>NC_090447.1:570295182-570601022 GCF_031143425.1 Pleurodeles waltl
AGCTTCATCACGGTCTGTTGCAAGGAAGCAACCGAGTCCTCCACTCTAGAGACTCTAGTCTCCGCCTCAGTTATCCTCTCAATAGCATTCTGCAGGTCCTGTCAGAGAGGGTTAACCTCCATGTCAACTGCCCCAATCTTGGCATCAAGCATACCTCATGACTGGGTGATGGCAGCCAAAAGAATGGTGTTGTACGGGATCGAGTCACCAAGGCCACTTGCCCCAGTGGCTGCAGCAGGACCCATCGGCTGAGTATATTCACCATAGTGTTCAGTTTGGCTCTAGAGGGAGGCTTGTCTTTAGCCATTCTGATGGCAGTGTGTCTGAGTGTCTCCACTATCCCAATGGTGTGCTAGGCTCTGATGCCGAGCCACCTGTCCCTCACCACGGTCTGCGCGGAAGGAGGTATGAGCAGTCAGGATCTCCAACAAGGAAAAGTAGTTAAGATTATCTCCAACAGCTTCAGTACCGAGGAGATTCAAGGGGGAGCAAGAGCAGGGGGAACCCCACCACAAACCACACTGAATCTAGCCGGGCCACCTCTGCAGCAGGAGTATCCACCTTCTGTGCAACACTTTTAGGAGGGGCTTTATGACCAGAGTCCAGGCACCCCTAGTGGAGCACACTCTCTGATGGCGCTGTGGCTGCTACATGAAGAGAAAAAGGAGTCTCCTCAGCAGCAGCGTTCATGTATCTAGCCCAAGGTTGCCATCCAGGTTGAGCTGCAGGTAAACCACTGCATCAAAAATGTGGCCTAAGGATCTTTTACTGACCCCCAGTTCCCGTGTTCGGATTTGGACAATGAATGAGCACTTGAGTGAGTCCGGAGTAAAAAGCAGTTTGATGCTAAGGCCCCAACAGTCAGGCCCGGGCACCTCCCCCTGGAAAGCCATCACCCCAAAGTCACTGCCTGCAGGGTACTGTGAGATGTGCCCCCCCATAATCAAAGCACATGTGGGCCAAAGAGCCCCTTTGAGTCCTGGGGTTACACCCCTCTCTGTCAAACCCCAGTTCGGCCCAGCACAGATCCTGCACCTCATAGGGTCGGCCTCATCAAAGTTGAGGGGACCTAGATGAAGGATGGAGTACCCCCCGGGGCCCAGCACCCTCCCATAGCATACAAATCTCATTTATATTCTAATGCAGAACAATGTTTTCCACCAACAGAAAAGATTCTAACTGCAGTTCAAATGGTTTTCATTAAGGAGAGGCCACTTACCCCAGGGAAACGCATCACTGTTGTTACCCTGGTGCCAGCCATAGAGGTCGTCACCAAAGCAAGAGATCCTAACGCTAAAGCATTATATCCACGCTGGATTCAGTTGGCAATCTCCATGACTGCCACAGATGACTACATTTTTGATCCAAAACTTCAGACACAAGAATTTCTCCAATACAAACAGGAGCACCCCACTCCTCTAGATATTTTGCCACTTGACAGATACCACAGTGTCATTTACAGTGATGGTTCAGCACAACCAGCTGTAGGTACAAAACACCAAAATATTCAGCAGTGTGCACAGCCGTGAGTGGAGAGATGAAGGACGGAGTTTTCAACCCTCACAATACCTACACGCATACAATAGGGGACTGCACAGCTCAGCTGGCTGAACTCAAAGCCCTTATTCTAGCACTAGAACACAGAGCCAGATTACTGACTTTAATTGTTTGTGACTCATACTACTGCATCCAGTCCTACAATGATTACCTCAATTGTTGGAAGCTGAACGGAGTAGAGACTCCAAAGGAAACACCATAATAAACACTGTGGCGGAGGGTGGCTGATCTCAAGGATAACCTAATGGGTGTCCATGTAGTACATACACTGGGCCACCAACTTGTAGGTGTACACGTTATCAGCAACACTTTGGCAAATGAAGCAGTCAAATCTGCAGTAGCTAAGGCTTCTGTGGCTGCAGTGGCTTGTTCACAGACGAGATTGGATAATGAAATTATGACTGCTGTGAAAGCTTCGGCTGAAGGCATGCTTCTTCCGAAAGGATACCCTACAAAATATTCTTACCACATCAGTGCACAGAATGTTGCTTATGCAACACTTCCTGGGGTTGGAGGTAGAGCAATGCCCAATGACGACGACCAGAGATTAGATCTAATAAAAGCAGCGCATGAGTGTGTCGCTTCTGCTCATGCTGGTATCTCGGCCACAGTAACACTCTTACAGAAACGACTCTGGTGGCCAGGTCTATTCAAACAGACAAAACAATACGTCCTTTGTTGTGACATCTGCCAGCAGATAAAGGGCTCCAACATTAAACTCCCACCACAGACATCCCTATTAGTGTCCAGCAGGCCACTACAATGTGTGTACCTGGACCATTGTGGTCCCCTTCAACCAGATGGTGCATACAAATACATCTTAGTCACTGTAGATTCTTGTTCTAGATTCCTGTGGGTATGGCCTCAGCGGCCAGCTGATGCTCCAACTGTTATAAAAGACTTGCTGATCTTTATCGGTACATATGCAGTTGCAGCTTTCCATTCGGACCAGGGCCCTGCATTTGCCTCTAAGGCATTCAGGGACATCATGGGAACGATGGGTATTGAACTCCATTACACCTCACCATACCATCCTGAGGGAAATGTGGTCATGGAGAGGCGGAACCATGATCTAAAGCAGTCCTTAACAGCTAAAGTATTAGGTTCTGGCCACAGCTGGCTTCATCACCTATATGGGGTCTCTTTGGGATACCTATGTATAATCCAGATCTTGATGGCCCTGGTTTGGTGGCAGCAGACACAGTTTTTGACATAAATGACTGTCTCGCTGTTTTACAGGAGCTTCAGCAATTTTGTGATAATAAATCATCCGCCAGTGCTGCCACCTTAGGAATAAGGGATTTACCAACAACTTCCACTGGCTGGATTCCTAAAGTCAGGGATCTGTGTGAGAAGATGGCTGCGAAGAAGGAATTCGGTCCATCCTACAGAGCACCGGTCCCAGTCCTGGGAGTATATGGTAGTAAAACTGTCAGAGGTCCCTAGGGTAGTTCCCAGTCCCCTCTCACTACCCAACAGGGTATACCTCTTCAAAGCAGACATAACAAAACTACTTTTGACTACACAAGCATGTCCAACGATGCTACAAATACCTCCTTGACCGTGGGGAGGGCAGAAAATGAGCTCTTGCTGACTCCAGTTACCACTTCAACAACAGCACCTGTTCAAGATACGGTTGTTTTCTACACCAACACTACACAGACTGATGACACCATCTACTATGAGCCTCCACGTGAAGTGGATCCATCCACCATTGATGCACCTTCTCCTGCATTTGCAGAGACTGCTTCTGGTTACTTCATCGACATTGATAACTTTTCTTCAGACTCATCCACTCCAGTGATTGAAAATGTATCAAACACACGTAAGCTGTACCTATGGCTTAAAAATAACTATTTAATTCACCCATGGAACTATTTATGGTTCTGCTTGACATTTTTTGCATTGTTTCTATGGATTGGTATTGTGACTGTTTTCTTTTTGCTCATAAATGGCCATTACCTTCCTGAACGTTCCTCTATTGCGCCTGTGGATAAGGTCTTAACTACATATCATTCCTCACATAAGGTCCGAAGGGAGTTGTCCCTTGTGAACATTTCGGCTGTACCAATTCCTGATGGGATTGTGTGGGACAACATTCCATTTGATATATACAGGCCTACTGAGGTCATTCAAATTCCATATGTCTTCAAAATATATGTAACTGATGTAATTACACCTGGTGTTGTATCTGATGATTGGGATGTCCAGACAGTTGATTCTATGTTAACTGAAATGAAGGTCTATTCAGTGTTTGAAAGTGATGATGTATATACCAATACAATGAATTATGGGGAAATGTTCTGCTACAATAACTGGGGACATTACTACCTGCACTGTGCCACTAGACACAGACCAGTATTTAACTACATACAGTGGGAACACTGTTCAACACCACCTATGGGGATCCCAAAACATTATACAGATACATTTACTTGTTTGTCTGGGCATGACACAAAACATCCAGAGTCATACTACTTCAAATGACCTCCTTCAAAAATTTGGAAAATTTTGCTAACTGACACAAAGCTAATTTATTCAGATTCCTTTTGTTTCCCGTCTTGCAGTTGAAGGTTACTAATACAAAATTGGCAAATACAGGGTAGGGAAGCTTTATTTAGAGCATGCCTGATTCCTGTGCAAATGATCTTTTTAAAAAATGATACTATTCAACAGACATTAGAAATGAACATGCCCAGTATCCCCACAACCGCAAAGTTTAATGATAGGCAATTCTTCCTGAATGTCACCGAGGAAGAACTAAATGCAAAGGTTCAGGCTGGTACCTATAACTCTACACTTTCCAGTCCCAGTGGGTGGTTGATTTGGCCAATAGACACAAATGGATGTCAGGCACGTTTTGTGAATTCCTCAGTGGGTTTCAAGATTAGCCGGCCAGACCGTCACTTTGTCTCGGGTAAACACACTGGTATAGTTACAAAATACAGTATGGGTAAACTGTACCAACAATGGGTACAGTCTAACACGTTAGCCCCAATTAAAGAACATCTTGACACTCTTTCTGAGGATTTAGACTTGCAGGACTTTTTGCTAGGTCCTAGGAAGCCACGCTCTAAAAGATTAACCTATGCTATGTATAATGAAATCTTGAAGCTTTCTCAGGTAGAAGCTGCTGCGCATTTAAGGCAGATAGACAAGGAAAACTTTGAAAAGGCTTTAGCTGTTGACGATAATGGTGTGAACACTCTATCCAACAAGATTTATTCTCTAACAAACATAGTTTGTCTGCAATTGATATCAGACAGACATGTCCCTTTTGTATCATGGACAAAGTCAGCGCGTTCCGTCATGCAGTTAAGTTGGACGTTACAGACTTCGAAAAATGGCTGAATTCCATGGAAGTACATTAATGGTACTGAATTGTTCACCGCCTTTAATTTATCCACGGAACAAGACAAGGGCTTAAAGGGAAGCGAGTTTCACCATGCTTCACAGAGAGAAGTTAGAAAAATTGCCTTTCACAGTTGAAGAAAGTCCTTCAACAGTATGGCTCCTACATGGCATCATTAATCTGCCGATTTCCACTTTTTGTTTTTCAAAATGCCTGAAACATCTTGCTGTGGACAGGTACGAGTGACTAGGCAATAGCTATATTAAAGATGAGTAGGAGTTGCCCTTTAAATACAAATGTCTGAACGGGAAAACAGAGGTCTTTCGAAGCGGAAGCGAATGCGAGACTATTGTTAGTCATTCAATGATCAGCAAGCAGGTGTCCCTTCGCCACCTTTGCAATGCAGGGGTCGCGAACTTGGCATGTTTTCTGAAGGGTACTCCAGTCCCTTTGATTCGACCAGCGTTTTATGTACTTTCGAATGGAAGTTATATGGTGCTAAGTGACCAAAGTTGTTGTGGTATGCGACCAGGAATTGCCTACGCGATTTCAGTCTCTAAGGTCGTTACGTGTTGTGGACAAGTTTTATTTCCCACCACACGAGAGATAAAAGTAACAGAAATGTGGCCTCACATTGATACTTTTAATGTAAATTATGACAAGCTGAGCAGTCTAAAGTCGCTGCTGTTCCAAAAACAAGTCATGTTAACATCAGCTAGAGAGATGTATGCTCTCCAGATTGCGGGATCATCAGCCGAGATGCAATCCCTATTAAATAACAACTTCCCCAAGCACTTTGGAGAGCTGGTATCCAGAATTTTCAATGCCTCGAGCACTACTGGGATTGTCCACTTCTTTAAGGCTACTGGGTCTGCATTTGGGTCCATCTTCCAGACTGTCTTTGGAGTCATTCCATCGGCCATCCATTCACTCTTTTCCAGTGTGTTTGGCAGATTTCCTATAATTTTGGCAATGATTGGTGGAATACTGCTGCTATTTCTTCTGATTCACAGTGGTTGTGTCTTTTCAGCTGCGTGGAGCAATGGAGACGCTGCCACCAGCTCAACTATGCCGTGAACACATGGTTCAGGTAATTAATGCTTGTTGCTGGAGGAACTGGAGCGTGATTGGTCATTGTCATTCCGACCACTCCTATGGTGCATGTTACCAGTCTTTCACTGCGTATGGTGCCTCTTCGAACACTTGCCCACAGTGTGTCTTGCTGTTACGCCAGTGCCTCCGGTGGACCAAGCACTGCTGATGTCCCTGATGAGGGTTCATTCACGGTCGTGCCCCTTGAGACTAAGGCTGATTTGCAAGGCCTCTTATGAGTCACCCTTGGTGAACGATCTAGCTCTTTTTCGCACTGTGGAGAGTGCCCTTCCTGCAGGTGGACCTGCACAAGAGACTTCTTTGCGTTACCTCTCTGTGGATACGTCTGCCTATTCTATGATCGATCTAACATCTGACGATATGGCCTCTTCCTGAGGTCCTTTCCATTTGATGGCTTCGAAGATGCTCTTCAAGATCAATACTATTGTTAGAAAGATTTTATTATTGGCTATTCCAAATTTAAAGTTTACATTTATTGCCCTTACTTTGGCCTGCTGTGCTTGTCATGATCGACATTATGGCCCTCATTACAACCCTGGCGGTACGTGTTAAAGCGGCGGTAATACCGCCAATAGGCCGCCGGCAAAAAAATGGGATTACAACCACGGCAGAAACCGCCAACATTGACAGCCACTTTAACACTCCGACCGCCACGGCGGTATAAACAAACAGCGCGGCGGCAATCGCCAACAGACAGGCGGAAGACAATGTACCACCTACCCTATCACAAGATGCCAATCCGCCACCTTTTCCGGGGCGGAACCAATGCGAACAAAAAGACGGTGGAAACAGTACACAGAAGAGGAAATCACTCACCTCTCCTCACCCCACGAGGAACCAGGACGCCATGGAGCCAGAACTTCACATCCTGCCGGCGTTGGTCTTCCTGCTCCTCTTTCAGGAGCTCCAGAGACGGCAGCAACGACCACGGTGAGTACTGCACCTACAACACAGGGGAGGGGGGAGGGAAAAAGAGAGTGATATACACACACGCAACACCCCCACCCCCACCCACAACACCATACACACAAATACATGCTGCAACATTACATATACACCCCCCCTTGAATAACGCAAAGACAAAAGGAATTGATTTGGACAATTGTAATCAATAAAAATCCAGTACTCAAAACTCTAAATACAGTATATACAATTATGTACACCAACTACACAAGTCCGGATAGTGCACCAATCACTGTCCGTGGACCAGTGGTCCCAAAATGCATGGGCGAAGCCCACACAAGATACCTGACTCGAAACGGAGAGAACACTGCAGGGGCAACAGATCAAAATTAAACAAGGCTCCTCAGGGGGAAGGGGAGGGGGGCACCTCAGCCAGATGAATGCACAACGCCACTGCTCCATGAGGGAGCTCCATGCCCATTGAGGTATCCTGGGAGTGCAAAGCCACAGTCTCTCAAGTCTTTTACAGTGGGTGGGTTGCCCACTGCTTTATCCTGGGGAGTGCAAAGCCACAGTCTCTCAAGCCTCTCCACTGGGTGGGTTGCCCACTGCTTTATCCTGGGGAGTGCAAAGCCATAGTCTCTCAAGTCTTTTCAGTGGGTGGGTTGCCCACTGCTTTATCCTGGGGAGTGCAAAGCCACAGTCTCTCAAGTGTCTCAAGTGGGTGGGTTGCCCGCTAGTTTATCCTGGGAGTGCAAAGGCACAGTCTCTCAAGTCTTTTCAGTGTGTGGGTTGCCCACTGCTTTATCTTGGGGAGTGCAAAGCCACAGTCTCTCAAGTGTCTCAAGTGGGTGGGTTGCCCACTGCTTTATCCTGGGGAGTACAAAGCCACAGTATCACAAGTGGATGCCTTTCTCCACTGGTTCTGGAGGGGGCTTGGTGCTCAGAGTGCTTCATCCTGCCAAGGACAGAGGTAGTGGATGTGTATCTCCACTGGTTCTGGAGGGGGCTTGTGCCCAGAGTGCTTCATCCTGCCAAGGACAGAGGTAGTGGATGTGTTTCTCCACTGGTTCTGGAAGGGGCTTTGTGCCCAGAGTGCTTCATCCTGCCAAGGACAGAGGTAGTGGATGTGTTTCTCCACTGGTTCTGGAAGGGGCTTTGTGCCCAGGGTGCTTCAGCCTGCCAAGGACAGAGGTAGTGGATGTATCTCTCCACTGGTTCCTGAAGGGGCTTTGTGCCCAGAGTACTTCAACCTGCCAAGGACAGAGGTAGTGGATGTATCTCTCCACTGGTTCTGGAGGGGGCTTGGTGCCCAGAATGCCTCATCGGACGAATGACCACTGAGGATGGCAGCCATGTCTGCGGTGGTGCCACTGGCTCAGGATGTCACGGGGCCATGCGGTGCTTGCGGCGGTGTCAGTCACTGCGGTGCTGGCTGCGTGCTCTGTGGCGGCGGTGCTGGCTGCGGGCTCTGTGGCGGCGGTGCTGGCGGCGGTGCTGGCGGCGGGCCCTGTGGCGGCGGTGCAGGCGGCGAGCCCTGTGGCAGTGCAGGTGGTGGTCTTCTCCACCATACAGGTTGGCGTTGACGTGGACAGGTGACACTGGTCCCTCAGTCGGTGCCACCATGCCCTCTCCTGACCTGCCCTTTCGTTTCTGGCCCTTCCCCACCCTGGAAGGTGGTGCAGCTGTCTTGCCACTATCGCCTTTCGTTTTCCCTGAGCCCTTGGTGGCAGGTGTTTTCTGCTTCTCCCTCCGGGACGTGGGCAACTTTTTTAGTTTTGCAGGTGACGGAATGTCCTTGCCCTCGCTCCGTAGCACACTGGCAGCCCTGATGGTTGGCACACTCCAATAGGGGTTGTGGTGGCTGAGGTGCTGGGTTGGGACCTGGAAAGCCTGGCCCTAGGGGACGGATTGGGGGGGGGGAGGTGTAGGGAAGAGGTCAATATTAGCCAGGAAAAGTTTTTTAGACACACTGGGACGGGAAGATGGAGGGGGTTTGGGAGTGTAGGAAGATGTAGTGGTTGTAGGAGGTGTACGTCTGCTGAATTTGAGTGAAGGTGCATGGGCTGGAGGCTGTTGTGAGGTGGATGGCTGCTGGGTCGGTGTGTGCCTGCGTTTGCGTACTTTGGGAGGAGGGCTCACAGACACACTGGGAGAGGACACAGGGGATGTGTGAATGGTAGTGGGGGTGGTGAGTGCACGTGAGTGGTGTGTGGTGATGGGCGTGCTGGTGATGGTCGTAGTGGCTGAAGATGTAGTGCATGCAGGTGTGAGCGGAGACAAGTCTGGGAGGGAGGAAGGAGACGTGGAGGAGGGGGACACAGTGGAGGCAGTGGATGTTGGTATGTGTGCATGGGTATGGTGCTTGTGTGAGTGCCTGTGGGATGTGTGGTGCTTATGTTTGCCTGAGCCACCTTTGTGTGTTGAGGTGTGTGCATGCTGGTCAGATGGTGTGCTTGGGATAGGCTGAGGTACAGGGGATTGGGTCTGGGTGGAGGAAGTTGGAGGGGGGAGGCTGGACACAGGGACAATGGCTGCCATCAGTGCTGAGGCCAGAGCCTGAAATGCTCTCTTTTGGGCTGCTTGGCCAGAATGAATGCCAAGCGGTCCAAGGAGAGGACGGCATAGGCGCACAGCGAGCACCCCCCTTTGACGCATGTTTGACAATAAGGGGACACTCCCCCTCCTGGATACCAGAGGCCACTAGCCTCTAGGGATAGGGCCACCTCAAGGTAATTCATTGGGTAAGGTAGGCCTTTTACCTTACATCTTACACTTTTCACTAATTGGGAATAGCTTCTTTAACTCTAATTTTGAGTCTTAGGGATTCGAGGCCCTGATGAATGCCCCGAGACCTTCCTTGGCTCACTACTAAGGGCAGAAACATGTTGGCTACAGTTTTTTAGATAGGTGACCCTGTGAGTCCTTTTACTCACGGAGGTGTACCACTTTATGTTTTTAGCCACACCAAACAGACACCATTATTAAATTGTAACTTCATACAGGTGGCTTGTTAGGTGTTTTTATTTCCCCTAGATTAGCTGGATCCCTATCTTTCCAGACCAAGAATTTATTTACGCACTCCCTCCTGTTATTTTAATAGTGAAGTTGAGTCCGCCCAGGTGGCACTGTCCTACCTGGATGGGACTAGGTGGTCAAATGATGAAGCATGACACTATATAGTGTGTGAGACCACCTAGTGCGTAAAGGGAATTCCCTTGTGTCCTTCCAATACTCCACAGCATCTTACTGACGTCATACTGACCTCATCTTTCTAATAAGGATCTCAAGTAGTCGGGGGCACAAATTGTACCCCTGACTCTCACTATTTGATTTATTAGAGAACCCCATACTTCTTTGTGTGATTTTCCGAATGAATGCCCTCCCGGTATGCATTTGTTTGTTGCAAATGCCTCTCAACATCCTGGATGGCATTCAGAATGGTAGACTGCCCAACAGTGAGGGGTCTCAGGAGGTCAATAGCCTCCTCACTGAGGGCAGCAGGGCTGACTGGAGCAGGGCCTGAGGTGCCTGGGGCAAAGGAGATGTCCACCCTCCTGGGTGAACGGGCACAGGACACACGCTGAGGGGCTGCTGGGAGGGCGGTGCTGGTAGTGGGGGGGGGGGGGTGGCGGCTGTACCTGTTGATGCGGGGCACAGAGGGGCCTGCCACCGCAAGGGAGCTCCCATCAGAGGAGTTGCTGCCACCTCCTGTCCCCGCCGTGGAGCTCCCCTTACCCTCCGTCCCACTGGTGGCTTCAGACTCCATTGTTTCGCCCTCCAGGGCAGGTGGGATGCAGCTCCCTCCTGCTCCGGTGCCACTGCTCCTCCGTCTGATGATGCTATTGCACACAAGAACAGGGAGACCACAAAAAGGGGGGGAGGGAAGACAGAAGAAAGACATGTTCAGTGCATGCAACACCACTACCGTTGGCGGACACTACAGACACAGCAGACCTCTACACTGCGTCATGCACTTATAGTTCCTAGATTATTCACAGGGCCATGGGGTACAAGGCCTATGCCCGCTTGATGCACACATGGAAGTCACAGGATCTTGACTAGGTGTAGATGGCATCAACCACTAGTGGGGTGTGGGTGCCACTGAGCCTGCCTCACAAGGGACCTTGCCTACCAAGCTCGCCCTGGCCTAGGGGAATCCACTGGCCACCTCCCCTACCCAGACACCTCGTAATACGCGCAGAGTCAGATGATTGTGACTGTACTCACCCCCTTGTGGCTGCTGTGATGCCCTCAAGTGCCCATCCAACTCCGGATACGCCACAGCCAGAATCCGGAACATCAGGGGGGGATCATAGTGCGACGAGCACCCCTCCCACATTGGGAGGCCACCCCCAGCTGGGCCTCTGCCTTCTTCTTGCTCCAGCGGCGAATGTCCTCCCATCTTTTCAGGCAGTGGGTGCCCTGTCTGTGGTGGACTCCCAGGGTCCGGACGTCCTTGGGGATGGCACGCCAAATATCCTTCTTCTGGTGGGCGCTGACCTAGAGGAATAGTACAGGGGAAAAGGATAATCTTTACCCATCCGGACCATCATACTCATTGGCCAGGGTTTCCACTCTTGCCCTGACGCACATACACTCACCTTCCGCTCATGCAGGCCTCAATCCCCCACACCCCATATATCTTCCATCCACACCACTCCAAACAGGTATTGCCCATGCAGCATGCTCACAGCAGTGGACTCACCTGTTTGTCTGGAGGACCGTAGAGTAGCGTGTACTGGGGAGGACCCCATCCACTAACTTCTCCAACTCCTCCGAAGTGAAGGCAGGGGCCCTTTCCCCAGACACATGAGCCATCGTTGCTTCCAGACCCAGGTCACAGCAGCACTTGCAGTGTAGGTCCTCTCCTGTCGAAGTCAGGTATCAAGTGAGTGATCAGACAGAAAATGACGGTCACGTCCACCGCGGTGCGCACAGTCACCACCGGCGTACATAGTCATTGGCTCCTGGGACCCATAGGGTCCAATGTTAACCAATGCAGGATTGCGCAGCGGTCTTCGACCGCCTACCACGACGGTGTTGAACTCCAGCGCAGTTACCTCATATCCCCTTGTCCCACCTTACAGGTCAGGCAGCCGCCATTTCAGGGTGCCACATGGCATTAATAACTGCGTCACACCTATCTAGGCCTTGCATACACACAGTAACAGGCACACTGCGGATTAATAAATGTGTGCTAATGACAATTTGTGATACCTCAGTGTTGGCTGACTCTCTGCTCGCTGTTCTCCTCCATAGGGCACGTCTGCTGGGGCAGGTGATGAGATGGCGGAATCCTCCGGTGTACAGACCGCTGGTGGACCAGTCGACAATGGAAGAGAGACATGTAATAGTCACCTACAGACTTGATTGTGCTACAATACATGAACTGTGTGCCCAGTTAGAGCCAGACCTGATGTCAGCTATCCGCCATCCCACAGGGATACCCCCTCTAGTGCAGGTCCTGTCAGTACTCCATTTCTTGGCAAGTCAGTCTTTTCAAACAACAGTAGCCATTGCATCAGGGATGTCACAGCCAATGTTCTCTAACGTGTTGTCCATGTGGACAACACGTTAGAGAACATTGGCTTGGACATTGTCTGCCCTGCTGAAACACATGCGCAGCTACATCGTTTTCCCTCAGGTGGAGGATTTGCCTACAGTGAAAGGTGACTTCTATGCCCTGGGACATATCCCCAACATCATAGGTGCCATTGATGGGACACATGTGGCCTTGGTACCCCCCTCCCCCAGCAGGAGTGAATAGGTGTACAGAAACCAGAAGAGCTACCATTCGATGAATGTGCAGATGGTGTGTTTGGCCGACCAGTACATCTCCGATGTGAATGCCAAGTTTCCTGGCTCAGTGCATGACGCTTACATTCGGAGGAGTAGCAGCATCCCTTATGTGATGGGGCAACTCCAGAGGCACAGTGTGTGTCTAATAGGTGAGGACAAGAACCCCATACCCTGTGAATAGTTGTCTGGGTCTGGGGTTGTCCCTACGGGTTAGTGTGTGTCTAACAGTTGTCCCTCAATATTTTCAGGTGACTCTGGTTACCCAAACCTGTCATGGCTACTGACCCCAGTGAGAAATCCCAGGACAAGGGCAGAGGAATGCTACAATGAGGCACATGGGTGAACCAAGAGGATTATAGAAAGAACCTTCGGCCTCCTGAAGGCCAGGTTCCGGTGCCTCCATATGACAGGTGGTTCTCTCTACTACTCACCAAAGAAGGTGTGCCAGATCATCGTGGCCTGCTGTATGCTGCACAACCTGGCTTTGCGACGACATGTGCCTTTTCTGCAGGAGGATGGTCCAGCTGGAGGTCTTGTGGCAGCTGTGGAGCCTGTGGACAGTGAAGAAGAGGAGGCAGAAGAAGATGATATTGACAACAGAAACAACGTTATCCAGCAATACTTCCAGTGATACACAAGTTAGAAGATATCACTGCCTCCCACATCTCATACTATTGTTTGCCCTATCATTAGTCTGTCATTTTCACCCAGTGTATGGACCCTGACTTGTCACTTTGCGGTTCCATTTAACAGATGTGGGTCCCACTTTGCGACCTCTGCTATATTTCCTCATGGACTAGAGCTGTGTTACATTGGTATGTTGACATTTAAATTGACATTGCTATATTCCATAGTTATTGCAATTACACATTTGTGAAAGCACAGACTGACTCCAGAATGTTTTGTGATTGATGTGTGTTTATTTTTGTGCAAATAAGTGGAGGGGGTTGTAAAATGGTCAGGGGTGATGGTGGAGGAATGTCCATGGCAGAGTCCAGTCTATTTGTTTCACAGGTGCATTGTCCAAAGGGGCATAAGAAGTGGTGCAAGGGCAGTTGAAGGATGGACAGGGTGACAAAGTGGGACAGAAGGATGACATTCAGGGGGGTCTCATTTCCTGGCGGGGGTCTTGGCAATGTTCTCTGTCTTGTTCCTGGATCGCAGGGACCGTTTGCGGGGTGGCTCTCCATCTGCAGGGGGTGGGGTGCTGGTGTTGTGGTCCTGTGGCGGTGCCTCCTGTCCACTAGTGCCGGCGGAGGTGGTGGGCTGTTCATCATCCAGGCTAGTGTCAGGGGCCCCTTGTAGTGCCACAGTGTCCCTCCTGCTGTTGACAAGGTCCTGCAGCACCACTACAATGGTGACCAGGGTGGTGTTGATGAACTTGAGTTCCTCCCTGATCCCCAGATAGTGTTCCTCCTGCAGCCGCTGGGTCTCCTGAAAGTTGGCCAGTACCGTTGCCATCGTCTCCTGGGAATTATGGTACGCTCCCATGATGTTGGAGAGCACCTCGTGGAGAGTGGGTTCCCTGGGCCTGTCCTCCCCCTGTCACACAACAGTCCTCCCAGTTCCCCTGTTAATCTGTCCCCTGAACCGTGTGCCCACTGCCCCTGCCCCCAGGTCCCTGATTTTCTTGGGGTGGTGGGTTTGCCTGGGTTCCCACACTGCTGCTTGACGTGTCCTGGGGACAGAGGGATGGATGGGCCCGCTGGGTGGGTGCTGTGCTGGTGTTTCCTGAGGGGGGAGGCTTTGTGGTGGCTTGTGCCAGTATCAGGGGAACCAACTGTCCCGAGGTCCCTGATGGGCCGGGCTGGTCATCTTGATCCAGTTGTGCAGAGATGCTGTCATCACTGTGGGCCTCTTCTGTGGGGGGACTGGACATGTCTGGAACCTCCTCTCTGGTGACGTTGGGTAGGGGCCGGCAGGGTCGTAAAGGCATGATTATCGCATCTGTGTGTGACATCGTGTGCAATGGGCGAGTGACCCTGCTCTCCAGTGCTTGCATTCTTGTCTAGGTCTTTGTGTGATATTTGGGTTGGGGTCTGGGTGGGTATCTGTTGTGGACATGCTTTGGTGATGGGTGTCCATGCTTTGGTGTTGCATGCAGGGCTTGGTGTTGGGATGTGTGGGTTGTGATAGTGGGACATATGTGAGGTGTTGGAGTGATGGGGGTGAGGGTGGGGGTATGTGATGGCATGCAGGTAGGGTGGGGGATATTATAGTTAAGAGTTGCCTTACCAGAGTCCTTCCTCCTGCTACTCCTGCGAGGCCCTCAGGATGCAGTATTGCCAAGACTTGCTCCTCCCATGTTGTTAGTTGTGGGGGAGGAGGTGGGGGTCCACCGCCAGTCCTCTGTACAGCAATCTGGTGTCTTGAGACCACGGAATACATTATCCTAATCATTTGCAGCCCATGCAACTTATCGCAGATTGCAGTTTTGTTATATAAAACCTATTAAAACTTTACTACATCTTCTTCATTGCCTGTGTTTGATTGGGACATGGTGTTCATGTGAGAAAGGGGTAATCTCAGTTTAACCACAACACTCCCTGAGATGTCACACTCTTGAATCCATGCGCAAAGGCTGCCACAAACCACCTTTTACTGTTTGGGATTTTGGTGAGGTGCTGCTTGTGAACCAGGAGGGTTGGGGAGACAGTTGAGACTTGTTGTAGGACCGGCATAGTCGCCTACAAACATAAGTACTGTTAAACCAGCAGTTTTGCCTACAGCAAGAGTCAAACTACAACACTCCTACTGGCAATTCTTCATGCTCCGGGTCCAGGCCGGGAGCATTCAGCTGACCAGTGCCCCAGCCTCCTTCGCCGCGCAGCTCCCAGCATCAAGGCCAGGGTGGCTCAAACCACAGCAGCTAGGCCCTGTGTAGGCCCCAGAGCAGGGAGATCCAGAAGATGTCGGGCTTAAGCCCCCCTCGTGTTAGGGTTCCCAGAGATCGGGCCTGATTCAATCTGGCTCACTGCAACACTAGCTCCTCTATAATGGTGATGCCCTGTCTGGGCCGCAGGGCTTGTCTCTCCACTACCGTCAGCGTGGTTTCCCCCACCCGGGGTCTAAACCCATATCACCAGTGTGTGGCAGGGAGCCTCCGAGCATGGATTAGTAGTGATTCCTCACCAGTGTGGGGCAGGATGTCCGATTAGGGTGGCTACCAGGACTGGTCTCAGATTGCAGCCACCATGTTTGGCAGTTAGGCTACACCACCTACAGCCCTATATATATCCTCCCTCTTGAAGCATTTGAATGTATTACTCACCAGGATACATTGTGGTGTTTGTTTATAGCACTGTTCGGACCCGGTGCTAGTTCACTTTCTGGCTTATCTATATAAGGACATGAGGTTTAGGGTTCGCATTAGCACACAGGAGGAGGTGTCAGGAGACACAGGTATTCACCGTGGGGTAAGGCAGCGATGTATGCTGGCCCCCCTCTTATTCATTCTTTATGTTAATGATCTTTACCCTTCTTTAGCACGTGTCACTTCATATGTACATATTATCAAAGGCAAGCTGCTCCCCACACTATGGGGATGATGCAGTGCTCATGTCACATACGCCCACGGCACCGCACCAGTTAGTGCATGCTTTTGTTGATTATATGGCCTCCTTAGATCTCCAAACTAATTTCTCCAAATTGCACATCATGTCTTGTGGCCCTAAGTGCAGATCCCTTTCAAGTATGTTAATTGGACAGTGTTAACACCTTTCCATACTTAGGTATAACTGTTTCTGCTCATGGGTCATGGTCTCCCAACATCATGTACCGCTCTACCAAATTTACTGTGGCCAATGGGCCTTTAAGTAGCCTCTCACAACCGGCAGTGGGTGGCTATTTTGCCCCCATCTCCAAATATATGTCGCAATGTGTGCCAAATGCTTCGTATGGGGCTGAAGTGTGTAGGATATCTGACTGCTCGGCAATCCAATGTGAAGAGTGCAGATTTTGTAGAAAGCTTCTAATTGTTCCCATTTCGGCATGGCATTTTATTTTTCATAAGGAACTTGGGCTCCCTTACATAGTTGACCTCATTGTGGCACAGGCATTTCTTTTGTGGCGAAATCCTGAGGGCACTGTAACCAGAGACATTATAATGGATTGTCTTTCCCTATATACAAGGCTATTTATTGGTGGATTGCATATGTGAAGACTGGATATTCCAAAATTGGGACGCATTCTATGTTTGCGGATCCATCATCCTGCATCGTTGTGAATAAGAACACAATGGCCAATGATTTTTCAAATTTTGAGAAATTCCTGCGGCTGAGGGATTTAGAAGGGAGGCCTAATGTGATTAGTTACCTTAATTTGAGCAAATTTGATTGTGCCACTGATTATATTTGGTGTGCTTGCAGTCGCTGGGAATGTTCTCTGCTCTTTCAATTTAGATCAGACACTACAAAACATTTGCTTTGCTTCCCCTTAAGTTTGATACATAACTTGAATCCAAGACATATCTGGCCAATCCATGCTTCGTTTTATGTTGTTATGTTACCAGACTCTTTTTAATTAATGCTATTTTTAAGAAAGTATTGTTTTAATATTGGACAATGCAGATCCGATTTTAGATTTCTGTTATTATTAACTAATGAAGAAGCTGTATTACATGTCGGGTCCTTTTTAAAACTTACAGGACAAGCAAACAGGACCATGCTATTTTCATCTCATTGTTGCCATTTTAATGTATTTTTAGGTGTATATTTAATCTGTGCATGCTATGAATTGTATTTACTTGTATCGTGTGATGCTTTTATGGTTGCTACAATGCTTCCGAATAAGGTTTGGCTGAATTGAATTGAATTTAATATATTATTCACTGAATATTTGATTTGTTGTTTTGATTTTATTTAAGTCTATACAGTGCTCTCCATGCCTAGACCGGGTGTCTAAGCACTGTACAACATGGTAGCAGTCAAATGTATTAATCAAAGGCATAAGCATGATGGCTACACATTTCTCAAACTCAATGAGGGTTGCTAATGAACAACATTGTACACAGTTCAATTTGAAGTGGATAAGTAGAACAAAGGTTTAACCTATGTAGGCATCCATAGGCTGCTGAGAACATTAATAAAGGGGTTCATCCTAATTAGATATCCAAAGAGTGCAAGCAGAAGGGATCTCTAGTTTAAAACTCAATTCTTAGAATCCAAAATGACAACAACTGTGGATTAAACAGAACTATCATTTGGGTTAAATTAAAACACAAGGTACAAGGCATTTGAAGCATCCTGCAGCTCGAGAGGCGCTAATATGCCAAACAAATTTGCCATGTTAAAAGTGGACAAAACCGCTGCGAGATATACTGTGGGAACTACTGCCATGGTATCAAAAACAAAAAGGTTTTTCTCTCTTACTGCATTGAAAAAATAACAAACGAAATGCTAAATATTATATATTTACCAAGAGTTGTTCCTTAAGGGTGCTTTTAAAAATGTCACCGATGCATCGCAACACTGCAAAGATTATCAGAAATTCTATGAGGCAAAAATGTAAAATGAGACTCCATATCCTGAAAATCAAATCAGCATCTTCCCTCTCCAGTTGCTATATTTTCTTTACATTCTGCTTTCCCACATCCAACCCAATGACGAACGATAAACATCCAAACGCCTTGCTGAGCTACATCCAGCCACCTTCATTTATCAATTCGCCCCTTCATCATTATTAGATCTGACTTACTTGATCAAGTCCTCTCTTGGAAAGGGGATTGTGCCAAAATGTCTAAAACATGCAATCATAACAGGTCTCCCAATGAAACCAGCAGTTGTCCCGATGGAGTTGCCTAACTACAGCCAATATGAGACCTCAATTTGCCTGACAGGATTCGGAAAAGGGAGTTTACACAACAATTGCAAGAATTCAACTGAACCACATCATTCACAACTAACAATCTGGTTTCAGACCCTCCAGATAAATTGAATAAATTTGTATCTCCTTCAGAGAAGGCAACCCTTTCTCTAAGGATGAACACAAGAGCTCAGTCTTAACATCTCTCAACATTTGCAGCCTACAATACTGAGGTACACAATAAACTCCTGGAGAGGTTTAAGGAATGCATTGGAATATTTGAAACCACTTTTGAATGGATCAGATCCATCCTAGCACACCATGGCCAACAAATCAGAATCCGAGCCTGTGAACCTTCGCCCCGTACAGTACTAGCCATCCTATTCAACAATAGGTAAGTTCTCTAGCTCATCTCTTGGACCAATACAAATTGAAGTTTCAGATGAATGCAGCCAGCACCCAAATTGACTTCCACCTGGAAAATGGGTCAAATAAAAAGAAGGGTGTTAGTTGTGGCATCCTTGGCATGGTATCTCCTGTCTTTTAGCCTCTGCTTCCTTTATTTTAGACTGTGTGCTGGACGTAGGTTTTTCTGGTTTTTGTTACTCTGGGCACTTTACCACTGCTGACCAGTGCTAGAGTGCAAGAGCTCCCTGTATAAATTGTGATTATTATTGTTTGTCCTTGATTAGCATACTTGATTTACTAGTAAAGTGAATGAAAGGTGCCCAGGGCCTGTAAATCAAATCCTACCAGTGGGTCTGCAGCATTGATTGTGCCACCCACATGAGTAGCCCTGTAAACATGTCTCATACATGTCACAACAGTGTCTGTGCGTGCTGTCTTACAATGCCAATTCGACCTGGCAAGTGTACCCACACGCCAGGCCCAAACCTTCCCATTTACTGCATGTACTTCACCCCTAAGGTAGGCCCTACCCCCATGGGCAGGGTGCACTGTATTTCAAAGATAGGACAGGTGCTGGTGTGTTTGACATGTCCTGATAGTGAAAAATGAATTTGGCAGTATTTCTCTATCTCTCCCATAGGTTTCCATGAGGCAGCCTGTAAATATCCTTTAAGTCAGTTCCCATTGGGAGCAGATAGAGAAATGGAGTTTGGGATCTCTGAACTCACATTTAAAAATACATCTTTAGGTAGAGTTTTTTTTTTTTTTTTAGATTGTCTGTTTGAAAATACCACTTTTAGAAAGTAGGCATTTTCTTGCTTAACCATTCTGTGCTTCTGCCTGCCTGTGGAATCTACGTAGGGGTCAGACTGACAGTTGGGCTGTTTGTGAATTCCCTCTAGACAGTGACACAAAGGGAGCTGAGGTGTGTCCTGCATATCCTGATGAGTCATCCTGGGCTACAGTCGGGAGGTAGGAGTGGTCACTTACACCTGAAAGGGCTGTAAGTGTCTTCACACAATCCCGTCTCCAACCACCTGGTGTGTGTCTGGGGCCAGGCCTGGGCAAGGCAGGATTTTGTGTACAACAGAAACTTTCCTTAGAATTTTGCCTACTTCAAAGGCAGAAATTAGTATAGGTACTGGACCTAAACCCCAAGATTTTTAGAACACTTCTGGATCAAGAGGAACCTCTGCCAAGGAGAAGAGCTGGAGGAGTACTGTCACTTTGTTGTATGTGCTTTGCTGGGTTGGCCTGCAGTTACTGCTTCTACCTTAAGGAGGACAAACAGACTTTGCTGTGTATCCTGCTTGGGAAGTTTTTTCCAAGAGCTTGGAATGAGCCTGCCTCCTGTTAAGAAGTCTCAGTGACATTAAAGCCTTCATCTGCCAGCACCTGTGCCCTCTGATTTGTCAAGTGGTGCCACATCCAGTCCCTGGTCCCTGGAAGGATAAGATGGCAGAACCAAAGTGACAATCAATGCACCTAAGCAGAGATGAGAGGGGGGAAAAAAACAAAAAACGGCGCAGGGCCTGCACAGCGGCTGCAAAATTGACACAGCATCACAAGGTCAGCGCAGATTCATTGCTGCTGAGCATTCGGACCTTCCATGCATCGGCCCTCAGCGTCAAAATCTTCAACATCACCGCACAGACTCGGGGCTGCTGTGCTGGAAACCAACGTATTGCTTGCCCTGTGGAGAAAGAATCGATGGATTGCTTGCTTTTCTGATGCACGCTCACCCTTCCCGCTTTATTTTTCACGCATACCAAGTACTTTGTGATAAAACAACACATCCATTGATTTCTATGGATTAAGACTCTTTTTACTTTAAAAATTCATATCTTTGCTTGTGTATGTTGGATTTTTTTAATTTTGGTCTTGATTGGTCTAGATAAATATTGGCTATTCATCTAAACTGGCAAGGAGTCCTTTTGTTGCGATCTCATTGTGTTACTGTGTGTGTTTGTACAAATACTTAGCGCATTGCCTCTGAGGTAAGCCCGACTGCTTGTGCCAAGCTACCAAGGGGGTGAGCACGTGTTATCTGTTTTGTGTATCTCCCTTACTTTGACTAGAGCAGGGATCCCTATTTGGACAGGGTGCAAACTGACTGCCAGCTGGAGACCCCATTTCAACAAAGGGTATCAAAACATGCCTGAAGAATTTGTTCCCCTGGATGACAGTTTTTCTGAGCATGAATGGAGATCAAGGTCATAGCACAATGGACCCAATTCACCATGTACGAAAAGAGAGTTACATCTAGGTGTATACTTGTGTGTCGTCACCATGCTATAATGAGGAGCTAGAGGAAGCTACCATTGTATTTATGACTGTAAATTTCTGATAAATAATTTTATAAACACATTTTATGTTCCTCCTAGTTAACAGACATGTCTGCCACTTGGGCCTAGATAGAGACCTCCTTATGGGAATCGAAAGAAAAGCTTAATATTTTGGAAAGAACTAAAACAATTTTTATGTATAATTAAAAAAATATTTATTATTAACCTGTACATTTTTTCAACATGTTACCTTATCAAATGAAATAAAACAATGAATGAATTACATTAGAAAACATTATTTTACACATTGAAAAAAAATGTTCACCCTCACTTATATTTTTATTGAATATTTACAAAACTTGTTGAAAAATTGCATATTTCTCTAATTAAAAACAGTTTTAATTTTCTTTCCACAAAAATGTAAAACTGTAATGTATTTTTAAATTAAGTTTATTAAATAAAAAATATAACATTATAAATAACATTATAAATAGTTTTAATCACTTCAAAAAGTATATGTAAATATATTTACATTGTTGTAGTTTGACTCTTGCTCTAGGCAAGACTGCTGGTTTAAGGATGACAGTACTTATGTTTGTAGGCAACTATGCCCGTCCTACAACAAGTCGCAACTGTCGTCCTAACCCTTCCGGCTCACAAGCAGCACCTCACCGAAAACCCAAATATTAAAATGTGATTTGTGGCAGCCTTTATGCATGGTCTCAAGAGTGTGACATCTCAGAGAGAGTCGTGGTTAAACTGAGATTACCCCTTTCTCACATGAACACCATGTCTCCTTCAAACACTGGCAATAAAGAAGATGCAGTAAAGTTTCAAGAGGTTTTATCTATCAAAACTACAATCTGCGATAAATTGCATGGGCGGCAATGATTAGGATAATGAATAGTAAAAGAAACAGAATGGTAAAGACAAGAGTCATTAATACAAAGACCCCCACCACCTTGCAATATCATGAAAAGACGTGAAGTGTGTAATATGTCCTAATACCCTAGCATAATGAACCTAGCCTCTAACCTAAAAGAGAGCTAGGTATGTTAAACCTAATCTGCCAATGCCATGTCCATGAGAAGAGCACCCAACCCTTGCTACCTGGGAAAGAGGTCTCTAGCTCAGACTCCGTAAGGACACGAAGACTGGGTCAGAGTCAAGGCGACAGGCAGCATCGATAGCAGCGGTGGCATCTGGTCGGAATCCCTCTGACTATCTGTTTAAGTGAGGAGTGTTTATACAGATCTGCTTGGACTCCTGACGTAGGTCTGTTCCCAAACAATAGATAACAAGACATGCTTGGGACAGTAATTTATATAAAGAGGGAAAGTACCTAATGTGAACACCTACAGTTTTGATTTATCTTTGTTGCTTGATATTAACACCTTAGTGCGGTGGCACTGATAACGCAAAACTAAAACATGGGCCTAACTAAAAACAAGGCAGCCATCTTAAAAGATTTAATTAAATAAATGTGCTAAAACAGAGCAAGCCAAGTAGGGTAAAAGTCACTAGGTGACGGGGGCACCAGTCTGCAAGCAAAAGGCTAAGCTAACTCCTGTATCCCATTAAAACAAACTAGGATTCACTACACCCTCCCCATTGCCCTAACACGTATGACGCCATAACCTAACGCCAACGAAGGTGAATGAATCCAAATGCGAAAAATGCTGTGGACTAAAAGCTAAAAGCATAAAAACTAGATAAAATAATCACATTTAAAAACGTGTTCAAATCAATAGCTAAAAAACATTCAAAGAGATGTAATGTCAACCATGACAAGCACAGCAGGCCAAAGTAAGGGCAATAAATGTACACTTTGGATTTCGTATAATAAGCCAATCACCACATCTTTCTAACAATAGTCATAATCTTGAAGAGCATCTTCGAAGCGATCGAATGGAAAGGACCTCAGGAAGGAAGCCACATCGTCAGATGTTAGATCGATCACAGGATAGACAGACAGATCCACGGAGCAGTAGTGTGTAGTAGTCTCTTGTGCAGGTCCACCTGCAGTAGTGGCATTCTCCATAGTGCAAAGAGCCAAATCGTTCAACAAGGATGGCTCCTCAGTGGCCTCACGAATCAGCCTTATTCTCAAGGGGCACGATCGTGAATGAATCCTCATCGGAGGCATCAGCAGTTCTTGGTCCACAGGAGGCACTGGCGTAACAGCAAGGCACACTGTAGGCAAGTGTTTGAAGAGGCACCATACACAGCGAAAGACTGGTTGCACACACCATAGGAGTGGTCGGAATGACAATGACCAGTCACGCTCCAATTCCTCCAGCAAGGAAGCACCTGGGCCATGCACTCAAGGCACAGTTGAGCTGGTGGCAGCGGCTCCATTCCTTTGCGTACCTGGAAAGACACAACCACTGCAAATCAGAAGAAATAAAAGCAGTATTCTGCCAATCAATGCCAAAATTATAGGAAAGCCACCAAACACACTTGAAAAGAGTGAATGGATGGCCGATGGGATGACTCTGAAGACAGTCTGGAACATGGACACAAATCCAGACCCAATAGCCTTAAAGAAGTGAACAATCCCAGTAGTGCTCGAGGTGTTGAAACTTCTGGATACCAGCCCCCCCCCCAAAGTTGGTACTCAATAGGGATTGTATCTCGGCTGATGATCTCGCAATCTGGAGAGCATACATCTCTCTAGCTGATGTCAAAGCGACTTGTTTTTGAAACAGTAGCGCCTTTAGTCTGCTCAGCTTGTCATAAATTACATTAACAGTATCAATGTGAGGCCACATTTCTGATACTTTTATCTATTGTGTGTGGGGGAATAAAACTTGTCCGTAATATGTAACAATCTTAGAGACTGAAATTGCGTAGGTAATTCCTGTGCGCATACCGGATCAGCTTTGGTCACTCAGCACCACATAACTTACATTCGAAAGTACATGAAATGCTGGTCGAATCAAAGGGACAGGAGTACCCTTCAGGAAACAGGCAAAGTTCATGACCTCTGCTTTGCAAAGCCCGTGAAGGGAGTCCTGCTTGCAGATCACTGAATGACTAACAATAGTCTCGCATTTTCTTCCTCTGAGAAAGACCTCTGGTTCGCCGTTCAGATATTTGTATTTAAATGGCAACTCCCACTCTTCTTTAATATAGCTATCGCCTAGACTCTCGTACCTGCCAACAGCAAGATATTTCAAGCATTTCGAAAAATGAAAAGTGGAAATGGGCAGATTAATGATGCCATGTAGAAGCCATACTGTTAAAGGACTCTCTGCGACTGTGAAAGTCAACTTTTCTAACTTCTCTATCTGAAGCATGGTGAAACTCACTTCCCTTTAAGTCATTGTCTGCTGTTCCCTGGATAAATTAAAGGCGGTGAACAATTCACTACTGTTAATGTACTTCCATGGAATTCAGCCATTTTTTAATGTCTGTAACGTCCAACCTAACTACATGATGGAACGCAGCTGACTTTGTCCATGATATAAAAGGGACATGTCTGTCTGAATAATATCAAATCGCAGACAACACTATGGCCCCTATTTATACTCTGCGCCGGATTTGCATAATTTTTTATGCAAATCTAGCACAAACTTAACTCCATATTTATATTTTGACGCTAGACCCGTCTAGCATCAAAAATTTGGAGTTTGCGTCATTTCAAGGATGCGTGAAACTGTCTTGCGTCAATGAGCTGCAAGATAGGCGTTCCTGTCCAAAAAATGACTCAAACACCGTAGCGCCATATTTATCCAACAGGGCAAAAATGACGCACGGGTGGGAGGCAAACCCGAATAAAGATGCTAAGCCAGATTTGTGCCAAATTTTAACATCTGGGTCAGGGCAGGCGTTAAAATGAGGCAAACACACCACCACTTAAGGAAAACACACACAAGCAACATCATAGCTCAACAAGACAACATGGAGGTGCTACTGATGCAGCATGCTAGACGACACAAAGCACAGGACCAACAGCAGCAGCCACCACAACCTCAACGTGGCCCCCAAAGGCAACGCAGAAGGCAGGAGAGGGTCTTCACGACCAGGACAACCCTCCAGGGCATCAGGGAACAGGACATCATCCAGAGGTATAGACTCAACTGGCAAGCCATCCAGCAGCTGCTGCGCTCCCCAGGTATCCTGGGGAGTGCAAAGCCACAGTCTCACAAGTCTTTCCAGTGGGTGGTTTGCCCACTGCTTTATCCTGGGGAGTGCAAAGCCACAGTCTCTCAAGTGGATAACAGTCTCCACTGGTTCTGGAGGGGCCATTGTGCCCACAGTGCTTCATCCTGTCAAGGACTGAGGTAGTGGATGTGATTCTCCACTGGTTCTGGAGGGGGTTGGTGCCCAGAGTGCTCCACATGCAGTGTGGCTGGTCCCATTACCTCACATGGGTGTGTGTGCCACAAGATTGCCTAGGAACAGGTAGCATGATACGCCATGGAGGCAGAGACATACCCCAACCTGCTGCGGCTTCGCCTGCCACCTGCAGGTGCAAACAGTGCCTTATGGAAGCTGCGCAGGCTCCAGGAAGTCTCCTCCAGCCTCGGACGGCTGCCCACTGGGGATGGTAGCCATGTCAGCTGTGGTGGCACTGTCTGAGCATGTCGCGGGGCTGGTGGCGGTGCTTGCGGCAGTGTCTGTGGCAGAGGTGCTGGCGGTGGTGCATGTGTCAGCACCTGTTGAGGGACACAGCAGGACGTCTCCTGCAGCCTCGGATGGCTGCCCACTGGGGAAGATGCTGGGGACTATTGCTGAGGCTGCAGACGTGCTGGTGGCGGTGCAGGTGGCGGTGTCCGCCGCCGTACAGGTTGGTGTAGTGGTTGACAGAAGGGGTGACTAGTCCCTCAGTCGGAGCCACCGTGCCCTGTCCTGACCTGCTCTTCGGCTTGTGTCCCTTCCCCACCTTTGATGTTGCCGCAGGTGTCTTGCCACTGTCCCCTTTTGTTTTGGAGGAGCCTTTGGTGGCTGGTAGGTGCAGCTTCCCCCTCCTGGATGTGGGCACCTTCTTCACCTTGGAAGGTGGCGGAATGTCCTTGGCCTCGCTAGGTGGCACACCGACAGCCCTGATGGGTGGCACACTCGATGACACCGCAGTTTCGGGCACCACTGTGCCTGGGGATTTGGTGGCCGAGGTGCTGGGCTGGGACCTGGAAAGCCTGGCTCTAGGGGAAGGACGGGGGAGGTGTAGGGAAGAGGTCAATGTTAGCCAAGAAAAGCTTCTTAGCCACACTGGGGTGGGAAGATGGAGGGGGTTTGGGAGTGGAGGAAGAGGTGTACGTTTAATGAATTTGGGTGAAGGTGCATGGGCCGGAGGCTGTTGTGAGGTGGATGGCTGTTGGGTGGGTGTGTGCCTGGGTTTGTGTACTTTGGGAGGAGGGCTCACAGACACACTTGGAATGGACACTGGGGATGTGTGAATGGAGGTGGGGTGGTGATTGCACATGAGCGGTGTGTGGCGATGGGCGTGCTGGTGATGGAGGTAGTGGCTGAGGATGTAGTGCATGCAGGTGTGAGTGGAGACGAGACAGGGAGGGAGGAAGAGGACGTGGACACAGTGGAGGCAGTGGATGTTGGTGTGTCTTCATAGTGATGGTGCTTGTGTGAGTGCTTGTGGGATGTGTGGTGCTTATGTTTGCCATGTCCACTCTTGTGTGTTGATGAGTGTGCATGCTGGTCTGATGGTGTGCTTGGGATAGGCTGAGGTACAGGGATTGGGTCTGGGTGAAGGAAGTTTGAGGGGGGAGGCTGGACACAGGGACAATGGCTGCCACCAGTGCTGAGGCCAGAGCCTTCAATGCTCTGTTGGGCCGCCTGCCCAGAATGAATGCCCTCCAGGTATACATTTGTTTGTTGCAAATGCCTCTCGACACCCTGGATGGCATTCAAAATGGTAGACTACCCAACAGTGAGGGATCTCAGGAGGTCAATAGCCTCCTCACTGAGGGGAGCAGGGCTGATTGGGGCAGGGCCTAAGGTGCCTGGGGCGAAGGAGATGCCCACCCTCCTGGGTGAGCGGGCACAGGACACACGCTGAGGGGCTGCTGGGAGGGCGGTGCTGGTAGGAGAGGTGGCGGCTGTACCTGTTGATGCAGTGGGCACAGAGGTGCCCGCCACCGCAAGGGAGCTCCCATCAGAGGAGGTGCTGTCGCTGGTGTATGCTCCTGTCCCCGTCGTGGAGCTCTCCTCGCTCTCCGTCCCACTGGTGGCTTCAGACTCCGTTGCTTCACCCTCCAGGGCCATGTGGGTTGCAGCTTCCTCCTGCTCAGGTGCCACTGCTCCTCCGCAAGATGATGCTAATGCACGCAAGAACAGGGAGACAAAACAAAAAGGTGGGGGGGGGAGACAGAAGAAAGACATGTTCAGTGCATGCAACACCACTACCATTAGCGGACACAACACACAGGGAGCAGCCTTTGCACTAAGCCATGCACTAACAGTTCTTAGCAAATTCACATGCCCATGAGCGACAAGGCCTAAGCCCAATTGCTGCACACCTGGAAGTCACAGGAGCCTGACTAGCTGTAGAGGGCTCTTACCACTAGTGGGGCTGGGGTGCCACAGAGCCTGCCGAACAAGGGACCTAGCCTACCAAGTTTGCCCTGGCCTAGGGGAACCCACAGTCCACTTTGCCCACCCAGACACCTCGTAAATTGCGCAGAGTCAGCTGAATTAGAGCGTACTCACCCCCTTGTGGCTGCTGTGATGCCCTCAAGCGCCCATCCAACTCCGGATATGCCACCGCCAGGATCCAGTACATCAGGGGGGTGATGGTGCGACGGGCACCCCTTCCACGTTGGGAGGCCATCCCCAGCTGGGCCTCCGCCATCTTCTTGGTCCAGCAGCGCAGGTCCTCCCATCTTTTACGGCAGTGGGTGCTCCGTCTATGGTAGACCCCCAAGGGTCTGGACGTCCTTGGTGATGGCACGCCAAATACCGTTCTTCTGGTGGGCGCTGACCTAGAGGAAAAGTGAAGTAAAAATGGATGTTTCTATCCCGTACATTTCATCTCACACATTGCCAAATACCTCCCACCCTGGCCCAGACATACAGACACACACAATCCTGCTGGCCTGTCCCCCTCCCCACCCTCTTCCATCCATGACACTCCATTCAATCAGGTGCCATCCACCATCCTCACAGAGTACTCACCTGTTTGTCTGGAGGACAGTACAGTTGCGTGTACTTGGGGAGGACCCGATCCGCCAGTTTCTCCAAATCCTCCGAAGTGAAGGCAGGGGCTCTTTCCCCAGACACTGTAGCCTTTGTTGCTTCCAGACACAGGTCCCAGCAGCACTTGCAGTGTAGGTCCTCTCCTGTTGAAGGTCAGGTATCAAGTGAGGGAACAGTAAGAAAATGCCAGCCACGTCTGCGGCGGTGCGTACCTTCAGCACCGGCATACATTGTCATTGGCTCCTGGGACCTATAGTGCCCAATGTTAACCAATGCTGAATTGCGCCGCGTTCTTCGACCGCCTACCGCAACGGTGTACAAGGCCAGCGCAGTTACCTCATTTCCCCTTGTCCCACCTGACAGGTCAGGCAGCTGCCATTTCAGGGGGCCACATGGCAGGGAAAGAAACTGCATCACAACTATTTAGGACTGGAATACGGACAGATAAAGGCACATTGCAAATTTCCAACTTTTTACCAAATAACACATTGTGATAAGTAAGTGTTGATGACCCTCTGCTCGCTGTTCTCCATGGGGCAGGACTGCTGGGGCAGGTGATGAGTTGGCGGCATCCTCCGGTGTACAGACCCCTGGTGGACCTGTCGACAATGGAAGTGACACATCATTATCACTTACAGACTTGATCGTGCAACAATCCTGGAACTGTGTGCCTAGTTGGTGCCAGACCTGATGTCAGCTATCCGCCAACCCGCAGGAATACCCCCTCTTCTGCAGGTTCTGTCTGTATTCCATTTCCTGGCCAGTGGGTCTTTTCAAACAACAGTAGCCATGGCATCAGGGATGTCCCAGCCAATGTTCTGTAACGTGTTGTCCAGAGTGTTGTCTGCCCTGCTGATACACATGTGCAGCTACATCGTTTTCCCTCAGGTGGAGGATTTGCCCACAGTGAAAGGTGACTTCTATGCCCTGGGACATATCCCCAACATCATTGTTGCCATTGATGGTACACATGTGGCATTTGTGTCCCCCCCCACAGAAATGAAGAGGTGTACAGAAACTGGAAAAGCTACCATTAAATGAATGTGCAGATGGTGTGTTTGGCAGACCAGTACATCTCCCATGTGAATGCCAAGTATCCTGGCTCTGTGCATGACGCTTACATTTTGATGAAGAGCAGCATCCCTTATGTGATGGGGCAACTCCAGAGGCACTGTGTGGCTAACAGGTGAGCCCAAGGTCCCAACACAGTTGACATAGGTGTCTGGGTATGGGGTTGTCCCTAAGGGTTAGTGTCTGTAACTGTTGTCCCTTGACATTTGCAGGTGACTCTGCTCACCCCAACCTGTCATGGCTACTGACCCCAGTGAGGAATTGTAGGAGGCTGGCCTGGCTTATAGTGGGTACCTTGTGGTACTTACACCTTGTGCCAGGTCCAGTTATCCCTTATTAGTAGATTAGAGGTGTTCTAACAGCTAAGGCTGATAGAGGTAGCTATAGCAGAGCAGCTTAGGCTGAACTAGGAGACATGCAAAGCTCCTACTATACCACTTAGCACTATATCATAAGAAAACACAATACTCAGAGTTACTAAAAATAAAGGTACTTTATTCTAGTGACAATATGCCACAAGTATCTCAGAGGATATACTCCCTTAGGAGGTAAGTAATATACACAAAATATACACACACAAATGAAATCAGGTAAGTAAACAGTTAGAAAAGTAGTGCAAACACTGTAGAACACAATAGAATGCAATAGGAGACAATAGGCCTAGGGGTAACACAAACCATATACTCCAAAAGTGGAATGCAAACCACAAATGGACCCCAGGCCTAGTGTAGTGTGTAGAGGGTCGCTGGGAGTGTAAGAAAACACTAAGGGTGTCCATGATACCCAACCCCAAGACCCTGAAAAGTAGGAGTAAAGTTACCCTACCACCCCAGAAAGACAGTAAAGTCGAGGTAGGGGATTCTGCAAGGACAACAACTGACTGCAAAGCATTGAAGACGGATTCCTGGACCGGAGGACCTGTAAAGGAAGGGGACCAAGTCCAAGAGTCATGCAAGTGTCCAGGGGGGGCAGGAGCCCACTAAACCCCGGATGAAGGTGCAAAAGGGCTGCCTCCGGGTGGAAGAAGCCAAAGATTCTGCAACAATAGAAGGTGCCAGGAACGTCTCCTTTGGTCAGAAGATGACCCATGACGTTCTGGAGGATGCAGAGTTGTTTCCACACAGAAAGACGGCAAACAAGCCTTGCTAGCTACAAGAGTCACACTTGAGGATTTTGGGTGCTGCCAGGACCCAGGAAGGACCAGGAGGTCACCCCTTGGAGGAGGAGACAGAGGGGGCGCTCAGCACGCAGAAGCCGGCAGCACCCACAGAAGCACCTGAACAGGCACTCAGAAGATCTGAGGACGACGGTTGACTCAGAGCAACAAAGGAGGGTCCCACGACGTCGGATTCCAACTCAGTGAGCTGGGCAATGCCGGACGGAGTGCTGGGGACCTGGGATAGGCTGTGCACAAAGGAAGTCTTGCAGAAGTGCACAGAAGCCCGAACAGCTGCAGTTCACGCAGTACACAGGATTACTGTCTGGCGTGGGGAGGCAAGGCCTTACCTCCACCAAATTTGGACAGAAGGGACACTGGACTGTCGGAGACACTTGGACTCAGCTCCTGGGTTCCAGGGGCTACACTCATCAGGATAAGAGGGGACCCAGAGGACTGGTGATGCAGAAGTTTGGTGCCTGCTTTGGCAGGGGGACGATTCCGTCAACCCGCAGGAGATTTCTTCTTGCCTTCCAGTGCAGGGTGAAGGCAGACAGCCCTCAGAGCATGCACCACCAGGAAACAGTTGAGAAAGCCACCAGGATGAGGCGCTACAATTTTGCTGGTAGTCTTCTTGCTACTTTGTTGTGGTTATGCAGGCGTCCTGGAGCAGTCAGCGGTCGGTCCTTGGCAGAAGTCAAAGAGGGAAGTGCAGAGGAACTCTGGTGATCTCTTGCATTAGTTATCTGCTGAGATACCCACAGGAGAGACCCTAAATAGCCCACAGAGGAGGATTGGCTACAGAGAAAGATAAGCACCTATCAGGAGGGGTCTCTGACGTCACCTGCTGGCACTGGCCACTCAGAGCGGTCCATTGTGCGCTCACACCTCTGCATCCAAGATGGCAGAGGTCTGGGACACACTGGAGGAGCTCTGGGCACCTCCCCTGGGAGGTGCTGGTCAGGGGAGTAGTCATTCACCTTTCCGTTGTCCAGTTTCACGCCAGAGCAGGGCTGGGGGGGGGGGGATCCCTGAACCGGTGTAGACTGGCTTATGCAAGGAGGGCACCATCTGTGCCCTTCAAAGCATTTCCAGAGGCCAGGACATTATTTCACTCAGGCTGCAGTGGCAGTCCTGTGTAAGAATTATCTGAGCTCCTTATGGGTGGCACAAGAAATGCTGCAGTCCATAAGGCTCTTCTGGAACCCCAATACCCTGGGTACCTAGGTACTATATACTAGGGAATTATAAGGGTGTTCCAGTGTGCCAATCAGAATTGGTAAAATTAGTCACTGGCCTGCAGTGATAATTTTAAAAGCAGAGAGAGCATAAACACTGAGGTCCTGGTTAGCAGAGCCTCAGTGATACAGGTAGGCACTACACAGGGAACACATATAGGCCACAAACTTAGAAGCACTGGGGTCCTGGCTAGCAGGATCCCAGTGACACATATCAAACACACTGACAACATAGGGTTTTCACTATGAGCACTGGGCCCTGGCTAGCAGGATCCCAGTGAGACAGTAAAAACACCCTGACATATACTCACAAACAGGCCAAAAGTGGGGGTAACAAGGCTAGAAAGATGCTACATTCCTACAGGAATCCCAGGACAAGGGCAGAGGAATGCTACAATGAGGCACATGGGTGAACTAGGAGGATTATAGAACGCACCTTCAGCCTCCTGAAGGCCAGATTCCGGTGCCTCCAACTTGCAGGTGGCTCCCTATACTTCTCACCGAAGAAGGTGTGCCAGATAATCGTCGCCCGCTGTATGTTTCACAATTTGGCTTTGCGACACCAGGTGCCTTTTCTGCAGAAGGATGGGCTAGATGGTGGTCTTGTGGCAGCTGTGGAGCCTGTGGACAGTGAAGAAGAGAAGGCAGAAGAAGAAGATGTAGACAACCGAAACAACATCATGCAATACTTCCAGTGAGGCACAGGTAAGAAGATGTAACTGCTTCCCACATCTCATACTATTGGAGCTAGCATAAGTGTCATTTCCACTCAGTGTATGGACCCTGACTTGTTACTTTGCCTTTCCATTTCACAGATCTGGGTCCCACTTTGTGCCCTCTGCTATGTTTACTGCTGGCCTACAGCTGTGTTACATTGGTATGTGAACAAGTACATTGACATTGCTATATTCCAAAGGTTTTGCAATTACACATTTGTGAAAGCACAGACTGACTCCAGATTGTTTTGTGATTCAAGTGTGTTTATTTCTGTGCAAATAAGTGGAGGGGGTGTGAGATGGGCTGGGGTGATGGTGGAGGAATGTCCATGGCAGAGTCCAGTTTATTTGCAGGTGCATTGTCCAATGGGGCATAGGAAGTGGAGCAATGGCAGTTTAAAGTGGACAGGGCGTCAAAGTGGGACAGAAGGGTAACATTCGGGGGGGTCTTATTTCCTGGAGGGGGTCTTGGCAATGTTCTCTGTCTTGTTCCTGGAACTCAGGGACTGTTTGCGGGGTGGTTCTCCTTCTGCAAGGGGTGGGGTGCTGGTGGCCTGTTGGTCCTGTGGCTGTGCCTCCTGTCCACTAGCGCCGGTGGAGGTGGAGGGCTGTTCATCATCCAGGCTAGTGTCAGGGGCCCGTTGGTGTGCCACTGTGTCCCTCCTGGTGTTGACAAGGTCTGCCACCACCCCTGCAATGGTGACCAGGGTGGTGTTAATGAACTTCAAATCCTCCCTGATCCCCAGGTAGTGTTCCTCCTGCAGCCGCTGGGTCTCCTGGAACTTGGCCAGTACCGTGCCCATAGTCTCCTGGGAATGGTGGTAAGCTCCCATGATGTTGGAGTGCCTTGTGGAAAGTGGGTTCCCTGGGCCTGTCCTCCCCCTGTCGCACAGCAGTCCTCCCAGCTTCCCTGTTATCCTGTGCCTCTGTCCCCTGAACCGTATGCCCACTGCCACTGCCCCCAGGTCCCTGATCATCCTGTGTTAGGGGGGTTGCCTGGGTTCCCTGTAGTGGTGGACACACTGCTGATTGACGTGTCCTGGGGATAGAGGGATGGGCCGCTGGGTGGCTGCTGTGGTGGTGTTTCTTGAGGGGGGGTTCAGTGGTGGTTTGTGACTGTCAGGGGAACCGACAGTCCCAAGGTCCCTGATGGGCCGGGCTGGTCATCTTGATCAAGGCGTGCAGAGCTGCTGTCATCACTGTGGGCCTCTTCTGTGGGGGAACTGGATATATCTGGCACCTCCTGTCCGGTGACATTGGGTAGGGGTCCTGTTGGGGTGTGAATGCATAATCTTAGTATCTGTGTGTGCCATCTTGTGCAATGGGTGAGTTAACCTCTACTGCTGTGCTTGCATTATTGCAGTGGCCCTTGTGTGATTGGTGATTTTGGGGCATGAGTGAGTATCTCTACTGGACATGCTTTGGTGATGGGTGTCGATGCATTGGTGTTACATGCAGGGCTTGGTATTGAGATGTGTGGGTTGTGGTAGTGGGACATATGTGAGAGGATGGTGTGATGGGGTGAGGGTATGTGATGGCATGCAGGTGGGGTGGGGGGGGATGAAGTAGTTAGGATATGACTTACCAGAGTCCAGTCCTCCTGCTACTCCTGCAAGGCCCTCAGGATGCAGTATTGTCAAGACATGCTCCTCCCATGTTGTTAGTTGTGGGGGAGGAGGATGGGGTCCACCGCCAGTCCTCTGTACAGCAATTTGGTGTCTGGATACCACGGAACATACCCTCCCCCGTAGGTCGTTCCACCTCTCCCTGATGTCATCCCATGTTCTTGGATGCTGTCCCACTACATTGACACTGTCGGCGATTCTCCGCCATAGCTCCATCTTCCTGGCAATGGATGTCTGCTGCACCTGTGATCCAAATAGCTGTGGCTCTACCCGGATGATTTCCTTCACCGTGCCCCTGAGCTCCTCCTCAGAAAACCTGGGGTGTCTTTGAGGTGCCATGATGTGGTGTGGGTGATGTGAGGTGCTGTCTGTTGTGATGTGTTGGTTGAGGTGCGTGGATGTTGTATAAGTGATGGTGTTGTGTGTCTGTGGATGCTGGTGTTGTGTTAGCTAATCTCTCTCTCTGGCCCTCTATCAAAATTTTGGTTGTAAAGGTTTGTGGGTGATGTGGGTGGGTGCTTTACATTGGATTGGTTGTGTGGGTGTGGTGTGTGTATGTGTGCCAGGTGTGTATATTTTGAATTGTCCAATGTGGTTGTGTTTTGTAAATGTGTGTGTATTTTGAGCGCAGTGGTGTGTACCGCCAATGGATTACCGCGGTTGAAAGACCGCCGCGTTGATTCGTGGGTCATGTTAGTGTGGGCGTATTCTTGTTGGCGTGATAGTGCGGCTTTTGGTATCGCCAGTTTATCACTGACCATAGGTGTGGCGGACATGTGTGGGTGTCTGTATTGTGGCGGATTCCGAGCTGTGAGTCGTAATACCTGTAGCAGAATTCCGCCGCCGCAACGGTATGTTGGCGGTCTTCAGCACAGCGGAAAGCGGGATTTACCGCCAGGATTGTAATGAGGGCCTTTATATCACTTTTCACTGATATCTCTACATTTACTTATTACATCTTTGATCGTTTTGACCTGCATTTTTCCAGATAAATATTATATATTTTTCTAAACACTGTGTGGTGTATTTTTGTGGTGCTATATTGTGTTATTGTATGATTCATTTCACAAATACTTTACACATTACCTTCGATGTTAAGTCAAGCTTCCAGACGGTAGGCACAGGATAATTTGGACTGTGTGTGACTTACCCTTACTAGTGAGGGTCCTTGCTTGGACAGGGGGTAACCTGACTGCCAACCAAAGACCCTATTTCTAACAATACCCATTTGTAACACATTCATACATGAGCATTACGTCAAATGTATTGCATGGCGTTCCTTCCGAAGCACACATATTGTTGTTTAAGATCATTCTCACAAAACACACAGGCCATGATTCATACTTTTGTTGCGCCGCATTGCTGTCACTTATTGACGCAAAAGCAGCGCAAACTTACAAAATACAGTTGTATTTTGTAAGTTTGCGCTGCTTTTGCGTCAGAAAATGAAGGAAATGCGGCGCAAAGAAACTATAAACCTGGGCCACAGTTGCATGCTCTACCACATGTGGTCAACCACTATACCACACACTGCAGGCCATACCATCCTATCTTCATCTTGATACAGGGTGCATGCATGTTAAATAATTGAAAATCACACAAACACAGTTTGAGTCAAATATTTTGACGCAAATGCATCGAAAAACAATGCAAACGCTAACTACACATGCATGGGCCCTTAGCGTTAATTCCACCAGCGCACCACACAAATGCGGATATCCATTAAAATATAAGTTTCCCGGTACCATGTGGTATTTTGCGGCACATGTTGGTTATGCGTCCCAAATATTCACGCAAGACGGAAAACGGGCCACAAAAGATGACAGGAAATTATGTAATAGGAAATCCTGTTTACAGACATGGTACTGTGGGTGTACTTTCACTTTACAGTCTGTGCTTTTTCTTAACTGTGTGGCTGTGTCTTGGTGTTGCTTGTGTCTGGAGTGCGTTTCTTGTATCTTGTGGTGTCTCTCTTGTGTCTTTTTGTGTATTCTATTTGTATATTGTAACTGTTTAGGTGCTTTTGTGTAATTTAGTGGTTTTTGGATTGTATTTGTAGTGTTGATTGTCTGTTTGGGGGTTACATTAATTGGGTTAGTTGGGGTTCATAGTTTGGGTTGTAAGTTTCCTTTTTTCACATTTATTTTCCTTCCTTTTTCTTTTTAAATTGTTGTGCACGGACATGTAGGGAAGGGCGAGGCTGACCCGCATGGGTGAGGAGGAGCTTGGGGCCTTTGTGGGCTGGTGTGCCACTCTCTGCCGTTGATGTTGGAGATGGGTGGGCATGTGATACACAGGTATCACACAGAGGCAAGGCGGCTGCGGTGGGGCAAGGTGCTTCTACCACCTCAAACGTGTATTCAACACAAAGGAATGAGCACCAGCTGAAGCATCGCTGGGCTGACCTGGTGGCCTGAGAACAGGACCTACTGGACTACCTGGGTGTGGTGTTCGGTGCCCTGTTGGTGAGTATCACATTGACATATGTGTACAATTCAATGCTCCTGAGTGACAGTAGCAGATGTCTTGACGTGCTGCATGCAATGATTATGGCCATGTGGAATGCAAGTCGAACAAACTGTTAGTGTCCCAGTACTGGGATGTACTCCACAAGTCTATACATGTTAACAATGAAGTCATGAGCTGTGTTGATTCATGTTCGACTATTACTTAGGGCCATATTTACCAAGCTATTTTTAATTCTCACAAACAGCCTAGTTTTCAGATTTATTGTGTTTACGTCAGGAAAAATGTTCATTCAAATGCACACACCCAATTTTGTCATTCTGCTATCACATTGCCCAGTCACAAAAAAGGGTTTGCTAGTGGCATTTAGGAAGGGGCGTTCCGTTCCCATTAGCGAGTCATAGTTGGCTGATTGATTCTTTGTTGACTCGCAAATGCTGGCACTAAACAATTCCAGTTACCATCTGTTTCAAGTTGGTGCTAACCCATTTGCAAAAGGGGAGGGGTCTCCATGGGATCCCTTCTCCTTTGTGAATGCATGCCCAAAAACTGTTTGAGCAGGAAGTTGTCCCACGGACCACTGACTGCTTAAAAAAAGTATCTGAGTCATAATATTGGTTTTTGAAATGCTTTCTGTTTACCCCTGATGAAATAATGATGCATTTAAACATAAATATAAATCTCTATTTGAAAGCAGTCACAGACATTGTAGTCTGCTGAGCCCAGCATCCCTGTGAGTGCCGCCATTCCCAAGGGGTTTGCAAAATGAGACCTACCTCATCAAAATTCATGAGGTAGGTCATTTGCTACCCCATTTGCGATTTGAAAACAGTGTCTTTGACAGTGTTGTACCTCAGATCATCCTATTTGCAACTTGCGAGTTGCTAAGTCTCGCAATGTGTGACTCACAAAACATTATCTTGGTAATGTGGCCCTGAGTAGCACATTTCAGGTGCAATGACAAAACCTGTGCCCATACATTCTGTCAATGATTATCAGGTAAGACACTGTCAGCATATCACATTTCACTGTATTGGGACAGCAAAAGGAGCTATCTATGTTTAGCGCTACATTGTCATCATTACACACACACACACATGATCCCTGCCATTATGTTGGCAAAGGGGGCATATACGGCTTAGGGGACACTGCCAATCGGGCATTTGTTACCTACGTACAACTGTGCCACATCTCTGATGGACCACTGAATGCGTGGTAATTGCCGACTGAAAATTGAGCCACATGTCCATCACACAATAACTCAATGTCCCTTGATGCACAAGCCACAATACCTGAGTCACTTGTATTGCAGTGCACCAGGGAAGTGCCATTAAAATTGTCACCCAATTACAAATCAAGACATGGAGTACCATCTGAAATGGATTAGCCACAAATGTTTGTAGTCAGGTTTAGCACCACATGATTGTTAGGCCCAGTGCATGTGTGCAGATGTGTGTCTATCACTCACTGGAGTGTCAGTTTCAATGTGAGTTTGCAGTGGTATGTCTGTTGGAGTGTCTACATGCAGGATCAGCAGCTCACTCATAAAATGTTACACACTGTGATATGTTGTCTACACATTTGTACAGTGATCTGACACTGAGCATATATTTCCTTTCCCTGTCTCACAGGTGGACTGGCCCCCTATACCATCCGGGAAGTGGCTCGATTTCAGGACCCAGGCGTATGCAATAAGTGTGATAATGTCTGTCTTGTGTAGTGATTGCAGCTGTTGTGTGAGTGACTCTTGTGTGTTGCACTCACTGCAATATATGATGAGCTGGCATGTGATCTAATATATTACTTGACTGGATGTTGACATAGTGTTTCATGCAAAGATTCAATATTCACATGCAGGGAGTCATATTTTGGGAGTCTTGTGCTGCTCAAGAGGCAGTAGCATGTGAACAAGGCGATTAGTAACCACATGTAGGCCCAAATGCGACTTGGAAGTGCTCCAATGTCAGAATATTGTCACCAAGTCATACCCTCATTTTCACAAGTCAGTGATGCATCATTTTTCCGCACAAAATTGTGCACCCCTGTATTGTAATGTACATGTAGGACTTTATGGGTAACTGTCCCCCAGCATCTAGCCCCATAAGTTGTACTCCATTTACGTGACACTTATGTGGTATGTAATAGGCCAGACGTGTGTTAGCATCAATGTGGGTGATTTTGGAATTGTGTTGGCAGATCAGGTGTTGATGGTTGTCAACATCTGGACACATGAATGTAGATGTGATTGTAAATCAAACAGTTACACTGTTCCAAAGTAGAAGAAAATGAAACTCCACTAGGCACCTACCAAAATAGAAGCAAAAGCCCTCACACATCCTGTGGATGTCATGCTTCCTCAGAGGGCCTGCTCCTCGTCAGACTGGTGCTGAAATATCTGATGGGCCCCTCTAGGGGGATCTTTGGCAGGGATCTTCAACAGTGATGTGTGATGTGTGATGTGATAGTCTGGATGTGGGAAAGACTCTAAACCTACGTCCTGAGAGGAGCTAAAGAAGAAAGTAGAAAATTGGCTCGAGTCCCTCAAAAGGCCTAAGCTTTATTGGATAGATGCGGTCTCGGTCAAGATTAAAAAAGAAAACAAGGGAGTGAAATGGAAATAATGTTCCAGCACTCAACCAACAAAGAAAAAGAAGTGGGTGACAAGGGAATTACCCTCTATCAAAACCCTGGGTCAACATATTTCACGCCTAACCAGTCCCGATGGATCTAATGGCGTTTCATCAGGACCAACACAACAAAAGTCTCCTACTCTATGTTACACTGTTATAGAATGTAATGTCAAATTGTAAGGAGAAGCACCTACTTACTAAGGAGCACAGCACCTAACAAACTAAATAGGTGGGTACCTGTAGAGAAAACAAACATAACAAACAAATTAGCATGTTACAAATATGAAGTTCAAAGAATCACACAAAAACGTGTTGTGACACTCTGTGTTGACATGCTTCCATGCTAGGTGACAAACAGGATATAGCCGCTTACCATCCTACAATGGGGATGATGCTCCATGGAACTATGCATACCGTGGACCATCATTGTATCTGCATGGATACAGAAAAAAAATCATTAGAGACCCTACTGTCTATCCCAGAAGTGAGGATACGTCTATAAGACGCGATTTGCAGCATCGCTATCAAACCTAGTTGTTGACTTCAACATAATTGTCTGTCAATTCAAAAATCCCTGGAAGAGATAGTTAGTTGTATACCAGATTCTGTCCTAGCTATGGTGGTATGGTAATACTAACAGTCAATTGCCAGTTGATTGGTAAAAAGGGGGGTTAATTGTGTACAAAGAAAAATCAATTGGAAAATAAGGTATACTAGTGTACCATAACGACAAAGTAGCGTTATAAATGAATAGATACTGAGAGTATACCATAAAATGTGACGTTAATATGCAGTTCTTCAACTCAGGGGGTTAACACCCCCAACGTGGCGAATGGTCCCCTTCAAGTTGTTTGGTCAGAGTCGGTGTTGTTACAACCAGGAACAAAACGTCATAAACAAAGTAGAATATCAGGTCGGTATGTGTGAAGTGAAAATCGCCTCCCTAAGAGATTGTTTGTCGCACAGTACGTAATAGAAAGAAATATTAAATACGGAGGGCTCCACAGAAACAGTAAACCCAATTAGAGGGCTACGTAGTATATAAGGTTGCCGTTTGAGATGACAAGGGGTGTTGCAGGTAAAAATGTTGATAAGCAAAGAAACGGGAGTACTCACATTTAGCAAGACGAGGTCCCAGCTAGTGAACCTACCCTCTTGTCGCGTATCCCGAAATCAACCGGGAATCCATGCCGGGGGGGGGGGGTTAAATGACATCCGAGCCGGTAAAACCTCCAATCTGAGTGTGGCAAAGGAGATCCTGTGATCGCGGAGCTAACAGACCACGCCCCCCTGTCCTCAAAATAGAAAAGAGGTACTATGCATTTGTTGGGCACTGACATAATAGAAGTACTACTCCCCGTTCCGTACTAAAAATCAAAGAAGGAGATAACATATCAAATGAAAAATAATAAATAAATGAGAATAGTCTTCCACTATAAAAAGGGAAAGTTCAGCCGGTGGCATACAAGGAAGGATAGAAAGAGAACCAAAGAGACTCCAAAGTAGAGCTGGAACAATACTTAAAACAGGATGCTTCACTTGGAATTAAATACACCCACCCAGAAAATAACAGTTAAAAAATAAAAAAATAGCTTAGCTAACAATCTAACCTGGAATATAGGTTAACATCGTGGCTACCCGACAGGGGGATATAACTTCTCGGGAGCCTATAAGTCCTTTACCAATGGTATGAAAATAAGAGGTAAAAAAAAAAAAGAAGGGGGGAGCAGTATTTGCTATGTTACCCACTGCGTCGTCATGAGTGAGGTTAGATAAATGAAACAGAAAAAGATAGGAGGGAAGGAATATCATAAAAGAAAATGTTTCAAACTCAGATATGCTAATTAAACACTCCGTGATACAGGTCCAAGAAAAAATGTATGTAAGGACTCCGGTAGTGGGGAAAAAACTCATCCAGGGGATATCACCATTGAGTCCATGTATATGCGTCCCAAGTCTAAATACCCGATGTTGCTCTTTCTCCAGTAGGGTTTTTGAGCCTGTTAACGCGTCCCTTTATGATAATTTATTACACATCAGGACTCGTTTTAGGCCAATGAATCTTTTGACCCAGTTGAGAGACACCTTAGGACGAGATAGCTAATCAATATGTCAATCAATAGGTCAATATTGTCATCAATATTTATCACAACAATACATTTCACTTCAGTCAAAGTCATTAATCAATTCAAAGACATTACCATGACCTTTCAGCCATGAATAACCACACCTTGTTTAGTAGAATTTTCTAAGTTTTAGTCCCTATTAATTACAGTCTAATAGCAATTGCGTTAATCTCAACACCAAGAAACATAATAGCATAGTCATGATATGGCAACTTTGATAAGATTTCATTAAAGCAAGAATCACAAACATCAGAACATAACACGGCGTGAACACAGATCAAGTTTAGCATAGTATCAATATCGTGTCAGTTTAACAAAGCATAGTCTCGGTCGTTTGCCTATTTGCGTCAGTTTTGGTGAACACCTGTCCTAACCACTGATTAGCATTAGCATGTTGGGCTTCATGCAAAACAATTTAGAACACCAATTTGGAAAACATCTAGCTAAGGTCTCTGTCAAAAGCAAGCAGTTGGTACCTAGAAAGGAAAAGCAAACAGACAAATTACAAATGCATTGTCATAATTACCCTTCAAGGATTAGGTCAGCGCACAAGTTCAGTCTTCGTCTTCAGGACATCAGTCAAATCGCCAACAGTCAGAACTCAGCTCTGGGGCAAAAGGGCACTTCCCTCATAAGGATGTAAAGTGTAAATGGGCAATCTAAGGGCGAGGCTGGTTTTAAGTAAACCAAAAAAGTCACCAAACAGAGTGACAGCGTTTCTGGATAAAATCAATAGCATTCCCTACCTAATCCCGAAAGACTTCCCGTTACATGGGTTTTTATCCCTTTTTAAATGTACATTCCCCCAAAATTCTATTGGTCGTTTGTTATACCCCACTATCTTTAACCTATCAAATTAAGCATTAGGAAATCCTAATCTTCACCCCTTATTGTTTTACAAGTTTTTGATTGGTCTTCGTAATTGACGTATTCAGAAATGGCACGTCCGGTGTGATTTCATCCTCCTGTAATTCTTTGCACATCTTTTGGTCAGCAGTTCCATTGTCTTCACCGGTTTGAATGACCTTGTACATTACATTAATCTACACTGTTTCAATTCACTTTTAACATTTAGTCTGTGGACGAGGGAAGAGGGTGAGAACGGATCTTAACATGGTTACATTCATCTTCCAAGTCGAAGAGAAAAGAATAAACAGGGTCATGGCCCTTTGTGAGTCAGCACACTGAAAAATAGAAAAATGCATTTAATATGAGAGCCAAGCAGCTAAGCTGCAGCTCATGCTAACTTAAGGCCTATGAAGTTTTCAATACAGATTTAATAACGCAAATGTTAGTATAAGCTCATTTGAACATAACATAAACATTTTGATCATCATTATTAGTTTGCGTATACATTGGTGGCCACTCTTCGTAGTCACAATTCAAGCACACGTCTAAGCAAAATTGCTATTACTATAGTTTCTATGCGGCATCATCACACCTTAATTCATAAACATTTCATGTCAATATAGATTATATAAGCTACACTCTCTCAGTCCCTCCTCTGATGACGTTTGTCATCACACAAACCTTTCCCTTTGACCTTTCACTTTAATTTTTAACCTTACACATAATGCGCATTTCAACATCTTGCCCCTTATGTGAACTTTCCCAAATTTCGTTGAACATTTTCTCCCTTTCACTTTCTTCATTCTTCCTGGTTCTTTTTGTCCAATTTCTTTTAATTTTATCATTAATTTTGCATGCTTCCCATAATCCTAATAGACAGGCCAGAACAATTAATAGACCCCCTAAAATTTTTGCAAGTACCCCATTCCAAATATTGCTAAACCAGCTCCCTACTCTGGCAATTCCTTTTCCAAATTTTTCCCACGCTCCAGGTTCCTTCAAGTCCTTCAGATCTGTACTATCTTTAGTTAGGTTAGTAAGCATACCTCTAATCTTTTTACTATTGTCAGGTATATATGAGCAACAATGACGTTCATTGAGCATCTTGCAGACCCCCCCCACTCTTTGCTAAAAGAATGTCTAAAGCAAGCCGATTTTGAAGAGTCATTGCTCTTTCCACAGCAAGTTCAGTATCCATCAGGAGTATAGCCCCTGTAAAATTTGTCAGCATATTATCCTCAATAGTAGACAACTTGTCTGCATTCACTCGTTCACACAAATAAAGTGTCATGCTCAGATTTTGGCCTATATATACAAAGCCTCCCTACATGTAATGCATCTATAGCTAATTTGCCTTGCGTCTTGATTGCGGTGTAAGCATATTCATTTGCATATGTGCGTTTTTCTAGCCCCTTTTCTAATCTTTCCTTCAATGCTTGGCGTCTATCATCAGTGTGATCTAAGAAGCTTTTCTCTACAGGTGTCAATAAGCAGATCAGATTGTTGCGCTGTGCATAAGCTGTCCCAAATGTAAGCGTTGGTTCAAAGAAGCCCCTAACTAATTGTATATTATGCTCTTTAGCTAGTCTGTTCAGAAATTCAATCACAGGCACAAAAGAAAACACAACATCCAGATTTGAATAAACATATTGCACATGCTCTTGATTATAGAATCTTGTTAATAGCAAGCTACAGCTTATCCCATAAGTTAACGGCAAGCTATGATAGGTGACCCCTTCTTGCACTGACGAAGGAATCTTTGTACACACATAACAGTTTTTCGCATCCATGGTCTCAACATACTCATTCAGCAAGCGATAGAAGACATTAGTAGAAAGTTCCCCCTTTGAATTAGTTCCCTCATGCAAGTGTTTTGCATCCTGTTCAAATTTTTCCCACGGTGTTAATGTTATAGTCTCAGGTTTTGAAGCAGTGTTAGTTGCTTTCTTATCCAGCCACGGCATTCCCACAATCACTCCCACAATTATTATTGCACATACAATACCTAATGTAAGACTCAACCAACCACACACCATACTTCTTGTCACTACTTCTATTATAAGCCATGTCTGTAAAGAATCAGATAGCAGAATAACAATCAACTTGAGGAAGATATAAAACTCTTTTCTTTTCTCTCTTTTTTTTTTTTCTTTTCGTTGATTAAAAAATCTCTTTCTCTCTGCATATATTTACAGCGTTTCACTCACTCCAGGACCCCTTTGTCAAATCAGGTTAGCAGCTTGTCATAATCAGGTTTTTCAAAGTCTAATCAGGTTATCAGTGTCTTATCCGGTAATTTATAAGTCTCTTTTCTTTAGTTTTCTTTTCAGTTTTCGATTTTAACAAAGTCTTTTTCTTTGAGTTACTTCAGGTACTGTAGTATTGGCCTGGTACTTCTAGATCAAAACAGAACGCTAAGAATTCTTGTTGCCATTCAGATGTTGCATATGCCCATTCAAGACCTGCGTACCTTCTATTTGCGGTTCTCTTTCTTTTCAGTCTGCGTTCACCTTGCAATTCTCCTTCACTCAGATCTTCTACTCGGGATGTATCAGTCTCTTCTGTTATTGTTTCACATGGTACGCTTCTTGCTTTTGCAGCCTGTTTCTCTGGCCAGTTATCTCCCTCATGCATCTTCTTCCGGTTTGTCTTTTCAGGACGCTGAACAGCACCCTCCTCTTGTAATATGGTGTTTTCTCTTGATGGACCTGCAACTGGCTCAGGGGATGCCGGAGTACTTTGGTCTCTCTCTATTATTTCCCTTTCTTCTTCTTCTGGATCTGTAACGGGTTCAAGTTCTAACCCGTATCCATCTATTTCTGGGAGAACCTCTCCTTGATTTAGTTCTCCTGCTGCCTCTACTGAGATAGGCACACTGTCACCTCTCTCGAACTCGTTCACTGTTTGAGGGACTAGGCTGTTCTCAGTGAGCTCTCCTGCAGTCTCAGTTCCCTCTTGGCTGTTTTCTGGCCCTGAGACTTCCCTCTCTGGAACTGTTGTGCCGGAAACTTCAAGTTCCTCGTCAGTTGGACACATTACCTTTTTTGTGTGACTGGCATGTATCCAATTTGGAACGCCTGCACATTTCACAGCAGTGGTTGTTGTCAAGATTACTTGATATGCCCCTTCTAGCGCGGCTCCAAACACGACTTTCTCACGTGCTTCTTGACAACCACCCAGTCACCGGCTTGTAGGGTGTGTCCTGGATCCCCGATCGGTGGCAATGTGTTAGCTTCTACCTGGTGAAAGAAAGAGCGAATCACATCAGCCAAGCCTTTGCAGTAGTCCAACACCATATCATCAGTGATATTCACTAGAGCATTTGCAGGAACTGCGGGTAATCTCATAGCTCTCCCCATGAGGATCTCATGGGGTGATAGTCCTGTCTTCTTATCAGGGGTGTTCCTCATTGACATCAGCACTAAGGGTAATGCATCTGGCCATTTCATATTGGTAGCTGCGCACATCTTTGCCATTCTTGATTTCAAGGTACCATTCATTTGCTCTACTAATCCTGATGCTTCAGGGCGATAACTACAGTGCAGCTTCTGTTCAATATTTAATGCGGCACACAAGAGTTTAATCACCTCATTGTCAAAGTGTCTGCCCCTATCTGATTCTATAGAGACCGGAAACCCGAACCTCGGTATTAGTTCCTTAAGCAGCAGCTTTGCAACTGTGAGACTGTCATTTCTACGTGTGGGGTAAGCTTCAATCCAATGGCTGAAAACACACACAATCACCAACACGTATTTTAATCCTCCACAAACAGGCATCTCAATGAAATCCATTTGCATCTTGCTAAATGGACCGACAGCTCTCCCAATGTGGCTTAGAGTTACCACAGTCCCTTTTCCGACATTCATCTGTTGACAGATGATGCACCTGTGACAGGTAACCTCTGCGGCATGTGTGAACTTTGGGTTAAACCAGTCGATTTTGAAAGACCTGATCATTGCATCTCTCCCAAGATGAGCCTGTCCATGGTAGAGCCTAGCGAATTGTGACAGGAGACTGTTTGGCAAAACTAATTTCCCCTCCTCTGAGACCCACAAGTCGTCAGCCCTCTGTACACATTGCATTCTCTGCCAGGAGCGTCTTTCCTCTTTTCTAGCATGACCATGTAGTGTCTTTAGCTCATCTAGTGTATCGACCACACTTAATGCAAGGTTCAAGCATGTGTCATTTTCAGTTTGCGGCATCAATTCCCACTGATCCTTGAATGATATACAGTTCAATGCGCAAAACTTTGCGACTTGCTCTGCATAACCGTTTCCCATGGACACAAGGGGCCTGATTCAGACCCTGGCGGCCGGTGACCGCCAGGGTCACCGGCCACGGGAGCACCGCCGACAGACCGGCGGTGCTCCAAAGGGCATTCTGACCGCGGCGGTTCTGCCGCGGCCAGAAAGGGTAAACCGGCGGTCTCCCGCCGGTTTACCGCTGCCCTTGGAATCCCCCATGGCGGCGCAGCTTGCTGCACCGCCATGGGGGATTCTGACACCCCCTACCGCCATCCTGTTCCTGGCGGTTCGCCCGCCAGGAACAGGATGGCGGTAGGGGGTGCCGCGGGTCCCCTGGGGGCCCCTGCCGTGCCCATGCCAATGGCATGGGCACGGCAGGGGCCCCCGTAAGAGGGCCCCACTGTGAATTTCAGTGTCTGCCTAGCAGACACTGAAATACGCGACGGGTGCAAACTGCACCCGTCGCACATGCCCACTCCGCCGGCTCCATTCGGAGCCGGCTTCCTCGTGGGGAGGGGTTTCCCGCTGGGCAGGCGGGCGGCCTTCTGGCGGTCGCCCGCCAGCCCAGCGGGAAAGCCAGAATGGCCTCCGCGGTCTTTCGACCTAGGAGCGGCCATATGGCGGTTCCCTCCAGGCGGGCGGCGACCGCCGCCCGCCGGGGTCAAAATGACCCCCAAAGTCTTGTGACTTAACGTGAGCATTGCATTTCACCAGGGCAATTTCAAGAGGCAACTGAATTGCATGTAACAAATCCTTAATTTGTTCACCATTTTTCACAGGAGAACCAGAAGAGGTCATGAAACCTCTCTGCGACCACAATTGGCCAAAATCATGTACAATTCCAAATCCGTACCTGCTGTCAGTATAGATAGTGACTCTCAGATTTTCAGCTGCGTGGCATGCCTTGGTAAGGGCAATTAGCTCCGCCACTTGTGTGGAATACACTCTCTCGAGCCAGGAAGCTTTGATGATACCGGCCATGGTACATACAGCGTAACCGGCTCTCAGCATTCCGACTGAGTCTCTCACACAGGATCCATCAACAAACATAATACAGTCATTTTCTTTTAACTGTGTATCTTGAATATCAGGTCGTGGCTTGGTACATAATTCTGTTACCTCAAGACAATCATGCTCAACTTCCTCTTCATTATTAACCTTAGTATTCTCAGCAGGAAGTAGAGTTGCCGGGTTCAATACAGTACATCGCTTCAATGTAACATTAGGTGACCCCAATATAATTGTCTCATATTTGGTAAGACGAGCATTTGTCATGTGCTGAGTTTTGGTTTGAGTCAACAAAATTTCAACTGAATGCAGAACCATCACTGTTAGGGGATATCCCATTACTATGCCTTCACACTGCGTGAGGTTCTGACCAACTGCAGCAACTGCGCGCAAACAACCCGGTAAGGCTGCTGCAACGGGGACCAAGGTAGCTGAAAAATATGCTACAGGGCGATTTGCACCTCCACGGACCTGTGTTAAGACAGACAAAGAACTAGCATCACGTTCATGACAAAACAGTAGAAAAGGCTTCGTGTAATCAGGCATACCCAAAGCTGGTGCCCTGCACATGCTCTCTCTCAATTCCATGAATGACTCAAGCTCTTCCTTGGACAAGGCTATGGTATACAGTTCATCTTTAATCTCTTTACCTGTCAGTTTTATCAAACGTTTTGAGATAATTGAGAAGTTAGGTATCCACTGGCGGCAGTAGCCCACAATTCCCAAAAACATCCTGACATCTCTCTTTGTTGTTGGGGGGTTCATTTGCAAAATGGCTGTTATTCTTTCTTTCGATATTCTCCTGGACCCTCTTTCAATTAAGTGTCCTAAGTACTTAACTTCTTTCTGGAAGTACTGCAGCTTCTTGGGTGACACTTTATTTCCATTCTTTCCCAAATGATTCAGTAAAGCAATTGTGTCATACCTACAGTCATCCCTTGTCCTGGATGCAATCAACAAGTCGTCAATGTACTGCACTAGAGTCGAGTTAAAAGGCAGTACTAAGGATTCTAAGTCCTTTTTCAATATCTGATTGAAGATGGACAGTGACTCAGAAAACCCTTTAGGAATTCTGCACCAACTGTACACCTTGTCCAGGAATTTGAAACTGAATAATAACTGGCTGTCCTCATGAAGAGGTATTGAAAAGAAAGCTTGTGACAGGTCTACAACGGTGAACCATTCAGCATCACACGGGACCTGAAACATAATCACTGCTGGACTGGGTACTATCGGGCAACATTTCACCACAATCTCGTTTATTTTTCTTAAATCCTGCACAATTTGAACTTTCCCACAAGGCTTTTTCAGACCCATTATCGGCGAATTACATGGGCTGCATAACACTTCCTTCAGGACTCCCTGTTTCACAAAGTCTGCAATTATTTGTGACACCTGGATAAGGACATCTTGCGCCATGTGATATTGTGGCACCTCAGGAAACACTGCATTTGGCTTCACTTGTACTCTAACTGGTTCTACTCCTTTTATCAGTCCCACTTCTTTTCTTGTCAAATCCCACACTTTCTCTGTCACTGTCCCTTGTAACTCGGCAGGTAAGTCGATCACTGTGAGCATCGGGAACAAGGTAATCAAAGGGTAATCTTCGTTTGTGGTTCCTGTTTCTAACCCTGAGAACTGACCATCATCCCCTTCATCATCACTGTTTGTCTGCACTTCGATTCCATCATTGGAACAAGTAATCGAACATTTTGTCTTGCACAGTAAGTCTCTTCCCAGTAGGGATACCGGACTCGAATCGCAGACTACAAACTTATGCAGTGCCTGGAAGTGGCCGATCTCAACTTGCACTGGATCTGTAATCGGATTTGTCAGGTACTGGTTTGCTACTCCGACCACCCTTATGGTACGCCCCGAAAGTGGTAATTTAGGAACCTCTGCACTTCTAACTGTAGAGCGTATAGCTCCAATATCAACCAAGAATGAAACTTTGTGACCCATTACCTTTCCCTCTACATAGGGTCCCCTCTGATCTACTTCTAGGGACGCTGCAAGCCTGCACTCTTCGCTATCTGAGCTGTCATCCGACCACTCCTCATTCATTCCATCTTCACCACGCAATGGGAATTGCTGTACTGGATTATTTTGGCTCATCGCTTGACCTGTGACCTGCGGTGGAAGCATCACCTGTTGCTGTCCCATCGGAGCCATGGTAATTGCATTTGCTGTCTAGGTACCATGGAAACCTGCTGTTGTACTTGCTGCATTTGCGCTGGTTGAACACGCGGCATTTGCATTTGCTGCATAGGCTGTAGCCCCTGCATCTGAACCATATTATTTTGGAAGTTAGGGTTTTGATTTCTCAGTTTTAGACCTCTCACATTTTGCAATGTACCGACATTAGTGCTTTGTTGAACGACACCATCCTGCACCACATTTGGGCATTCCCGCTTCTAATGCCCCACTCCCCCGCACGCGTGACATGGTGACATCCTTTTCATCCCTTGTGCATCATTTTGAACGACAACAGTATTCAAGTCTGGACAGCAATTCACAAAACCTCGACCTCTCGGTTGTGCCAGAAACACACCATTCATTTGCGGTTGCTGCTGTATCATCTGTTGAACTCCATTTCCCTGCATACCAGCCTGCGCTGCCCTTATCTGCATCACCATCTCTTTCTCCTATAACTTTTTCTGCTTCAGCTCAATTTCGTCACTACAGTATTTCGCATACTGCAACACCTCATCAATCGGCTTCGCTTGCCAACAAATCAAATGATTCTTAATCATCTGGCTAACCTCTGGTCTCAGCCCTTCAATAAATCTGAACACAAGAGGGTTCATGTCTTTCGGCTCAATGGTCTCAGTACCACTATAATGTTTGAATGCCTTTAACAACCTCTCATAGTAAGCATGTATTGATTCTTTAACCTCCTGTGAGGTCTGGTAAATTTTCTGCCAGTCAGTCACTTTCGGCGACACTTTCTGCTTCAAAAATTCAATCACTTTATGATAGTACTTCATCACCTCCTCAGAGGGTACTCCGGTCACCTTATCCCTGGCCGGCTCCTTTGTCGGCCAGTCTACCCCTCTCTTGCACTCAATCCACAAATCAGGCGGAACAATGATCTCAAACAAGGTATTCAAGTCTTCCCAGAGACACTTTGCAAGCTTCACAAACCTATCTGTTTGTTGAAATCACTCAATCGGTTTCTCCCTCAATCTGGGATAATCATTTGTAAAAGATAGGATGTCTCCTCTGGACCACGGCACATGAATTAAAACTCCACCAGCTGTTTCTCTCATGGGTAGCATTTTTACCGATTCCGTATCGGGTGAAGCTTTAGCCTGACTTGACCCCGGGCTGTCACCTTTCTCCTTATCTCTTTTCTTTGCCCATCTGCCTTCCCACTTTTCTAACGCTCCCCAGATTTGCGCACTTTGCAGTATTTCTTTTAAATGCGCTTTCATTCCGGCAGACCTCATATGCTCAACGTCTTTTGAATCAAAGTCTAACCTGTAACTTCTTTTCAAATGTTTAGTGTTCTCAATATCAATGTTGTACTTGTCTGCCAGGTTCGCTAATCTCTGATGTACCTTGCCTACCTCTTTAGTAATCTTAGGACACAGATATCTCAGTTCTGCTTCTGTGTATGACTCTAATCTGTTTACCCCCATTGTTCCGTCCACTAGTTCAGCAGCTTCCACCCTCACAAAGTTCAGGTACTCATCTCTCCCCATCCTTTCCGGTTCTACTGCAGTCACTGTAGTCTTCTGTGAAGCATAGGTCTTCTCTAACCACTCATTCAACTGTTGTACTGTAAAACCTTGCAGTGAAATGTTCCCTGCATGCATCATTGGCGATTGTGAAGCATTCGTACTTATCGTCTGTGGGGTTAGTACTCCTAGCCCTGCCTGTCTCACTGCCTCCAACAGTGCTTCAGCTGGGCTAAGGTTTAACAAGGACCTCGGTTTTTCAACCGCTTGCTCTCCTGGAGCCATTAACTGGGGAGTTCCTATGAACCCTCCTCTTATTGCATCTTGGGTCATTACTCCCTGATCACATACGCCAGGCTTACCTTGTGCGTACAATGGCACCGGTGGACCAACAGTAATTGATAACGATATTGCAGAGGGTGTCTGACCTGGTCCCAAACCTTGTGGAGCTGCGACTTCAAAGGTCTGATCCTCTGAAGCCGGAGCAGGTATTAATGGAGGACCTGCTGCTGGGTATATCCCGGTATCAGTTGTGGTTGCGGCTGGGGCAGCAATTGTGGAGTTAGCTCAATCTGCACTAACCTCGATTTTGTATACATCGGGTCTGGCGGCACTCTCAGGTTTGTAGTAGTCTCTAGCACTGGGACGTCTGGATAGATTCTCTGTATCTGCGGTGGAGGTTGCAACTGTATCTGCATGTCTGGCGCAGTGGGTACACTGACACCATTCTGTATCGAAGCCGTATCACTAGTCTGTACTGTATCAGTAACTCCCTTCTCCTGCGTCTGGTTCTCAGGACCCGTACTAGTGCTCGGGATATTGTTGCTCGCCGCATAAGGTGGCGGGCGATCATGTAATATCCGATCCATGAATTCTTCATCATCTGAATCGTCTTCCTCTTCCCAAGGTCTCTTAGTTTCTTTGGGCTTACTAGAGTCTTTGTCTGTTTTACAGGTGGTCTTCTTTCCCTGCATCTCTTCTCCCTGTGCTATTGCTGGGAACAATTTCAATCCATCAACTATTCCCCGTCTCCACATTTTGCTCTCATTATCCCACCTAGCTTCTGCATAAGTCTTTTCTGCTCTTTTTATTCTTCTTTGGAATTTTTCTTGTCTCTGTTTAAGAGCCATTAGATCCCAAATCACTAAAGCCTCATACTGAGCTGGCCTCGGAGGTGGTTTCTGTACGCTTAACATCCACCTCAAATTCTCTAGCACCCTCGTATTGAACGTTCCATGTTCTGGGAACGCCAAACATCCCTCTTTCTCTGTTAATTTGAGCCACTCTTTCATCCATAAACAAGGCGCGACACCTTTTTCTTCCATAACTATGTAAGCTGGAATTCCCTCAGGCGGTGTAGGCTCCCCTTCACTCGCCATAATGTATGCATCTCCTTTCAGAGCACTCTTAAAAGCCCTAACAAAATTCATTTTTACGTTTTCTCTTATTTGTATTTAATCAGAAAGTGACTTAGTTCCCAGGACACTCTTCACCCACCTTTCTCAACCTATTGCCTCTCACGGACGGCAGCCAATCTGTGCGCGACCCCTCTCGACAACTGACCTATCTCAGCGCGGCACCACTGACGTCACACACACACACTGCAGCTGACAAAGTCTTTCAGCTCGTCCGCTCCTCACTGGATTCACACCAAAGTAATGCAAAATTTTACTGCGGGCAGCTTAACAACAACACAAATCTGCTGGTTTACTACAGGAAGGGTAACACATCCGCTTCAGAACTTTACAGAGATTTCACTTGAAGCCTCGGCCGCTACTCTCTCCTTCTCAATTCCCGCATACGCAAGCAGAATTCAACCCGCAAATCCTACTCTCGGCTTGTCATTGGTTCGTCCTAGTGCACTTTAGAACTTGCCAAATCTCCATCGAAGGTTTCACACATGCAATTTGATTCAAACTCGACTTGTCAACCACGCCCGATTGACCTATTAAACCGCACAGATTACAACATAAACCCAAGTGTCTCCTACACTTCTCAATATACTCCGGAGTCTTAGACCACAACGGGTCCGTACATGAACAACCAACCACGTGGATAATTTTGAGCACAAAGCGCCACACTCACATGAAGTACGCCTACTTCCCTACTCTCATACTGTGGAGTACGCCCACTCCTACTAAAACAACATTTACCTGACCTAAATACACACAGATTTCACAATCACCTGCAAAAAGGCATAAGCTGAGCAAGCGCAAAACCCTATACCACACACGCTATGACGCCGAGAACATTCCCAACTCACTTAGGCAGGCTCCGAGATCCCGGGAACGTCATGGTGAATTTAGAAGCACATTATACCTCTAATTTGCATTATCTCAGAAAAACAATTTAAACAATGATTCTCCGTCCTAGGGCCCCAAAGGGCCTAACCGTCGCTCTGCTACCAGAACTGTTAACGCGTCCCTTTATGATAATTTATTACACATCAGGACTCGTTTTAGGCCAATGAATCTTTTGACCCAGTTGAGAGACACCTTAGGACGAGATAGCTAATCAATATGTCAATCAATACGTCATAATGTCATCAATATTTATCACGACAATACTTTCACTTTAGTCAAAGTCATTAATCAATTCAAAGACATTACCATGACCTTTCAGCCATGAATAGCCACACCTTGTTTAGTAGAATTTTATAAGTTTTAGTCCCTATTAATTACAGTCTAATAGCAATTGCGTTAATCTCAACACCAAGAAACATAATAGCATAGTCACGATATTGCGACTTTGGTAAGATTTCCTTAAAGCAAGAATCACAAACATCAGAACATAACACGGCGTGAACATAGATCAAGTTTAGCAGAGTGTCAATATCGCGTCAGTTCAACAAAGCATAGTCTAGGTCGTTTTCCTATTTGCGTCAGTTTTGGTGAACACCTGTCCTAACCACTGATTAGAATTAGCATGTTGGGCTTCATGCAAAACAATTTAGAACACCAATTTGGAAAACATCTAGCTAAGGTCTCTGTCAAAAGCAAGCAGTTAGTACCTAGAAAGGAAAAGCAAACAGACAAATTACAAATGCATTGTCATAATTACCCTCCAAGGATTAGGTCAGCGCACAAGTTCAGTCTTCATCTTCAGGACATCAGTCAAATCGTCAACAGTCAGAACTCAGCTCTGGGGCAAAAGGGCACTTCCCTCATAAGGAGGTAAAGTGTAAATGGGCAATCTAAGGGCGAGGATGGTTTTAAGTGAATCAAAAAAGTCACCAAACAGAGTGACAGAGTTTCTGGATAAAATCAATAGCATTCCCTACCTAATTCCGAATGACTCCCCGTGACATGGGTTTTTATCCCTTTTTCAATGTACATTCCCCCAAAATTCTATTGGTCGTTTGTTATACCCCACTATCTTTAACCTATCAAATTAAGCATTAGGAAATCGTAATCTTCACCCCATATTGTTTTACAAGTTTATGATTGGTCTTCGTAATTGACGTCTTCAGAAATGGCACGTCTGGTGTGATGTCATCCTCCTGTAATTCTTTGCACATCTTTTGGTCAGCAGTTCCATTGTCTTCACCAGTTTGAATGACCTTGTACATTACATTAATCTACACTGTTTCAATTCACTTTTAACATTTAGTCTGTGGACGAGGGGAGAGGGTGAGAACGGATCTTAACTTGGTTACATTCATCTTCCAAGTCGAAGAGGAAAGAATAAACAGGGTCATGGCCCTTTGTGAGTCAGCACACTGAAAAATAGAAAAATGCATTTAATATGAGAGCCAAGCAGCTAAGCTGCAGCTCATGCTAACTTAAGGCCTATGAGGTTTTCAATACAGATTTAATAACGTAAATGTTAGTATAAGCTCATTTGAACATAACATAAACATTTTGATCATCATTATTAGTTTGCGTATACATTGGTGGCCACTCTTCGTGGTCACAATTCAAGCGCACGTCTAAGCAAAATTGCTATTACTATAGTTTCTATGCGGCATCATCACACCTTAATTCATAAACATTTCATGTTAATATAGGTTATATAAGCTACGCTCTCCCAAGCCCCTGGGTAGGTAGTTATGTGTATCTAGAACAACCTACCACATGTCATTCGGTATGTGATTCTTCTCAAGAAAGTGGACACTCAGTTTGGTAGTCGAACGTCCACATCTAATGTTACTACGATGTTTGTTCATCCTAACCTTTACTGGGAGGGTAGTCAATCCTATATAACATAAATTGCAAGGGCATGTAATCATATTAATACAATTGTGTGTGTTGCAGTTGGTGTGTTTCAACAAGCGTCATTTACCAATGAGTTCAAAGTCTAGGCAATCCACACGTTTCGTCAGTGTACAAACATTGCAGCCACCACATGGATAATGCCCTGAAACAGGTGGAAGTTGCCAAAATGTCATCTGACTAGGCTCTATGTGTTGAGTAAAGGGACGAGTGTGTACCACCAAGTCTTTAATGTTTTGTGTTCTTTCAAAGCAAACAGGGGGTTCTCAATAGACAACCCCCACTATTAAGTATGGGCCAACATTTGTTCATGAGCTTTTTTATTGTGTTGGGCAGGGGAGTGTAAGTAGATACACAGGTAAGTTGAGTGTTCGAAGTTTTAGGTACAGTAGTTAACAAGTCATCTCTATGATTATTACTGCCCATTTGTGAGTTGAGTTAATCACATGTCGTGGACAATGTCTATTTTGTACTTTTACTGTAAGGTCATAAGCATGAGATTCAAAGGTGGAACTGTTACTGCAGTTACAGCGCATACGCAGAAACTGGCCATATGGAAGATTCTCCCGTAGTACCAAAGGATGGCTCTCATAAAGTAATACGTTATTATGGTCAGTAGTCTCTGAAAAGTACAGGTCTCCAATTTACCTTGTTTGATAGTATTAGTGAGGTCCAAGAAAGAAATATATGTTGTTGAGACAGTTGTAGTGAATCTTAAAAATGGATCCAACCCATTAATCCAAGTGGTCAAAGTGATGACCCTGTCTAATTCCCCTTACCAGATGATCAGTATATCATCGATCTGCCTGCGCCAGAGACTGATCTTGTCAATAAAAGGATTGGAACTGTTTAGTATAAACTGCTAAAATGATGCATGTAAAGACATGCCAGACTAGGCACAAAGGTGCTGCTCATAGATGTCCTGCGTATCTGGTGGTACAGTTGCTTTTCAAATTGAAAAAAGTTTTCTGTTAGGGCTAGAGAGGCGTACTGCATAATGAAGTGAACCGGTGTGGGGGAAGTCCATGTGTTTATGTTCAGAGCCTCCTCAACCACACGTAATGTGGCTTCTTGGGGGATGTTAGTATAAAGAGCCTCAACATCAAGGGTAATCAAAACATTTACCGGTTCATCAGTATTGATAGAATCAACAAGATTTAGGACATCTTTGGTGTCCTTCAGAAAAGTGGGTGTCAGACTCACAATGGGTTGGAGAAAATGATCACAAGAAGAGGAAAGCGGTTCTAGGACAGTTCCTATTCCAGAGACAATAGGTCGTCTGGTGGTGGTACTCTATTTTTATGTACCTTAACGAGGCAGTAATACTAAAGAATATTAGGATTGGTGGTTGTTAGAAACTTAGCTTCCTTATGACTTATCCATGCATTTGATTCTGCCTCATTAATCATAGTTCGAATTTGGAGTTGTAGTCTATAGGTGGGGTCCCCTGTGATAGGGGCATAATAGGTTGAGTCACACAGCAAACGTAGACATTCTCGTCTGTATTCGTGGGAATCCAAAATGAAGATTTTTTATCTGCTGGTTTAATTACAATCCCAGGGTCTCGTGCTAATGTCTTAAGGGCGTTCTGCTCCTTGGAAGAGATGTTGAAAAAGGGGCGTTTGAGATGTAGTTTGTTCATATCTGTGAGAACAGCCTTTTCAAATGCTAAAAGTTTGCAAGGCATAGTTTGAGGTGGGAGGAATAAAAGATGATGGATTTCTGGGGCCAGAGTCAACTCTTTCAATGTCATCAGGTCAGTCTTTGAAAAATACTTGTAATCTGATCTTTCTCTAGGAGTATGGGTGAAGCCAAGCCCTTTGTTAAGAGCACAACTTTCATCAGCAGATAGTTGTCTGGAAGACAGATTGACAATTAAGTCTTCATTGGTTGGTTCTTGCCCTGGCTCCTGGTAATCATTTGTGGATCTTCCTTTGCCCAATGTACATGTTGACTTTTTCCTCTGCGCCTGCCTCTTCCTCTGCCTCAGCCTAAAAAAAGGCATGGAAGGCATCATCGGAAGCGGTTGGTAAAATGGATAATGGGGTTGCCATGGTAATGTCTGGTGCAAAGGAAACTGCGGTACATTGTACTAGGGGTGTGAACCACTTTCATCTGTACTCCACCCGTCTGAGGAGGAGCTGCTATTCAATGTACGAGGTTTCCTAGAAGAGACAGATGATTCGTCGGATAAGCAAGAATGTGTATCAGCCTCACAATCATCCCTGATATAGGGATAGATTTTTTTCTTTGCTGAATTTAGTAATATCTTTTTGTAACTTTGTAATTTTCAGTTCTGTCAGATACTCTTTAGTTTCATTCAGCTCAGTATAGATCTCAGCTAAACGGCATTTAAATGCTGATAGAGAAAGAGAAGTTTTCAATGTGTTTTCCGCTAGATTTATCTCAACTGTTACGGAATCAGCTAATCTTTTGGATGTATTGATAATAAGAACCAACCAATCCCTTGTACACTTCCAAGCAATCTGTGCCCAGTCCTTCCTGAAAACCAAATCTTGCAGAAAGATTCTGGCCACGTTAGTCACAATTAAACCATTAGGAGCAATATTGGCCTGAAGGTATTCAGTCATAATGGTACCATGGAGTACAGTCTTGGTGAAATCTCGTTTCAGGGAGTACAGTTTATCCCAGTCTTCCTTGAGACTCCCTGAGGGGCCTGTACCATTGTTACCTAGGATGGGGGAAGTTTGCAAAATGGCAGTGAATACCTCATCATCAAAACTAAGGCCCTGAAAGTCATCCATAATAAGATGTCAGGACTAACAAAAAGGAAGACATCCTACAGCTGAGCCACTCCACAACTTAATATAACTAAAAAGAGGGATAGGGAGATTAACTGGTCACATGTAGATGTGATTGACCTATGGCTAGCTCATTCCTAGGTGGCAGCCCTCCTCACATGTGTTCCACTCACTAAATCCATGTCCAAGTGGACATGGCTTCGTGGTTGTCCTTGACAGTTGTGATGATGTATTCCATGCCCATCCCCCCTGATTCACAGAGGTAGGGGAAGAACATATATGTAGGTAGTTGTGATGGTCACAGTGTATATAGCAGTCATCTCATTCAAGCCTGCATGTGTCCCACACAACACTGACCCCTTTTGATTAGCAACTGTATACCACCCTGCCAATGACATCTACAAATCACTGATCTTGGGTGCCTTGAAGCTGACTCAGATGATAAAGATTAGTGGGCCTGGCCCATGTGAAGTACTTGCTGCATTTGCATTGTGACACATTGCACTACATCAATGCACAGATTACTTTATTTGGTACACCTCTTGTTGTGCTTTGCTGTGCTGTTAAATACTTGATGGGTAGGCAGCAGTGCCATTTCATTCGTCAGGGACATTATATCATCTGTACTGTGATTTGGACTGCATGTGCAAATTGAGGGAGAGTGTTAGATTATCATCTGTACATGCATCACACAATGATAACACTGATGGTTGCCTGTCTAATTTTTACAGATGCCGACATGAATGTAGCGGAAATCAGGGCTTTCCGGAGGCGGGCAGTGAGGTACAGACACATCTTGGATGTCGAGTCTGGGTACCGGAGGATGGCAAGACGCTATCAGAGAGAGAGAGCCACAGGAGAATGGCGGGCTTTCAGCCAAGGGGACCGGCATTGGCCACAACAGTTGGAGCCACCACCACAAATCCACCCAGAAGCACAGCGGCCACCATGACATCAGCCCCACCTGCTGCACTTTCAACCTCTGGACCAACAACTACCACATCTGCTGCACCTTCCACTTCAGCACCACCAACCACCACACCTGCAGGAGCAACAACCTCTGCAACACAGACCACCACATTTTCTGCATTGGACATGGCCCCCATTTCCCAGCTCCAGAGGGACATGTGAAAAGTTTTGAAAAAGCTTGACACTCTAGAGCGGGATGTCGTCAAAAATACCCGGAGGCTCAAATCTATCAAGAAGACTTTCAGGAGGGTAAACCTCTGAACTCCTGCCTCCCCTCAGCCCTAATTTTGTCCCCTCCCTGCTGAATAATTATCCAGTTTTTTTGTGGATTTAGGTGGGTTTAGGGATAGGTTAGAGTAGGTTAGTAGTTTTGATAGGATAAGTAGGTGGGGGTTTCATATTATTACATGTTAGTTTGTGGGTGGGTGGGTGGTGGTTAATGTTTGGGCTTTTGAGTATTTTATAAAAAAAAATATATATATATATAACATTTAAAAAAAACACAAAAAAAAATATTTGTTTAATATTAGTTAGTATCTGTTTAAGCTAGGATATGTTTTCTTACATGTGTCTCATCATATAAGGCGGGTGGGGGCCCTAATGTTTAGAGTGTGTTGTTAAATGTGGTAAGTAAGCTTAGCATAGGGTGGTTAGGGCCAGTTGTGGGTAATGTATAGTTAGGATAGATTAGGTTAGCATAGGTGTGTTACATAGTTTTAAGTTCTGTTTTGTACTTAGTTATTAAAGATTTAGATGCTCACTTACTGCATGTGTCATATGCTTGGGGCTCTGAGTCTTTGCATGAGTGTACAGTGCCAATTGTCTGTTGGCCTGTGTATTCCGTCCTGCATCCACATTCCTCCTTTGACATGTTAATTCCCATTTCCAAATGAGCTGTCACATTGGCAGCTACAACAAATCTAAATCTCTATGCATCTGCCATCCATTGTACCCACCACTAAACGTGACTATGGTTCTCATGTATTGGACAGGTAGGTGTGGTTTTAAAGCTGTCATCGTTTGGGTCCTGTTACGGAATTTTGGGCACTGTGGGACGTCTGTCTGAAGCCTGATGTTCATGTGAACACTGCTAAACTGAGTAGTGTCTATGTGTTTTAATTGTACTCCCAGCTGACGTTATTGGCCAAACACACTTACACAGCCATTCCTGCTGTATCTTGTGGGTGAGGCATGCAAGTTTTAAAGTAAATGTCACATACACAATGACTTTCTTGTAGGGGATATGGCCAGCATTGAGTGTTTCATCTAGTAGATACCTTGGGCCATAACTATACAAATGTTGCACTGCATTTGCCTCGTTTTGTGATGCAAAAGCAGCGCAAACTTACAAAATACAATGACATTTTGTAAGTTTGAGCTGCTTTTGCTTAAAAGAATGACGCAAATGCAGCGCTCAAGAATTAGAATTCATGGCCCTTGTGCGTAAATATCTGCCCACATTATATCTGCACTCTGGTATTGACACTCTGTGACCATAGACATGTTACATGCATCACAAATCTCAAACAAAGCAGAAGTGTCACATTACCCAGAGACAAAGTGGTTGTGTAGGTCCTGTTTATTTTAAAGTGCTGTAGTGCAATATTTACATAGACCAGGTCTGTGACCGCAGTAGTGTAAACCATCCTATTGTGATGCAACAAAAGTGCAAGGTTGAGGGACATGTCATTGGACATGCTGAGATGAAGTTCCATTCCGTGCAGAGGAACATGAATTGCCAATGCAGTAGTGAGAGACAATTGCAGTCCATAGTGGTAAGGTTAACAGTGTGTCGGTGAAGAGTGCATGTTACCAACTGTAGCAACACTGGCATGTTGTCAAGCACAGGACAAAGGAAAATCAGTGCCCATGTGGCATGGGCTGGCGCTACCGGGTACTCCTACAGGTGAATATGATCTGTTCCACATCTTCATTCTCTGATGTGTGTGTTGTCTCCTCTGCCCTTGATGGTGGTGGCGGTGGGTTTGAGGGGGCAACACAAACTTCAGTGGTTGGAGAAGTGGACTCCAAACTCCCGGCAGCTGCCATCTGTGGAACTACATATGGCATAACTGCAGCAAGGAGGAGCTGCTGATTATTGAGTATAGCAGCAACATCTCTGTGGTAGGCAACCATGTCTGCCCTGAGGGAGTCCAGCTTGTTGTCATGCATGCAGCTTCAAGATTGGGAGGGCAGGTGTTGTGGCAACTCCCTCACAGCAGTGGTGAGGTCCCTCATACACAGTTGGACTCATTGCAGTGGGGATTGTGTGACTTGTATGGCTGCTGACTGTTCTGCGGATGTCAACATGCACATGCGCATCACCTCAAGGCTAGCTGCCATAGTTTGCTTCTCCACCTGCACCCCCTAGGCCAGCTTCCACTGTACTCCCACTACTGTCCTCTCAAAGGTGGTCCATGTGTCATCAGAGTCCTCAGCTGTGTTTGAGCAGGCAGGTCGTAGTATTGAGGTGGTGGGTGGGTCCTCTGGGATGGCTGCTACATGTGTGTTCCCCCTTGCAACTCGAGGTGGTGTCTGAAGGGTTCCCAGGACATCTTGGAGGGTTTTCTGGCTGATGGTTGTCAGCTGGTCATCCAGGTCATCAGGGTAGTCCAGGACAGACAGATCCACAGGAGAGCCATTGTCCTCTGAAATGAGATATTGTACAATTAGTGTGTCTGTGTTGTGCAAGTTGTAATGTGACGTCACTGACTTCCTATTGGTGGTACATTGTTCTCTTGGTTCCCATGCATTCTTCCTGTCATTAATGTTTGCAGTCTCCCAGCCCTATGCCCCACCTGCATGTTACATGTAGTGTGGGCAGTTTGGGGAATTGCCTGTGTCACATCTTCTAGGTGTGGGTTCTGTCCAAATTGTGGCTTACCAGCTTCTTGTCCTAATCAACCCTCCCTCTGCTTCCATTAGCATGGTGAGGCCTTGCAATGATTGTTGGTGTGCTGATGCCACATGCACCACACAGAACACTATAGCCCTGTCCCAGGCTATCATTTTTCACATACACCTATACTGTGCTGAGACCTAGCACCATACCATGTATTACATTTCCATGAAATGATACAGGGGTCACCATAGGTAGTTTCTTATGTTGATGTTTGTGTATGTGTGCTACAGTGCATTGCACTGATGGGCCTGGCTGAGTTCCATTTCCTGTTATGACTGTGCGGGTGTGTTTGCCTAGCTACACACATATGTCCTCCACCTCAATGCTGTTTTCTTAGCACTATGACACCTGAGATGTTGGATGGTGGCATTGCAGCTATTGTGACACAGGCACAGGCGTAAACCCTGGAATGGGCAGCAAGGGTATGAGATTACTGCTGTGTACCTCAGAATGTATGTGACAGAGCCTATTGAGTCTATAGACCTGAGCAGTTGACAGGAGTTGTACTTGGATAGAATTTGATGGGGATTCATCACGTAGTCATACTGAACCCTCATTTTGAGTGTGTGTGTGCCATGGGCACCTAACTGCTATTTCCTAATTGACCAGCGCACACAGCACAGGTAGTAGTGGCAAGTGTTGTCAGTGCTAAATGCGGCTTAAGCCAATGGCCTGAGACTGAGCATTATCCTCTAGTTTACATTCTGACAATACCAGCTGTCCTGTGTCAGCAGACCAGTTTTACGTTCTACCCTACACTCCTGGTCTGCTCCACCATTTTCAGCAGCTTGGAAATGGTGGTGTAACCCCTTGCAAAGGTTGTTGGTGTTGTGTTGTGCGTGCCTTTGGATGCCCCTGCACAGCCCATGCACCTGGCATGGGTAGTGCAGGGAGTCCCGTGCTGTGCCCCTTTGTCTTTTCCACTACCTGATTTTCAGGGCTGACATGCGCTGTGTAGTAGGTATGTGCCTTGATATTTAGGCATTTTTGTCCCACATGCCACTTACCCTGTGTTGTTTCCTGGAAGTCTGCGCTGTCCTGTCCTGCTATACCAGTGACGATTTCCACTGGGATGATGGCTGAAACCATCTCCTCCATCTCGTCCAGGTCCTCTTGCGGTGCTGGACTCTCACCTCCAGTCTGCAGTGCCGCCTTCCTGTTCCTTGCCATTTTCTCCTTTGTCCTGCGCTTGCAATCATGCCAGCATTTCTTGCACTCCTTGACAGTTCTCCTGACCTCTGCCACACTGTTAATCTTGTCCACAATCTGTTGCCAAATTTCCTCTCTCTTCCCAATTGGCAATTTAGAGGTGATGAAGAGTTGATGCTGGTGCTCCGTCACCTCTCTGACCAGGATTTCATGCTCCTCTGCGCTGAAGCTATGCAGAAGAGAGGGAACCCAATGACCCTGACCTGACCTGGGTTAAAAAACAATATGTGAGAAAAAGAATGGTCTAAAGGTAGGGATACATTCAATCAATATTTTAAAGAACAGTGCTCAATACTGTCTTTGTGGATTAATTACTTTCCAATATTTATTACAACTGGTTATGTGCAAGGCAGAAAGTGGCTCATTGGTGAATTATACAAAGTACAAAATATTCACAAGACAAAACATTACACACATAAAATGAAGTTAACATTTTCTTCTTGGTTCAACTGAGGCAGACATATAGCTTCTCAAAGTCTTAAAACTGACCATACCGTCAGTAGAGGGTTGTGCCCGACAACATTTCTTCGTTAGAAGTTGGTGGTTACAGTTTTGAAATTGTGATTGTATTCCACTCAGTTGCGATGATTGGTGGTTCACGTACAGGCAGCTGTCAAATACCTATATATTTTTTTAAGGTATTTTGCAGTGCGTATTGAGTGTTTTTTTGTAAAGATGACTCCAATTAAAGAACACAATCTCGCCGGTATATGTGTCAACGCGTTTCGGCCTCTTCAATCAGGGCCTCATCAGGACTATCGAGGGGCAACGTAGCCTCCACAAAGATTAAGAACAGGGAGACTGACTAAAAGAATACTTAAGCAATAACAAACGCAAGAGAGCTCAACTATGTACATCAGTGCTGGACTAACACCATAGAATCCCTGTGCACAGAACTGTAAATACCCGTGATGCAAACATGTTTGCTACAATAAAGTGTCTGCTGCACCGAGCTGGTGACTGTGACTATAGAAGTAGAAATATAAAAATATAAAAACATGCTAAACTCAAGCATGCACAATCAGGGCCCATCAAAAGGCAAGCTCTGGGCAATACCTGTTTACGGCAATATCTATATTCTTCCTGAGTGTAGGAGGCTGGACTGGCTTGTAGTGAGTACCAAGGGGTACTTGCACCTTGCACCAGGCCCAGTTATCCCTTATTAGTGTATAGGGTGTCTAGCAGCTTAGGCTGATAGATAATGGTAGCTTAGCAGAGCAGCTTAGGCTGAACTAGGAGACGTGTGAAGCTACTACAGTACCACTTAGTGTCATATGCACAATATCATAAGAAAACACAATACACAGTTATACTAAAAATAAAGGTACTTTATTTTTATGACAATATGCCAAAGTATCTTAGAGTGTACCCTCAGTGAGAGGATAGGAAATATACACAAGATATATATACACAATAGCAAAAATATGCAGTATAGTCTTAGAAAACAGTGCAAACAATGTATAGTTACAATAGGATGCAATGGGGAAACATAGGGATAGGGGCAACACAAACCATATACTCCAAAAGTGGAATGCGAACCACGAATGGACCCCAAACCTATGTGACCTTGTAGAGGGTCGCTAGGACTATTAGAAAATAGTGAGAGTTAGCAAAATAACCCTCCCAAGACCCTGAAAAGTGAGTGCAAAGTGCACTAAAGTTCCCCTAAGGACAAAGAAGTCGTGTTAGAGGAATAATGCAGGAAAGACACAAACCAGCAATGCAACAACTGTGGATTTCCAATCTAGGGTACCTGTGGAACAAGGGGACCAAGTCCAAAAGTCACAAGCAAGTCGGAGATGGGCAGATGCCCAGGAAATGCCAGCTGCGGGTGCAAAGAAGCTTCTACTGGACAGAAGAAGCTGAGGTTTCTGCAGGAACGAAAAAGGCTAGAGACTTCCCCTTTGGTGGACGGATCCCGCTTGCCTTGTGGAGTCGTGCAGAAGTGTTTTCCCGCTGAAAGGACGCCAACAAGCCTTGCTAGTCGCAAATCGTGCGTTTGGCGTTTTTGGACGCTGCTGGGGCCCAGGAGGGACCAGGAGGTCGCAAATTGGACCTGAAGAGAGAGGGAACGTCGAGCAAGACAAAGAGCCCTCGCTGAAGCAGGTAGCACCCGGTGAAGTGCCAGAAACAGGCACTACGAGGATGCGTGAAACGGTGCTCGCCGAAGTTGCACAAATGAGTCCCACGTCGCCGGAGACCAACTTAGAAAGTCGTGCAATGCAGGTTAGAGTGCCGTGGACCCAGGCTTGGCTGTGCACAAAGGATTTCTGCCGGAAGTGCACAGGGGCCGGAGTAGCTGCAAAGTCGCGGTCCCCAGCAATGCAGCCCAGCGAGGTGAGGCAAGGACTTACCTCCACCAAACTTGGACTGAAGAGTCACTGGACTGTGGGGGTTACTTGGACAGAGTTGCTGGATTCGAGGGACCTCGCTCGTCGTGCTGAGAGGAGACCCAAGGGACCGGTAATGCAGCTTTTTGGTGCCTGCGGTTGCAGGGGGAAGATTCCGTCGACCCACGGGAGATTTCTTCGGAGCTTCTGGTGCAGAGAGGAGGCAGACTACAGCATGCACAAGCAGGAAAACAGTCGAGAAGGCGGCAGGATCAGCGTTACAGAGTTGCAGTAGTCATCTTTGCTACTATGTTGCAGGTTTGCAGGCTTCCAGCGCGGTCAGCAGTCGATTCCTTATCAGAAGGTGAAGAGAGAGATGCAGAGGAACTCGGCTGAGCTCATGCATTCGTTATCTAAAGTTTCCCCAGAGACAGAGACCCTAAATAGCCAGAAAAGAGGGTTTGGCTACCTAGGAGAGAGGATAGGCTAGCAACACCTGAAGGAGCCTATCACAAGGAGTCTCTGATGTCACCTGGTGGCACTGGCCACTCAGAGCAGTCCAGTGTGCCAGCAGCACCTCTGTTTCCAAGATGGCAGAGGTCTGGAGCACACTGGAGGAGCTCTGGACAGCTCCCAGGGGAGGTGCAGGTCAGGGGAGTGGTCACTCCCCTTTCCTTTGACCAGTTTCGCGCCAGAGCAGGGGCTAAGGGGTCCCTGAACCGGTGTAGACTGGCTTATGCAGAATTGGGCACATCTGTGCCCAACAAAGCATTTCCAGAGGCTGGGGGAGGCTACTCCTCCCCTGCCTTCACACCATTTTCCAAAGGGAGAGGGTATCACACCCTCTCTCAGAGGAAGTTCTTTGTTCTGCCATCCTGGGCCAGGCCTGGCTGGACCCCAGGAGGGCAGATGCCTGTCTGAGGGGTTGGCAGCAGCAGCAGCTGCAGTGAAACCCCAGGAAGGGCAGTTTGGCAGTACCAGGGTCTGTGCTACAGACCACTGGGATCATGGAATTGTACCAACAATGCCAGGATGGCATAGAGGGGGCAATTCCATGATCTTAGACATGTTACATGGCCATATTCGGAGTTACCATTGTGAAGCTACATATAGGTAGTGACCTATATGTAGTGCACGCGTGTAATGGTGTCCCCACACTCACAAAGTTCAGGGAATTGGCTCTGAACAATGTGGGGGCACCTTGGCTAGTGCCAGGGTGCCCTCACACTAAGTTACTTTGCACCTAACCTTTACCAGCTAGTGCAGTTCTATTCGTGGAGCCAACGGGCGGCCATCTTAGGAGGAAAATTATGCCCCTCTAGACTCACAGTATGTAACCTAAACGCGAATCAATGTAATTAACTAAGTTCTCTAAGTCTGTACTGTGCAGTACGCACTTGGTGTGTGATGCTGCTTCGTATCTCTGGTGGTGTCTATAAATATGCAAAATATGTGTATTTGAAAAAAAACGCATATCAAGGTCTAGACATATCCAGAAGCTAAATATCCTAAATAGAGCGTATATCAATTGTTAAAAATTTCTTTTAAAGCAAAAATAGTTACACAAACAATACCAATATAGAACATCGTTGGTATAGGGGCCATCTGTAAATAAAACCCATGATGTAATATATTTGCACCTGTTACAACGTCTATTTTCAACATCCGAATATTAAGGTACTTGGCTCCCTTGCTGGGGTGCTGTTTGGCCATCATACAATCAATGGCCATACTTCATCAATGTCATTCAGCCCATTCCGGGTTGTTTGGTATTTTTCTATCAGTCTAGCTTCTAATTTCAGAAGTTTATTTGTTGTTGAAAGTCCATCTGATTTAGGTTGAACCACAGCCAGTACTGTCCATCGAATGTCTTCGGCTTTATGTTTGCACTCCATGAAATGTTCCACCAAAGGGGATCCCTTTATTGCACATTTGATCCTTGACCGATGTTGCAAGATGCAAGTTTTGACCGGTTGAGAAGTTTGTCCTATATAGATGTTATCACAAGGACAAATTATACAGTAAATGACATTTTTTGTATTGCAGTTCGAAAAATCGTTTTGCACATGTATTTTTCCATTTAGTATTATTTCTTTAGAATCTTGTGTATATTGACATGCAATACATTTACAGCACCTGTATTGGCCCTGGATCGCTGGTAGTTGTAGCATTGATCTCAGATTTCTCCCTTCTGTTTGTGTATGGGCTGCTTTGACCCACTGGTCTTTTAGACTACGTGCTTTTTTAAATGCAAAAAGTGGTTTGTCTATATCTAGATCTTTAATGATTTTCCAGTTCTTTTCTATGATAGAACGTATTTTGTTGGCCTTTGGACTGTATGTAATGACACACGTTAGAGGGATTTCTTCTGTTCTAACTTTGGGGATTAGGAGTGTCTCTCTGGGTGTAAACCAGGCTCTTTTAGACGCTGTTTTCACCAGTTTTTTGGGGTACCCTTTGCTAATTAATTTTTATGTGAGTTCCCATGCATTACAGAAATAATCTTCTTTATCAGTGCATTTTCTCCTAATTCTCAGCAATTGGCCATATGGAAGGTTCTCTTTGAGTGTGCTAGGATGTCCACTGGAAAAGTGTAGCAATGTGTTGTGATCTGTGGGCTTTTTAAAGAGGCTAACTTCTAACTCCCCATTCCTAGTTAGAATCCACAGGTCGAGAAAGTTAATTTTTCTTTTGTCTTTATTCATAGTAAACTTGAAGTCAACTGTCCGTTGGTTCAACCAATTATGAAACCAACTCAGTTCTTCAACTGTACCTTCCCAAATCATTAGGATGTTATCGATATATCTATACCATTTAGTAATGTGTGTTTTGAAAGGGTTAGATTGTGGATAAATCCACTTTTGTTCAAAGCAATCCATAACAAGGTTAGCAATTTCTGGAGCGAAACTGCAACCCATTGCTACTCCTTTGACTTGCCGATACAATTTTTCTTTATATTTAAAAAAATTATGTTTCAGGCACAATGTGGCTAAAGAGACTCAGGCCCATATTTATACTTTTTGACGCAAAACTGCGCTAACGCAGTTTTGCGTAAAAAAAAAAATGAGCGCCGGCTAACGCCATTCTGAAGCACCATGCGGGCGCCGTATTTATTGAATGACGTTAGCTGCCGTTAGCCGCCGGCGCCGTCTGGTGTGCGTTAAAAAAAAACGACGTACACCAGGCAGCGCCGGCGTAGGGGAAAATGGAGCTTGGGCGTCAAGAAATGGGGCAAGTCAGGTTGAGGCAATTTTTTCGCCTCAACCCGATTTGCGCCATTTTTTTTCACTCCCAACCCCCATAGAAATGACTCCTGTCTTAGCAAAGACAGGAGTCATGCCCCCTTGCCCAATGGCCATGCCCAGGGGACTTCTGTCCGCTGGGCATGGTCATTGGGCATAGTGGCATGTAGGGGGGCACAAATCAGGCCCCCCATGCCACAAAAAAAAAAAAAAAAAAACACTTACCTGAACTTACCTTAATGTCCCTGGGATGGGTCTCTCCAGCCTTGGGTGTCCTCCTGGGGTGGGCAAGGGTGATAGGGGGTGTCCCTGGGGGCATGGGAGGGCACCTCTGGGCTCCTTCAGAGCCCACAGGTCCCTTAACGCCTGCCTTTTGCAGGCGCTAAAAAACGGCGCAAAAGCGGCCGTACGTCATTTTTTTTGACCCGCCCACTCCCGGGCGTGAATTTTGCCCGGGAGTATAAATCCGACGCACATGCCTCGGAGTCTATTTTTTTGACGTGATCGCCTACCTTGCATCTCATTAACGCAAAGTAGGTGTCCACGCAAAAAAATGACGCAAACTCCATGGACTTTGGCACTAGACGCGTCTAACGCCAAAGTATAAATATGGAGTTAGTTTTGCGTCAAAATTGCGTCAAAAAAAAACAACGCAATTCCGGCGCAAACGGAGTATAAATATGCCCCTAAGAATTCTTAGAGACAAAGCAAGGGTCTGGCCAGCTAATCTTGAAACACTCTTAGGAATTAAAAAAACGTGCGTGACATCCATTGTTGTCTATTGGCCAAATCAACCACCTGCCAGTACTGGAAAGTGAAGAGTTATAGGTACCAGCCTGAATCTTTGCATCTAGCTCTCCCACAGTGACATTCAGGAAGAATTGCCAATCGTTATACTTCGCCGATGTGGGGATACTGGGTGTGTTCATTTCTTTTATTTTACCTAACCCCAGACAGAATGTCTGTTGAATGGTGTCATTTAAAAAGATAATTTGTACAAGAATCAGGCATGCTCTAAATAAAGCTTTCCTATCCTGTATTTGCCAATCTTGTGTTCCCCATACACTTTTTAAGTCAACAGTGTTCCTCCAGTATTCGTCACCTTCAACTGTAAGACAGGAAACAAAGGAATCTGAATAAATCAGCTTTGTGTCAATTAGCAAAATTTTCCTAATTTTTGAAGTAGGTAATTTGAAATAGTATGACTCTGAATTTTTTGTGTGATGCCCAGAAAAAAAAGTAAATTTGTCCCAAAAATTTTTTGGGCTCCCCACAGGTGGTGTCGAACAGTGTTCCCACTGTGTGCAGTTAAGTATTAGTCTGTGTCTAGTGGCACGGTGCAGGTAGTAATGTCCACAGTTATTGTAGCAGAACATTTCCCCATAATTCATTGTATATCTATATACATCATCACTTTCAAATACTGAAGAGTCTTTCATTTCAGTTAACACAGAATCAACTGTCTGGACATCCCAATCATCAGATAAAACACCAGGTGTAATTACATCTGTCATACAAATTCTGAATACATATGGAATTTGACTGACCTCAGTAGGCCCGTATATATTAAACGGAACATTGTCCCATACAATCCCATCAGGAATTGGCCTCTTCGGACCTTATGTGAGGAATGATATGGAGTTAAGACTTCATCCAAAAGTTCAACTGAGGTAAGTTCAGGAAGGTAATGACCATTTGTGAGTAAAAAGAAAACAGTTACAAAACCAATACATAGAAACAATGCAAAAAACATCAAGCAGAACCATAAATAGTTCCATGGGTGGATTAAATAGTTATTGTTAAGCCATTGGTACATCTTACGTGTTTTTGAAACATTTTCAATTACTGGAGTGGATGAGTCTGAAGAAAAATCATCAATGTCGATGAAATAACCAGAAGCAGTCTCTGTAAATGCAGGAGCAGGTGCATTACCGGTGGATGGATCCACTTTGCGTGGAGGCTCACAGTAGGCGATGTTGGCAATCTGTGTAGTGCTGATGTAGAAAACAGCCAAATCTTGGACAGGTGCTGCATTAAAGTGGTAGCTGGAATCAGCAAGAGCTCATTTTCTGCCCTCCCCACGGTCGAGGAGGTATTTGTAGCATCTTTGGACATTGTTGTATAGTCTGAAGTGATGTTGTTATTTCTACTTTGAAGAGGTATATCCTGTTAGGTAGTGAGAGAGGACCGGGAACTACCCAAGGGACTCTGAGTCTACTGTGCAGGATCGGCCACATGGTGAACTTTCATGTCATCAATGGAAATTAATCTGTTTGCTCTGGAACCAGGCAGTGGTGGTATTATGACAGTTCTGGTACCTTGTACTCTCAAGACTAGGGCCGGTTCTCTGTAAGATGGGCCAAATTCTTTCTTCACAGCGATCATCCCACGAAACAGATTCCTGACTTTAGGAATACAGCCAGTGGAAGTTGTAGGTAGATCACAAAATTGCTGAAGCTCCTGTAAAACAGTGAGATGTTCATTTATGTCAAAAAGTGTGTCTGCTGCCACCAAACCAGGGCCATCAAGATCTGGGACACACATAGGTATCCCAAAAAGAACCTCATAGGGAGTGCGTCCCCCCAAGGACCATCTTGGCAGATTATTCAGTGCTCTCTGAAACCCATATAGGTGATGAAGCCAGCTGCGGCCAGAACCTAATACTATATCTGTTAAGGACTGCTTTAGCTCACGGTTCCGCCTCTCCACGACCGAATTTCCCTTGGGATGGTATGGTGAGGAGTAATGAAGTTCAACATCCTTCATCCCCGTGGTGTCCCTGAATGCCTTAGAGGCAAATGCAGGGCCCTGTTCCGAATGGAATGCTGCAACCGCATATGTACAGATAAAGATCAGCAAGTCTTTTATAACACTTCAAGCGTCAGCTGACCGCTGAGGCCATACCCACAGGAATCTAGAACAAAAATCTACAGTGACTAAGATGTATTTGTATGCACCATCTGGTTGAAGGGGACCGCAATGGTCCAGGTACACACATTGCAGTGGCTAGCTGGACACTAAGAGGGATGTCTGCTGTGGGCGTTTGATGTTTGATCCCTTGATTTGCTGGCAAATGTCACAACAAAGCACGTATGATTTTGTCTGTTTGTATAGACCTGGCAACCAGAAGTGTTTCTGTAAGAGTGCTACTGTGGCCGAGATACCAGCATGAACAGAAGCAATGCCCTCAAGTGTTGCTTTTATTAGATCTAATCTCTGGTCTTGATTGTGGATCGCTCGATCTCCAACCCCAGGAATTGTTGCGTAGGCAACATTCTGTGCACTGATGTGGTAAGAATATTTTGTAGGGTATGCTTTTGGGAGAGACTTGCCTTCAGCCGAAGCTTTCACAGCAGTCAGAATTTCATTATCCAAACTTGTCGGGGAACGAGTCACTGCAGCCACAGAAGCCTGCTTCATCAGCCAAAGTGTTGCCGATAACGTGTACTCCTACACATTGGTGGCCCAGTGTATGTACTACATGGACACACAGCGGGTCATTCCGACCCTGGCGGTCGGTGGCCGCCAGGGCCACCGACCACGGGAGCACCGCCAACAGGCTGGCGGTGCTCCTACGAGCATTCTGACCGCGGCGGTTTAGCCGCGGTCAGACGCGGAAAGCCAGCGGTCTCCCGCTGACTTTCCGCCGCTCGTAGGAATCCTCCATGGCTGCGGAGCGCGCTCCGCAGCCATGGAGGATTCCGACTCCCCCTCCCGCCATCCAGTTCCTGGCGGTTCTCCCGCCGGGAACCGGATGGCGGGAGGGGGAGTCGCGGGGCCCCTGGGCACCTTCCCACTCCGCCGGCTCTATTACGAGCCGGCGTCATTGTGGGAAGGGAGTTTTCCCCTGGGCTGGCGGGCGGTCTTGCGAAGACCGCCCGCCAGCCCAGGGGAAAACTCGGAATACCCTCCGCGGTCTTTCGACCGCGGAGCGGTATTTCGGAGGGGGGAAGTCTGGCGGGCGGCCTCCGCCGCCCGTCAGACTCAGAATTAGGGCCACAGTAGCTTATCCTTAAGATCAGCCACCCTCCCCCACAATGTTTACTGTTTTATGGTTTTCCCTTTGGAATCTCTAGACCTGCTCAGCTTCCAATGATTGAGGTAATCATTGTAGTACTGGACGCAGTAGTATGATTCATAGACAATTAAAGTCAGCAATCCTGACTCTGTGAGTTCTAGTGCTAGAAGCAGGGCTTTGAGTTCAGCCAGCTGAGTTGTGCAGTCCCCTAGGGTCTGCGTGTAGGCATTGTGAGGGTGAAAAACTCCATCTTTCATCACCCTACTCACGGCTGTCAAGTGGCTGAATATTGATGTTTTGTACCTACAGCTGGTTGAGCTGACCCATCAATGTAAATGACAGTATGGTATCTGTCAAGTGGCAGTATATCTAGAGGAGCGGGGTACTCCTGTTCGTATTGGAGAAATTCTTGTGTCTGAAGTTTTGGATCACAGATGTTGGCAACATCGGTGGCAGTCAGGGAGATTGCCCACTGAATCCAGCGTGGATGTAATGCTTTAGTGTTAGGAACGCTTGCTTTGGTGACAGCCTCTAAGGCTGGCACCGGGGTAACGACAATGATGCGTTTCCCTTGGGCTAGTGGCCTCTCCTTAATAACAGCCATCTGAACTACAGTTAGAATCTTTTCTGTGGGTGCCAAATGTTGTTCTGCATTTGAGTACAAACGTGATTTATATGCTATGGGCACTGTGTTGCCTTTATTAAAGGTGACATAAGTGTACCTAATTGCACCAGCAATTACTCTGATGATCAAATTTGTCTTGTTGTCATGGGTGTGGAAGTGTTTGGCTTCTAGCATGTCCTGCTGCAATTCCCTAAGGATGCGTGTGTTCAACTCTCCAGTGTCTGCTAGAAAAATCAGGGCATATTAAATCATAGAGTGGTTTGATATGTTGTGCATAGTCAGAAATGTAAGTTCTGCCAAAATTAAAGAAACCAAGTAAAGACTGTAGTTTCTTGAGAGTGTTAGGTGGGTGAAGTTGTGCACATTTTTCTAGAAAGTTTGGGGCCAGGATTTTCCCCTCGTTTGATAGCACGTATCCCAGGAAAGGTACACTGAGAAAGGCTATTTTAGTTTTTCTGAAATTGAATTTATAGCCAAGGGCTGGAAATCCTAAAATGATCCGATCGACCTTGGCAAGATAAATGTTGAGGTCGTCATCTGTGAGATAGATGTCATCCACGTAGGACAACGCCTCAGATCAATATCATGTAATATTGATGTTACTTGGGCTGAGAACAGCCATTGGCTGTTCTTGTAGCATTGGGGCAAACAACATAGGCGGTCATTCGGGTAGCCGCCCGCCATGTGGTCACCGCCATTTGGCCGCTCCGCGGTCAAAAGACCGCGGCGGCCATTCTGGCTTTCCCGCTGGGCTGGCGGGCGTCCGCCAAAGGAGCGCCCGCCGGCCCAGCAGGAAAGGCCCTGCAACATAGAAGCGGTGGCGGGAAGGGGGTCGGAATCTCCATGGCGGCGCTGCTTGCAGCGCCGCCATGGAGATTCAGGCCAGACAGGGGAAATCCGGCGGGAAACCGCCGGATCCCCTTTTCTGACCGCGGCGAATGGGCAGGGAAGCACCGCCAGCCTGTTGGTGGTGCTTCCGTCGTCATCCACCCTGGCGGTCAATGACCGCCAGGGTTGGAATGACCCCCATAATCATTTCTGTGAGCCAAATGAGAATGCACTCAGGTGCCGACTTTAGCGTGCTACGTTTTGGCAGAAGAACCCGTTGGAAATATCCAACATTGTTTTGTATTTTTTGCGCAGTATATTGTTAATTAGTGCTGTGCTATGTGAATTTTGTACAGTGTATGTACGTGTATGACTGTTTAAGTGTCTGTAATCTAAGACTATTCTATATGAATGGTCGGGTTTTGCAACTGGGAATAACAGGTTAATAATTGCAGAGACACAGGGCTCAATTACTCCCTGGTATTCGAGCTGAGTGAGGCTCTCCCTCAATGGGGCTTTTGCTTTGTGTTTAACAGGATATTGTGGCTGAGGTTGGGGTGTAGACCTGATAGGTATTACACGACAAGGAGAATCCTTGTCCCAACCTACATGAATACGGTATAACGAAAGTGCCTGCGCTAAAGCCCAATTGACAGCATCAGGTTTTTTTTACCGCTTCTGGAAAATGATCAGAAATAAAAGGCAAAATGACATCTTCCCCATGTGGGAGATTACGGAGGTGCTCAGGTGGCCAGTCCCTTTCGGCCAGCAGGATATCACAACTAAGTTCATCCCAGAATATCACACGAATGGTGTGCTGCACGTCTCCCTCAATTTGAATATTTAAATCATAAACCCTGTTGGGTGGGAGAACGCAGCCGTCCGCAGTCTCAACTGCAATTAAATCGCTAGTTGCTGTCGCATCCAGATGATCTTTCAGACTCTGGCAACCTATTGTGACCTGTGCTGGGCTGTCTAACAGTGTCACAGCCCACGCCTTGTTTTTCAGCAATGTTCTCAAGTGGGCTGGCATTTTTAAATGACAGTGCTGCCACCTTTTTCTTTTTAAACTGTGTCTTTTGTTGTGGGGACTTTTCTTCTTTATTGTCTGAAGACTGTGGTGAGTCTTTCTTATGTTTCACGTATTCAGGACATCATTCAGGACGTCCCCCTCTCTCGCTACGTCTATCCGGTGATTCCTGAAAGGAACAAGAGGGACGTGAATCAGTATATCTGTCAGGAGCTTTTATATTTTCTTTATTTCTTAGAGTGTATCTCCTTTCGGAGTTCTCCGGATGTGGAGAATCTGCTCTCTGATTTTGTCTATCTTTAAATTGTTTTTGCTTATCCCAGCGCTCCTTAGAACCCTCCTGTGCTTGCTTTGTACCTTCCTTAGGGGTGGTACTCTGTAATTAAATTTTCTTCGGCTTGGCTCCCAAACAATCCCGTCCTATACTGGTATAGGTATCAGAAATAATTTTTGGTAGCTCTTTCTCCTGGTGCAAATGTGAAATCCCTCAGAGATACTGGCATATAGCCAGTGCTACTGCTTCCCCTTTGATAATACTGAGCACGATTGAGGGGACTGTGTCAAAGTTACGCATTAATTTCATCCTGAAATCCAGGGCTGGTGCAGCCCTGTGCTTATTCTGTATTTGTTTTAACACTTCCGGTAAATTGGCAAGTGTCGGGGTACCACGTGTGGTAGTATAAATCGTAGCGAAGACTGTACCCCAGGTGGCGCAGTCATCCACGAAGGAACCATCCCAAAAGGCAAGCAAATTGTGAGAATTCTATGTTTCTCCTGCATTCCCATATGCGGGAACACAGCTTCCAGCTGATTTGTTTTCTGGGCTATCCAGAATGGGATTTTCTCTCGTTCTTTGGGTACTTTACCTATGGTAGATTGCACTGTTTGTGGATTAATCCCAATAGCCAATAGGTATCCAGCAGGTGCTGGTGGTACTGGAAACACTGGTGTAGTGTTCAAAGTTTGCATTACGAACTAAACAAGTCATCTGTAAAGTGTTACTAGTTCAAGATATACATTTTGCAGATCTGCTGCCTGCATATTTTGTATACCTGGGTGAGGTGTGTATGTGGCAAACATAGGCCACATTGGTCCATCATTACCTAAAGGACCTAATCTCACGGGTTGTATTACATGTGGTAGGGAGCCATTAAACCAGTTCTGATGTTCTTGATAATTAATCAGAATCTCAAGATACTGGTATGCTTGGTACCATTGAGGTACGTTTGCAATTCTGTATGTGTGGAATGTGAATGATCTTTGGTCTTCCACAGGAAAGGTGACCCAAGAGTAGAATGTTTCTGTTTGGTGAGCTTCACTAGCTTCTACTATGAATGTGACATCCCTGCCCTCATCTGTTAAGCCATGCGCTACTACGTGTAATGTTAATGCTTGTCTAGCATTCTCAGGAATGTCTATGGCATTAGCCATATTGTAAAATGGGTATAAGAGATAGAACACCAAATGAGGAGCAAAGTCCTTTCATAAGTTCGAGCTCGAACAACCTACAGCCTACCTCTGTATAATGGTACTTAGGGTACCTGTTGTCTGTGAGACAGTGATAGTCAGGGTATCCGTAAATTAGTGCCTAAACACCATTGTTGGGGGCGCCATGTCGTAGTTTGACTCTTGCTCTAGGCAAGACTGCCGGCTTAAGGATGACAGTACTTATGTTTTAGGCGACTATGGCGGTCCTACCATGAGTCGCAACTGTCGTCCCAACCCTCCAGGCTCACAAGCAGCACCTCACCAAAAACCTAAACAGTAAAAGGTGGTTTGTGGCAGCCTTTACACATGGACTCAAGAGTGTGAAATCTCAGGGAGTGTTGTGGTTAAATGGAGATTACCCCTTTTTCACATTAACACCATGTCTCATTCAAACACAGGCAATGATGTAGTAAAGTTTCAATAGGTTTTATTTATCAAAACTGCAATCTGTGATAAGTTGCATGGGCTGCAATGATTAGGATGATGAACATTGCGAGAAACAGAATGGTAAAGATAAGAGTAATTAATACAAAAACCCACACCATCTTGCAATATCATGAAAAGACATGAAGTGTGTAATATGTCCTAATACCCTAGCATAATGAGCCTAACCTCTAACCTAAAAGAGAGCTAGGTATGTTAAACCTAATTTGCCAATGCCACGTCCATGATAAGAGCCCCCAATCCTCGTTACCTTGGAATGAGGTCTCTAACTCGGACTCAGTTGGGACACAAAGATTGTTTCAGCTTCAAGGCGATGTGCAGCATCGAAAGCAGCGATGGCATCTGGTCGGAATCCCCCTGACGATCTGTTTAAGTGATGAGTATTTATACAGATCTGCTTGGACCTCTGACGTAGGTCTGTTCCCAAACAATAGATAACAAGACCTGCTTGGGACAGTAATTTATATAAACAATTCCCTTGAAAGCCTGAAGAGGGAAAGTACCTAATGTGAACACCTACAATTTTTTTATCTTTGTCGCTTGATATGGACACCTTAGCGTGGTGGCACTGATAACGCAAAACTAAAACTTGGGCTTAACTAAAAACAAGGCAGCCATCTTAAAAGATTTAATTAAATAAATGGCCTAAAACAGAGCAAGCTAAGTAGGGTAAAAGTCAGTAGGTGACAGAGGCACAAGTCTGCAAGGCAAAGGCTAAGCTAACTCCTGTATCCCATTAAAACAAACTAGGAATCACTACAACATATTTATTACACATGCAGCTGGGGAGGGCCCACAACTTGCGAGAAGCGAAACCTTGAGTGGCCACACCATGCACAGTGTTCTCATCAATAATGTCATTTGAGACATCATCGTTTTTGTTATCAATTATAACACAGAACATGGCATGATGATGTAATATGTGAGGTCATAAACAGTACATTGTGCGCCAGTTATACTTACTTCAGTTAACTATAACTAGTGAATTTCAGAGTTTTTTTTAGCTTAAAAGGCTATACTTAATCTTACATTTTTACCTGACAATAACATTACTTTAACCTTTGTTTTTTGCAGTGAATTGCTATAGTTTTCTTTAGTGTAAAGTAAGATATTATTACCATACCTAACTACAACATTACTTTAACTTTCCTTTTTTTAATAACCTAGTATTTTTTTAAAGTGAAGTAATATTTGAATCCTATACGTAACTATGCCAAGGGCGAGCATGGTATAGGGGTTGCCTGTGCCCAAACCCCAATGGGCGGTCACCTCCTGCCACTCACAGCCTTTGGCCATTCCCGGTATGGGTTATCTGCAGTACCGCCACTGTGTAATACATGGGTACTTGCAAACACTTTCCCAGTCAAAAAATGTGCTATTTGGTGTGACCAAAGGGTGCATTAATTCCAGCAGGGTGGGGATGGAGGGGCAGGGAATGGAAGGTGAGCTCAAGGGAAGCAAAGCATGTATATAGTCTGTATAGTGAGTGGTAGTCATTTTGAGGGTTTCATTCCATACTTCCCTCTAAATTAAGCCCATAAGGCCAGATGTAGCAAAGGTTTTTACCCATTCTGTGTCTATGGGAAAAAGTGTTCGTACATATGGCCCATAGTCCCTTGCAGAATCATAGATTTGACAATACTGTGCTATGCTGTATCTGAGTCGCTATTCCTCTATCGAGCCCTGTGGTAAGCCTTCTCTGCTTGCTAGCACTACCTTTAGCCAGTCAAGTGTACAAAGGAAGTAACTTTATTATTGAATTTGAAAGGAATATAATCTTAGGCTCGCAATTTCCTAATGCCTTTAGTCTACATTAGGAATGCTTAGAAGCAGGGATTAAACCTGGGGTCAATTCCGGTTTCCCCACCTGACCGCATTGTGTCATCCTAGGCAATTATTATTCTTTACTTTGCCTTGTTATCAAATGAATGCACCCTGAAATTTCTAAATTCAGGATGTATGCTGTACAAAACCTCTTGTGTTTGATTTAGTAAACTATAATGTTGTTTTAAGTATAATAATAACTTGGGTCCACAGTATAGAGGGTGCACAAGACAATTGACTTGCCCCTCGATCCACTAATGACATTGTTGTCAAGGTGAGTGTTAGAAATTGGGTCTCTAGTTGGCAGAGGTATGCATGCTGTTCAAGTAGGGACCACAATCCTAGTCAGGGTAAGTCAGTTACGCACCATAAGTTAACCTGTGCTCACCCTTTGGTAGCTTGGCTCAGAGCAGGCAGGTTTAACTTAGGAGGCAATGTGTAAAGTATTTGTTCCACATTTAAAACAGTAAACAGTAAAACAGTGAAAATACCACACAAAAAGCTACCATACCTGGTTAGAAAAATGGAGATTAATTTAATTAAAAAAACAAGACCAAAGCAACAAATATCCGATAGGTAGAATTCAAGATATTAATTTTTAAAGAATATCTGCAAATATAGTACTTAAACGCATAAAGCACCAACCAGGTCTGTCTGGTCGCGCTAGACCAGGTCAAATCTGAAAGGTCAAGCTGACCCCAATGGAGTGCAGGTCGGATAGAAGGACCAAACTTGAACCACCAAAATCAGTACTTTGGTTCGGTGTTGCATCGGTATCAAGGGAGGATGCAAAGAGCAGCTACGTCAATGAGTCTTCGCCAATCTTGGCGATGTAGGCGATGCTTTGGTTCCAGACTGCAAAATCGGGGATGCGTTGCTGCCGAACCACTTAGATAAAGATGATTTACAATTGTCGAGCCACGCAGCCAACCATGCAATGTCTCCTGAAGCAGCAATGCAACAGTGTCTTTGGGAATGCATTGGTTCCAACTGGTGCAATGAAGGAGATGCAAGAATTTTACAGTTACATCCATTTATACCTAATTCTATGTGACCAGGACTGGATTGTCACCACTTGGCATGGAAAGACTTGCAGCAAGCAAAGTCTGGGTGCTGTTGCAGGATGAAGTGAATTCTTTGATGTCCCTGAGACTTTAGAACAGGAGGCAAGCCAACAACCCCTTGGAGTCACTTTGGTTCTGGGGATGTAGAGATGTAGATCCAGTCCCTCTCACTCGCAGGCAAGGAGGGCAGCAGGCGGCAGGGCAGGCACAGTAGAGCAAAAGTCCAACAAAGTGACAGTCCTTTCAGCAGCACAGCAGTCCTTCTTCTTGGCAGAATGTCCTCCTATCAAGAACTGTACTGAAATGGTTGGGTCAGAAGACCAGTTCTTATATCCACTGGTGACTGTCAAGTGAGGAGATTTCAAAGAGAGGTCTTTGAAATCCCTGCACTTCCTACTCTGGCTCCAGACACAGTACAGTGGATTATTCAGCCCTTTGTGTGGGCTCAGGACACAAGCCATTCAGATGCAAGTGTCAGCTCCTCCCTCCCATCTTGCCCAAGATGGCCTATCAACATGCAGATGGGCACTCAGTCACTCCTCAGCTCCCTTGGTGTGTGGCTGTCTGGAGGGAATGCACAAGAGCCTAGCTGTCACTGACCCAGATGTGTTTCAGAAACAGGCAGAAGGCACTAGGGGCCAGATGTATCAAAGGATTTTATCCATTCTGTCTCTATGGGAAAATGTGTTTGTACATATGGCCCTAGATGATTTAAGGTAAGAAAACGCCAACTTTCTAAAGTGTCAGTTTCAGAACTGCAAGTTAAAATCAGACTTCACGATCAGTTGTGATTTTAAATTGTGATCTCAGAGACATCAAACTTGAGGGTCGCATCTATTCCCAAATGGAAGTTACACCTATAAAATCTAATAAGGCAATCCCAATGTTAACCTATTGGTGAGATAGGCCTTACAGTAGCAAAAAACAAATGTGAGAGTTTTTCGCTACATGGACATGTAAAACTTGAAAGTACATGTCCAACTTTTTTTAAAAACTGCACCCTACCCTTGCGGTTGTTCAGGAGCTACCTTAGGGGTGACATATGTATTAAAAAGGAAGGTTTGGGCCTGGCAAGGCTGTTAACTTGCCAAGTCGACATGGCACTTTAACTCTGCACACACAGGCTCAGCAGTGTCAGACCTGAGTCATGTTTGAAGGGCTATCACAGCAAATGGTACAATCAGTGCTGCAAGCCCACTAGCAACATTTAATTTATAGGCCTTGGCACAGTTAGTGAACTTTCCTAAGGACTTATTAGTAAAATAAAATATGCCAATTGTTTAGGGAACAAGCACACACACTTTAGCATTGTTCAGAAGTGGTAAAGTGCTCAGAATCCTAAAGCCAGCAAAACTGAAGTCAGCAAAACTGAAGGTCAGAAGTCAAAAAGTAAGGGGAAAACATGCCAAGGATTCAATGTCTAACAGTGGGGAAGGCATGAATGTTTCCAAGGTCATTTTGAGAACTATTACATTTAAAAAAAAAACCTTTCCAAACAGTGTATAAACTAATGAATTAAGATGAAACTCTTCCACAAGTTAATGAAATACCCATTTTTAAAATTTGAAGAGGTATTTTTACATGGTTGTTGCATAATGCCTTTAAAATGAATGTAGGGCACATTATTTGCTTTTTTTTAACTTTCATTTGACTTAACGGGTAAATAAATACTTCCCAGCTTAACTGGTTTCTGAATGTCAGTGCTATGACAAATACACATGTTACGCCGCGGCTCTCACCGCGGCGCTCGCCGCGGGCCCCGGTTGCCGCGGTGCGGCACGCCAATCTCGCCGCGGCCGACGCCCCGGTCGCGGGGAGCGCCGCGGCCGGCGTTCGGGTTTCGACGCCCACCACGGTTGACGCTTGGGTCGCTGGGGATGCCGCGGCTCAGGCGAAAACCAGGGAGGCTCCAAGGAGCCGGTTTAAGGGTCGCGGCACTCGCCGCCTCCCCTATTATACATTTTACAATAAAAACAGGCGCGGCAGGGCCGCTTACAGCGCGTGATGCGCTTTCTTGCATGTTATATCTCACTTACCGATATCCTGGGAACGAAACAGAACCCTTACACATGGTGCACTTTATACTTGTCCTTTTTTTCCTCTCAGCATGCTGACCACTCCCTCTCTACCCAGCATGCATTGTTTTACGCACATACCTAATTCACTATTGTTATCTCTTCCCCAATCCAAGATGGCGGTGTTCTACTTCCTGTTTCCTGTTTCCTGTCCAGGGGTATATAAGGGGATTCCAACTGCCTGTTCATTGCGTTGCAACACTCCTTGTGATAGTCACGCTCCTATTTGATATCCTTCTGCGAATCCTGTCTGTTCCTGATTTGCCTTGTTTTCCTGCCTTCCTGAACTGCGGTCCTAATACCCTGGTGTCCTCCTTTTCGTTTCAGGGAGTTCCTGTGGAGGTTTTTTACCCTACTGGGGTTTTTCCTCTGGGACTCCTTCTGGAGGGCACGGACTGTAGTGGTTCGCTCATACCAAACAGCACCGTGGCTACCGGAAGGGGTCGCCCCTACCTCGGCCAGAGCAGAACCCGTCGGAACAAGGACCGTTCCCCTACGCCTCTCTGCTGCGAGGGTAAGACCATTGAGAACCGCGACAGATTGCAACGCCCACAATTCCAGTTGCAGTCCGGAACTATGGATAACCCAGTGGCAAACACGGAACCTACTAACCAGGACCTACTGGCGACGATACAACAACAGGCTCAAGAACTCCAGCAATTACGTACTGAGAATACTGTTTATCGACAAGCCTTTGCCTCCAGGACCACAGATGTCCCTGCAGTAGCCGCCTCTACACCTCGATTTTCCGGGGATCCCACCACATTAAAAGAATTCCTGGATGCCTTAACAGTGTACTTTGCCTTTCGCCCCTCGCAATTTGTACAAGATAAGACCAAGGTGGGGTATTTGATTAGTGCCTTATCAGGACCAGCCTTGGCCTGGGCCACACCTCTAGTGACCAGAAACGATCCCTGTCTATCTAATTATTCCACCTTTATCACTACTTTTAAACAGATGTTTGAACGCCCTGGACTCGAGGCGTCAGCAGAAGAGGCTCTTTGCGAAGTCCAACAAGGGGGTCAGGATGTATTACAATACATCACCCGTTTCAGACAATTAGCTGCAGAAACAACCTGGGTGGAACGTACCTTGGTGACACTCTTCCGTAGAGGTCTAAGAGAGGACATCAAAGATGAACTAGTACATTCTGCCAGGATAGAAAACCTCAAAGGGTTGATGGACCAAGCACTAACTATAGAGTATTGGTTAAATGAACGACGAATGGAGAAAAAGAAGAGTCGTTTGCCTTTTCACTCAGTACCATCTCGTCCCTTCGCCCATCATTCCGAGGAAGCCCGCCCTGAATCCAAAGGGAATACCGAGGAAGAGCCCATGCAGATTGACACAGCTCGCGGACCTCTATCCGCCAGCGAAAGGGAACATAGACGAAGGAAGGGGCTTTGCCTATATTGTGGTGCAGCTGGTCACCTAATTCGCGCCTGCCCTTTTCGTCCAACCAAGCCCTTGGGAAACGCCAACTCCCGTCCCCAGTAAGAAGGGTGAGGACGGGATATCGTGATATACCTTCTATTTGCTCTTCCAGGGAGGAAGGAACTGCTCTTTTTCTCTTACCAGTTACCCTCCATTTAACTGATGGCCGCGAAGCAAGAACTTTGGCCTTATTGGATTGCGGAGCCAGTGGCCTATATTTAGATGAAACCTGGGCCAAAGAACAACAGATAACACAAATACCCAAAGAAATACCAGAACAGGTACATACTGTTGATGGGTCACTCTTGGCCTCTGGACCTGTACAATACACCACCCCTACTTTCTGTTTACAGTTCGGTAAACATCAGGAAATTCTCTCGTTTGATTTAATCTCATCACCACACCATGTCATGATCCTGGGAATTCCATGGCTTACACGGCACAATCCTTACATCAACTGGGAAACAAAAACCATTTCGTTATCCTCCCATTTTTGTCAACACCATTGCTATCCGGCCGGGGATTATTGGTCCCCAAAAAGTCTCTCAACAGCACCTGCCCAGGTGGGAGGATCCATTAATGTTCTACAGGGAGTTCCCAGACAGTATCAGGACTATATCGATGTATTCCAGAAGCCAGAAAGACCTGAATTGCCACCCCACAGAGAATACGACTGCGCCATTTCTTTAGAGCCAGACACTGTAGTTCCTTTTGGGCGGATGTACTCCCTCACCGAACCAGAGAAACAAATTCTGAAGGAGTACCTAGATGAGAACCTACAAAGTGGGTTAATAACTCCCTCCTCTTCACCCGCCGGGGCTCCTCTTTTCTTTGTACCAAAGAAAACCAAAGACCTGCATCCCTGTATCGACTTCAGAGGGTTAAACAGGATCACTATCAAAGACCGGTATCCGTTACCCCTCATCAAAGACATCTTAGAAGCAGTCAGAGGAGCCAAGAGGTTCACTAAGCTGGATCTCCGAGGAGCCTATCATCTGCTAAGAATCAGAGAAGGTGATGAGTGGAAGACCGCCTTTAGAACACCTTTTGGTCACTACGAATATAGAGTAATGCCCTTCGGACTCACTAATGCCCCGTCCATCTTTCAAAGATTCATGGATTCTATCTTTTCTGATCTTTTGCAACAAACAGTGGTAGTGTATCTTGACGATATCCTAATTTATTCGGTTCATCCAGAGGAACATTCCAAGCACGTCCGCCAAGTCTTAGAAAGACTCCGACAACATCATTTGTTCTGTAAGCCTGAAAAATGCGAATTTGATCAGATAGAAGTGAAATATTTGGGATACTGTATAGACCAAACCGGAATTGCCATGGACTCAGACAAAGTACAGGCTATATTGAACTGGCCATCTCCTTCTTCCATCAAGGAGACTCAATGTTTTCTGGGACTAGCCAACTTCTACCGGCAGTTCATAGCAGACTTTGCCCAGAGAACCAGCTTCATTACTCAAACCCTCAAAAAGGAACACCTAAAGAAAGGTTTTTGTTGGACACCAGGCGCTGAGTCAGCTTTTCAGGACTTAAAGAAAGCCTTTAGTCAAGCTCCTATTCTTCGACACCCAGACACTAGCAAACAATTCATTGTTGTCACAGACGCCTCAGAAAGAGTCATTGGGGCTGCCTTGTTACAAAGACAAGACGATGATGACCTAGAACACCCTGTATTCTATCTATCACACATTCTATCTGATTCTGAGCGAAACTATTCCGTGCTAGAACGCGAATTACTCGCCTTAAAGGTCGCGTGCACTGAATGGAGACACTTTTTGATGGGATCAAAGGAGCCCTTCGAAGCCCGGACCGATCATAGAAATCTACAGTGTTTAAGAAATTTCCAGTGCCAAAATAGCCGGCAAGCTCGATGGGCCTTCTTCTTCAGCCAATATGATTTCTATATCACCTACATCCCTGGTTCTCAGAACATCCTGGCGGATGCCCTGTCCCGACGTTATCCTGGGTGCGGTGATTCCGCGGTTCAAAACTTATTCGACAACAATAAAATCATAGGGGTAGCACAGACCTTTTTAGATCAAGTTAAGTCTGAATATGCCCGTCTACACGAAACAGAACTAAAAAGGTTACGTCCACAGCTGCACATAGATCATGACTACTATTATCATGATAAGGCCCTGTTTTTATCCACTAAAACAGTGCAAATCGAAGCCTTACACATGTGCCATGATTCTCCTATTGCGGGTCATCGAGGAGTGAAAGCGACTCAAGATCTTTTGCTTCGCTCTTTCTGGTGGCCAACTCTCAAGGCTGACACTGAGGCATATGTGTTATCCTGTCCTACATGTGCTCAAGCCAAGACACCCCGAACCAGACCTGTGGGCTTACTCCGCCCATTACCTGTTCCCCCAGGCCCATGGCTTACCATATCCACCGATTTTATGTGCGCCTTACCTTCCTCAATGGGAAACCACGTCATAATGGTAACTGTGGACTCCTTCACCAAGATGGCCCACTTCACGGCCTTGAGAAAGTTACCCACGGCAAAGGAGTTAAGTCAGGTCTTTACTCAAGAAATTTTCAGGCTACATGGGCTACCCCAAGTTATTATATCAGACAGAGGTCCCCAATATATCTCCCGTTTCTGGAACCAATTCTGCAAGATCTTGGGGATCCAGGTGGCCTTGTCATCCGGGTTCCACCCTCAAACCAATGGACAAACAGAACGACTCAATCAGGGTCTTGAGCAGTACTTACGTAGCTTCTGTAACGCTACACAAAGTAATTGGGCTCCCTACTTACCGCTTGCAGAATTCTCCTATAATAACTCTCTACACAGTGCCTCTAAAGTCTCTCCTTTCTATGGCTCCTATGGTTTCCATCCCAGGGCCTTCCCAACTCCCCTGAGAGACAACTCCAACCTTCCCGCCATCTCCTCTTTCGTTCAACAGCTACGGGGTATGCAGCGAATTATCCATTCTAACCTTGTGTCCACCAAGTCCCGCATGAAGACAATAGCAGATAGGAGACGCTGTGCGGCTCCTCTATATCGGGTCCATGATAAGGTCTGGCTCTCCTCTAGATTCCTACCTCTCCGACTCACCCAAAACAAATTCAAACCCCGCTTTTATGGTCCCTTTCTCATTCTCAAGAAAATCAACCCAGTATCTATGCGTCTTCGTCTACCTCGGACATGGAAGATCCATCCGGTATTTCATGTCTCGCAGTTGAAACCTTACCGTCCTGATCTTTTTCATAGACAGTTGCCCTGTCCCCCTCCTCTGTTGGTTGACAATGTACCGGAGTATGAAGTTCAGGAGGTCTGTGACTCTCGGTTTTTCCATGGGCGCCTCCAATTCCTTATGAGTGAGTGTTCCTGGGAGGATGCCTCTTCGGTTCATGCTCCTCTCTTGGTCCGCCGCTTTTTTCGGCTCTTCCCTCACAAACCCGGGGCCTCGGGGGGGGGCATACTGTTACGCCGCGGCTCTCACCGCGGCGATCACCGCGGCCGCGGGCCCCGGTTGCCGCGGCACGCCAATCTCGCCGCGGCCGACGCCCCGGTCGCGGGGAGCGCCGCGGCCGGCGTTCGGGTTTCGACGCCCACCACAGTTGACGCTTGGGTCGCGGGGGATGCCGCGGCTCAGGCGAAAACCAGGGAGGCTCCAAGGAGCCGGTTTAAGGGTCGCGGCACTCGCCGCCTCCCCTATTATACATTTTACAATAAAAACAGACGCGGCAGGGCCGCTTACAGCGACGGCAGGAGCGCTGTTGAAATTTAAAGGGCTCCTGCCCCTGGACACACCTCTTGACGCGCTTCCCGCAACGGCGGGAGCGCTGTTGAAATTTAAAGGGCTCCTGCCCCTGGACACACCTCTTGACGCGCTTCCCGCGACGGCGGGAGCGCTGCTAGAGTTTAAAGGGCTCCTGCCCCTGGACACACCTCTTGACGCGCTTCCCGCGGGGATTTGGGGGTGTAACTGTGATGTATTGATATGTATTAGTGTGTGTGTTGTAGTGGGTGAGGGTGGGGGTGTTGCGTGTGTGTGTCCCTGTTTTTTGCCTCCCCCCTCCCCTGTGTCGTAGGTGCAGTACTCACCGTGGTCTTCGCCGCCGGCGTTGGTGCTCCTGGTAGAGGAGCAGGAAGACTATTGCAGGTAGAATTTGGAGTTCCGGTTCCATGGTGTCCTCGTTCCTCGTGGAGTGCGTAGAGGTGAGCGTTTTCCCTTCGAAATTCCTGTTTCCGCCGTGTTTTTATCTGCGGTGAATCCGCCCCGTAAAAGGTGGCGGATTGGCCTGTCATAATAGTGTGGGCGGTACATTGTCTCCCGCCTGTCTGTTGGCGGTTACCACCGCGCTGTTTGTTTGTATCACCGTGGCGGTCGGAGTGTTAAAGTGGCTGTCTTTGTTGACAGTTTCCGCCACGGTCGTAATTGCAAATTTTTTACTGCCAGCCTGTTGCCGGTCTTACCGCCACTTTAACACCGTCCACCAGGGTTGTAATGACCACCTTTGTCTCTAACTCCAAACCCCAGACCAGTGTTCACTTGTCCAAAGACCCCTGTTTGGCAACTCCTAATTGAAGTTCACTCATCTGGGAGGATACTATTTGTCAAGTGTGTGAAGTATAGAGAATAACCTGACTGCAACTCTCGGGAGGCACTGTTTCTCTAACTCCAAATACCAGACTAGTGTTCACTTGTCTAAGGACCCCTGTTTGGCAACTCTCAATTGAAGTGTACTCACCTAGGAGGATACCATTTACTAAGTGTTGGGAGGTAGAGGGAGTGACATGACTGCAAAGCCCAATAGGCCCTGTTACTTTAACTCCAACCAACAGCACTGTGGCCACTTGTCCAAATACGCTTGTCAACTCTAAGTTAAGTATACTCACCTGGGAGTGATCAAGCACAGATCATGCCCAAATCACAGATGTATCGGTCAAAATAGCCCCATCTTGACTTGCTAACCCAAGATGAAATATTGGAGGACAGGAATGACACCTTACCCAGTGTGTATAACAAGTATTCATAAGGCATCACCAGATTGGTATAAGCAGCAGACACATTCATACTGCATTAGGCACATGATGACTCCAGTCACATATACAGCAAAGTCCTGGGTTTGCCTGCATCACACTCAACTAGGCCTCCTAACATGCAAAGCAACATCTTCCCTAGCCACTGTTTTGCCTCCACTGGTGGCAAGATGTCATTTTCAGGCTATCCTCCCAGATGCTAATGATCTGCACATTTCTGCAGTTGCTTGAGTCAAAATGAATTGGCATGCTTCAAACATGTCATGTCAATACACCCAGTACTGCAACTTAACTTTGTACAAGGTCTCTGCTTACTGTAACACCAAACCGTTGGCAGTAGATGTCACAATACAACCAGTAACACCATGGGGGTTATTACAACTTTGGAGGAGGTGTTAATCCATCCCAAAAGTGACGGTAAAGTGACGGATATACCACCAGCCGTATTACGAGTTCCATAGGATATAATGGATTCGTAATACGGCTGGTGGTATATCCGTCACTTTACCATCACTTTTGGGACGGATTAACACCTCCTCCAAAGTTGTAATAACCCCCCATGTGTTTTACATCAACAAGTCGAGCTGCCACTGGGCACACAGAGGCCATAAAAGAGACTGCCACTACCCCCCTGGATGAAGCCCTCAGTGAAGAAGACACTCCTGGACATCTGGACGTGGAGGAGAGTTCTGGCCCATCTGGGCAACCTGGTCAGACGGCAACAGGGAGACTCACTTTGCCCACATCAACACTTCCCAGCCCCGTTGCCTCAACATCACAGGCAACCAATCGGTCCCCAACCTGTGTCCCTATCACACTGTCTACCATCTTGTGCCCCCCAGTCCTCGATCCTGAGTTGGAACGCAACACTTCCAACAATGATGGCCCAGGAACACGTTGGAGAGGGAACCCTGTGGCAAGGACACATGCCTGTGGGGGTAGGGTGCGTGGGAGGGATACTATGGGTCTGCAGAGTGAGGCCACTAGGGCTGCTGTCAGCCAGGATACCATCAGTCAAGTATTGGGAGTCTATCATGAGTCCCAAGGCGTGATGGACCAGGTCATGACTGAACTCAGGGAAATCAAGCAGCTACACAGGGACATGCACAGAGTCATGCAGGAACAGATGGAGGCCCTCTATAACAACATAGCCTCCCTAACAGAGGTGCTGAGAGATAGTTACACCACCATGAGGAGGGATTTTCAACAACAGTCTGCCCATTCCTTTGGCTCACCAACACCAGGCACATCAACATCAGTGCCAGTCACTGGAAGGGAGGCCCTGCCAGAGGAAGAACCAGCCCCAGACAGCCCTGCCTCTGTAGCAGCAGATCCCCACCCCCAACGCATTTTGGGACATCAAGCAAAGAATCCAGGAGGTGCAGATAGCAAGACACCCACCACCGCTGCAAGTCAGCTGTTTCCTAAAGGACCTCTTTTGTGTGCCACACATTCACTCTGTTGACTGATCCAGACCCACCTACCAGTTCCAGTGGGAGGAGTACTCTGGACTTTGGAATCCTAATAGTGTGGCATCTACTCTAATGATTTCATTCAGCATGCACTGACCCCTTCACTTTACACCTTTTGTTTCTTTCTGTCCAAACATTATTTTCTGTATCAGCATTGTAATAAATTCACCCATCACAAACTCATCGTCTGCTTGCTTATCTTTCACATTTAGCTATGTAGAGATGTAAGACCATGTGAACCATACGATGAGGATACAAGCTACTTGTGCAAGCAGGGATATGTTACAGGTAAACAGTGTCCAGCTCAGGGTTACAACCATTGCACACCAACACATTAGTACAAGTGTCTGATCAAAACAAAAATGTTATTCCAGTGTACAGCACATAGGCTGTCAATATTCCTGGACTTTTAGAAAGAAGAATGAGTAGCACATACTGAGTCAATGTACATATTTCAAGGTACAGACCCCCAGACCATGGAAGGAAGGGATTTGTCAGACATTGTCCTATAGAATAGGCAAACATTAAAGTGGTTGATGTCAGCATCTTGGGCCTTATCACATACCACACCCAAGTAATCCAACATCACATTATCCAAGATACAGACAGATGGCAGTACAGCAGTCCCTGATCACAGGGACATCATAATCCAATGATCATGCATTTAGAGGTATGACAGAAACATTTGTCAGTGATATAGCACAGGCACTGTGGCCTGTAATGATGAAACAAATATAAAGCTCTATACAGATCAGACAAAAAGAGTGTGAAGGAAAAATCACTTGGCTAAAAGATAGAACTACATATTTTTAGACCACGTGATGCCACACATGATGCATCAGGCCCACCACAAGCCATAAAACAGGTGAAATGTGCACTTCTGTACCTCTACCCGAACACCGTGCAAACTGTCTTGGTACAGAACTCATACATCCAAACTCTGCGGCCTACATTACCTAGAGCAGTCCATGCCCACTTTGCATGTCAGAACAATATCAGATACCTCGGGTAGGTCGCTTCCCCCGCCGCTGCAGCTCCACCTGCCCAGGCTCCTGACACCTCCCAGCAAGACCAGCTAAACCGTAAGTACTCCCCCCACCCAGCCCCTCGCCCAGCCCCTCGCTACTCACCTCTCTTTCCCTGAACTTCTGTCTTCTGCCTTCCGCTCTCTCCTCCAACCTTTCTCCATACCTCTGCTGTCCATTTCCCTTCGCTTTCTGCTCCTCTCTCTGGTAGCCATCTTCCTCCGTTCTCTGCTCATCTTCTGCAGCCCACTTGCTGCGTGTTCTGCTCTTCTCCTGTGTCCTTCTCTTCCTCCTCACCGCATTTTCTTCCTGCTTTGCTCTTCCTCTGTATTCTTCTTTTCTCCTCTTCCTCACCGCATTTTCTTCCTGCTTTGCTCTTCCTCTGTGTTCTTCTCCTCCTCTGCACCCCGTCCTGCGTGTTCTTTTCTTCTTCTGTGTTCTTCTGTGCTCTTCTCCTCTTCTGCACCCCGTCCTGCGTGTTCTTTTCATCTTTTGTGTTCTTCTGTGTTCTTCTCCTCCTCTGCACCCCGTCCTGCGTGTTCTTTTCTTCTTTTCCTCTTCCGTGTTCTTCTGTGCTCTTCTCCTCCTCTGCACCCCATCCTGCGTGTTCTTTTCTTCATTTCTTCTTCTGTGTTCTTCTGTGCTCTTCTCCTCCTCTGCACCCAGTCCTGCGTGTTCTTTTCTTCATTTCTTCTTCTGTGTTCTTCTGTGCTCTTCTCTTCCTCTGCACCCCGTCCTGCATGTTCTTTTCTTCTTTTCTTCTTCTGTACTCTTCTCTGCGTGTTCTTTTTCTTCTTCTGTGCTCCTCTTCCCTCTTCTTCTGTGGTCTTCTCCTCTTCTCCTGGGCACTTCTCTCCTCTTCCTCTGGAATCTTCTCTCCTCTTCTCCTGGACTCTTCTCTCCTCTTCTCCTGGACTCTTCTCTCCTCTTCCTCTGGACTCTTCTCTCCTCTTTTTCCGGACTCTTCCCTCCTCCGCTTCTGTGGTCTTCTCCTCTTCCTCTGGACTCATCTCTCCTCTTCTTCTGGACTCGTCTCCTCTTCTTCTGTGATCTTCTCTCCTTCCTCTTCTATTCCTCTCTTCTTTTCTTCCTGACTCCTCTCCTCCTCTGTAATCCCCCCTTCCCTATCTTCTTTCCCTTCCCCTCTACCTGACCCCCGCCCCTGCTTTCCTGCCGCCACCTCCAGCTCGGCCCGCCCCCCCTGCTCCCATTCGTCGCCCCCCTCCCGCCCCCAGCTGACCCCTCCCCCCCCTCCCTCTTATGGCGGCCACTGCGCGGCAGAGTCAGCGACCCTTGACCCTAGGGTAGGTCGCTTCCCCCGCCGCTGCAGCTCCACCTGCCCAGGCTCCTGACACCTCCCATCAAGACCAGCTAAACCGTAAGTACTCCCCCCACCCAGCCCCTCGCCCAGCCCCTCGCTACTCACCTCTCTTTCCCTGAACTTCTGTCTTCTGCCTTCCGCTCTCTCCTCCAACCTTTCTCCGTACCTCTGCTGTCCATTTTCCTTCACTTTCTGCTCCTCCCTCTGGTAGCCATCTTCCTCCGTTCTCTGCTCATCTTCTGCAGCCCACTTGCTGCGTGTTCTGCTCTTCTCCTGTGTCCTTCTCTTCCTCCTCACCGCATTTTCTTCCTGCTTTGTTCTTCCTCTGTATTCTTCTTTTTTCCTCTTCCTCACCGCTTTTTCTTCCTGCTTTGCTCTTCCTCTGTGTTCTTCTTTTCTCCTCTTCCTCACCGCATTTTCTTCCTGCTTTGCTCTTCCGCTGTGTTCTTCTCCTCCTCTGCACCCCGTCCTGCGTGTTCTTTTCTTCTTCTGTGTTCTTCTGTGCTCTTCTCCTCCTCTGCACCCCGTCCTGCGTGTTCTTTTCATCTTCTGTGTTCTTCTGTGCTCTTCTCCTCCTCTGCACCCCGTCCTGCGTGTTCTTTTCTTCTTTTCCTCTTCCGTGTTCTTCTGTGCTCTTCTCCTCCTCTGCACCCCGTCCTGAGTGTTCTTTTCTTCATTCCTTCTTCTGTGTTCTTCTGTGCTCTTCTCCTCCTCTGCACCCCGTCCTGCATGTTCTTTTCTTCATTTCTTCTTCTGTGTTCTTCTGTGCTCTTCTCCTCCTCTGCACCCCGTCCTGCGTGTTCTTTTCTTCTTCTGTACCCTTCTCTGTGTGTTCTTTTTCTTCTTCTGTGCTCCTCTCCCCTCTTCTTCTGTGGTCTTCTCCTCTTCTCCTGGACTCTTCTCTCCTCTTCCTCTGGACTCTTCTCTCCTCTTCTCCTGGACTCTTCTCTCCTCTTCTCCTGGACTCTTCTCTCCTCTTCTCCTGGACTCTACTCTTCTCTTCCTCTGGACTCTTCTCTCCTCTTCTTCGGGACTCTTCTCTCATCCGCTTCTGTGGTCTTCTCCTCTTCCTCTTCCTCTGGACTCGTCTCTCCTCTTCTTCTGGACTGGTCTCCTCTTCTTCTGTGGTCTTCTCTCCTTCCTCTTCTATTCCTCTCTTCTTTTCTTCCTGACTCCTCTCCTCCTCTGTAATCCCCCATCCCTATCTTCTTTCCCTTCCCCTCTACCTGACCCCCCACCCCCTGCTTTCCCGCCGTCACATCCCGCTCGGCCCCGCCCCCCCTGCTCCCATAAGTCGCCCCCCCTCCCGCCCCTGCCGCCAGCTGTCCCCTCCCCCCCTCCTCCCCTCATCCCTCTTATGGCGGCCGCGCGCAGCGGGCACGCCGCTGGTGCGCCATAGGCGTGCCAAAAGCAAGCCCGTCTGCGCCTGTCAGCGCCTGGACCACGCCCAGCGCCACGACCCCTGGCCCCCAGCACTCCCAAACCCTGCAGCGCTGCTACGACCCGACCTCCCTCCACGCTCTCAACCCGGGACGCTCCAGAACCTGCTTCCAAGCCAACCCTAAACGCACCCATGGCCCCTTCGCATGCCTCACCTGCAAACTCACCTTCCACCGCGACTGCACCCCGGCCGCCAGCCCACGCGCCAATAACCACCTCAAATGCATCCTCATCAACGCACGCTCCGTCCACAAGCACGCCATTGAACTATGGGACCTCCTGGACTCCACCGCACCGGACGTCGCCTTCATCACTGAGACCTGGATGAATGCCTCCTCGGCCCCCGACATCGCCATAGCCATCCCCGATGGCTACAAGATCACCAGGAGAGATCGCACCAGCCAAGTCGGTGGAGGAATCGCCATCGTTTTCAAGGACTCCATCAACATCACCACCTCCACCGAAGACACCCCCCTCGCCGCCAAACAGATGCACTTCCAGATCCACACCGACCCCAGGACCACCCTCAGAGGAACTCTCATCTACAGACCCCCTGGACCACGCGCCCTCTTCAGCGAATCCATCGCTGACTTCATCTCCCCGCACGCCCTTGCCTCGCCGGACTACATCCTCCTCGGTGACCTCAACTTCCACCTGGAGCAGAACAACGACCCCAACACCACCACCCTGCTCGCCAACCTCGCCAACCTCGGTCTCAAGCAACTGGTGAACACCCCCACCCACATTGCCGGACACACGATTGACCCCATCTTCTCCGCCAGCAACCACGTATCCTTCAGCCACTCCTCCGTAATACACTGGACCGACCACAGATGTGTCCACTTCACCTTCAGACGCAAGACTCTCAACCTCCGCACTCAACCCATCCCACGCAGACATTGGAACGAAATCCCCACGGAACAGCTTCTCTCCACTCTCAGCGACAACCAACCCACCTTCTCCACTGACCCCAACAACGCAGCCCTCAGCCTCACTCATTGGATCACCAACTGCGCGGACAACCTCGCACCCCTCAGACGCCTCCCAAGACAGACCAGCACCAGGAAAGCTCAATGGTTCACAGACACCCTCAAGCAATCCAAAAAAACGTGCCGTACCCTCGAGAAAGCCTGGCACAAGGACCACACCGCAGAAAACATGTCTGCCCTCAAAAACGCCACCTGCGAACACCATCAGCTGATCCGCGCCACCAAAAGAACTTCCTTCACAGACAGACTGGACAAGAACACTCACAACAGCAAAGAACTCTTCAACATCGTCAAAGAGCTCTCCAATCCTAACGCCAACTCCAACCCCATCACGCCCTCACAAGACCTCTGCAACTCCCTCGCTACCTTCTTCCATCGTAAGATCACCGACCTACACGACAGCTTCGGACACCAGACCCAGCCAACCACCACAGAACCTACAACCCCAGCCATCACCCTCAACGCCTGGACTCACATCAGCGCGGAGAAGACCAAAGCTACCATGAACTCCATCCACTCCGGTGCCCCCTCGGACCCCTGCCCACACTTCATCTTCAACAAAGCCAACGACATCATCGCCCCGCATCTCCAGACCATCATCAACAGCTCGTTTGCTTCTGCCACCTTCCCCGAGAGCTGGAAACACGTGGAAGTCAACGCCCTACTGAAGAAACCTACGGCGGACCCCAGCGACCTGAAGAACTTCCGCCCCATCTCGCTCCTTCCCTTCCCTGCCAAAGTCATCAAGAAGACCGTCAACAAGCAACTGACCAACTTCCTTGAAGACAACAACCTACTCGACCCCTCTTAGTCCGGATTCCGAGCCAATCACAGCACAGAAACCACCCTCATCTCAGTCACAGACGACATCAGAACTCTGATGGACAACGGAGAAACAGTCGCCCTCATCCTCCTCGACCTCTCGGCTGCCTTCGACACTGTCTGCCACCGAACCCTAACATCCCGCCTGCGCTCCACCGGTATCCAAGGACTGGCCCTGGACTGGATCACCTCTTTCCTCTCCAACCGCTCCCAAAGAGTCTACCGCCCTCCATTCCGCTCAGACCCCACCGAGATCATCTGCGGCGTCCCACAAGGCTCCTCGCTCAGCCCGACTCTCTTCAATGTCTACATGAGCCCCCTCGCCGACATCGTACGCAAACACAACGTCATCATCACCTCCTACGCCGACGACACTCAGCTGATAATTTCCCTCACCAAGGACCCCACTGGCGCCAATACCAACCTGCAAGATAGAATGAAAGACGTCGCAGAATGGATGAAACTCAGCTGTCTGAAACTGAACTCAGAAAAAACGGAAGTCCTCATCCTCGGAAACACCCCGTCCGCCTGGGACGACTCTTGGTGGCCCACGGCCCTAGGCACCGCACCAACCCCCTCAGACCATCCACGCAACCTTGGATTCATCCTGGACCCGCTTCTCAACATGACCAAACAAGTCAACGCTGTATCATCTTCCTGCTTCCTCACTCTCCGCATGCTCCGAAAGATCTTCCGCTGGAACCCCGCCGACACCAGAAAAACTGTGACCCACGCCCTCGTCACAAGCCGCCTGGACTAGGGAAACACCCTATATGCAGGAACCACCGCTAAACTCTAGAAACATCTGCAGCGAATACAAAACGCCTCCGCCCGCCTCGTCCTCGACATACCCCGCAACAGCCACATCTCCACCCACCTGAGACACCTGCACTGGCTTCCTGTCAACAAAACGATCACCTTCCGGCTCCTCACCCACGCACACAAAGCCCTCCACAACAAGGGACCTGAATACCTCAACCGTCGCCTCAGTTTCTACACGCCCACCCGTCAACTTCGCTCCGCCAACCTCGCACTCGCCGCCGTCCCTTGCATCCGTCGCACCACAGCAGGTGGGAAATCCTTCTCCTACCTGGCAGCCAAGACATGGAACTCCCTCCCCGCCAACCTCAGGACCACCCAGGACCACCCTGCATTCTGGAGGCAGCTCAAAACCTGGCTTTTCGAGCAGCAGTAACCCCCTCCTCCTAGCGCCTTGAGACCCTCACGGGGGAGTAGCTCGCTTTATAAATGTTTTTGATTTGATTTGATTTGATTTGATACCTGCAAATTTCACAACTCTGAAATGCCCACATGAAGATGCCATGGGGCAGGTACATGTACAAAGAACAAAAAAAGGAGTATAGGCTATGACACGAGTCACATAGCAAGCAACTGGAAAACAAAATACATTGCAAGGAAACTGACACAAACAAAGCAACATCATCAAGGTGGGGATGTGCCAAAAGCTATCTTATCAGGCAGCCTTTGGCTGAATATTGCAGAGTATCAGCTCCCTAGCTGTTTCTAAAACACTCAAGTCCACACATTCTCACAACTACAGTTCATTGTACAGTCACAGTCATTACATCACATGGTTTATACACTCATGAAAAGTAGCTGTTGATGAGATTGTCCCGCAAGTCAGCTCCTTCCTCTTCATAATTGTCATCCTCACTTGGCATTTCAGGAGTCTCACCCGGTGACACTGCAGGCTCCCCCTCCTCTGGGATGTACAGGATATTCATTCACAAGGCAATGTTATGGACCATGCAGCATGCCACCGTGATCTGACACACTTTCCCAGGTGAGTAGAGGAGGGCTCCACCAGTCTGGTCAAGACAGTAAAATCTGGCCTACAGGAGCTCAAAAGCCTACTCCAATGGCCGCTGTGTCCTTCCATGGGCCTCACTGAAGCAGAAGTCCCCAGGCATATTTGGATTCCTCATCGGTGTCAACAATCAAAGACAGTTTGGATATGCGGAGTCTCCTGTCAAGGAATGGGACATAAGTGGAACAAAGGGTCATTCACTTCGTGATTGTAGCACCTGACATTGCACACACACTATCAGGACAGATATGACTTACTAAACAGACAGACCCTCAGCTGGGGTATGGTGCTGTTCTGCATTATGAAGGAATCATGGGCTGAACCTGGATAACGGACACAGACATGCGAGATGTAGAGATCCGGCAAACAGAAAACTTGCACATTGATGGAATGGAAGTTCTTTCTGTTGCGATAGACGTGTTCAGGGGCCTGCAGTTGCACCAGGCCAACATGTTTGCCATCAATGGCCCCCACCACATGTGGGATGTGGGCAAAACCTTAAAAGTCAGCCTTCAAACGGGCTAAATCTTCACGTGGGAGGAACCTGATATAGCTGACAATTTGTTTCACCATTGCTGAGAGGAAATCCTTCAACACCAGACTGAACATAGGTTGGAGCACACAAGCAGATAGGGCTATGGTATTTTAGAAGGACCCTGTGTCTAGGAAGTGCAATACTGACATGACTTGTACATTAGGTGGTATGCTGGTTGGATAAATAATAGATGGCATTAGATCTGCCTCCAACTGACAACTGTATGATGTGACATTCTTCCTTTGTCTGAAGGTCTGGCAATGGACAGTTGACAGGAGGTTGTCGCATTATCCCTCTCCCAGGGTACCTATGTGTGACATGATATGATTTGAAACATTAGTCACTGTGTCCACAGCAACATATATGATGGATGCCAACAAAATCATGTGACAAAGCATTTTTGACTGGATAGACATGACACCCAGTACGCATAACAGCTGGCAACTACACAAGGGCCAAATGTGACCCACCCCCCAATGTTTTCAACCCATGTGTCCACAACATTGATTTTCTACGAATCTCAAAATAAGTTGTGCTCCACAAATGCACCTCAAAATGTGACCTTACAATCCACTGTCGGTGGTGGTAGCCCATGTACCACTGTCAAATGCCATCTGTGCCCTGCAACAAACTACACTGATTGTTGAGAAGAAGGGCCTACATGACACAACAGAAAAAGGATGTGTGCAACAAAACATATATTGTAGGTGTGACACAGTTTATAAAGCCAAACACAGCATTTCAGGCCACCAAAATGGCAGATGCCTGACCTACTTCACTGGACATTAGGAACCGCCCTCGACTGCTGGCAGAAGTCATCAGAACGGTAGGTGGTTGCAACTGCGGTGGACATAGCCATAGGCTAATGTTATTGCCATTGGCAGTCACTGCCCAATGGCTGTGTCCGCTGGCAGTGATGATCGCGGATGTGGTGGATGTGACCACCATGTTGTGCACATTCACTGACTTGACTCCTGAGACTGCTGCCAGCAACACCTTCACTACCTGAGATGCTGTGTTCCACATCTGGGAGCAATCATGCCACATCCAGCAGGTGATAGGGCCCCTGCCTTCACTCCAGAGGAGCTGGATAGCTTTTTGATGAGGTCCTACCCATGTATGAACAGCTCTGTGGCTCACCCTAGAAGCAGGTAAGAATCTCAAAGGGACAATTGATACTGTTCTACACCATCCTTTCCCACCTCACAGGCTACAATGTGCCCCTATATGCCAGTTACACTTCTTGTGTGCATGTTGTCTGTGTGGCATCAACGGAATGTACACGGTGCAGGTATTGGCAGCCACTATTAAATGTTAAGTTCAGTCACATTGTGTTGGGTGAGTCTTTTGGGGTCCTATATCCTCCTTGTGTTGGATGGACATAACTAAGTAAGGAGGCTTTACTACCAAACACTGACATCTCTTTCTTTACGATGGTTGTAAATATTAGACAACACATATGTGCATGAAAGCATGAGCTGTGCATGCATCTTGTCTGAGTCCTTTGAGGATCTTGTAAGTAATGTGTATAGTACCACAGATCTTTCAACACACATCTAGCCTTGCCAAACTGTAGTCTAGGAGGCATATCCTGACTCACTCTGCCCTTCAGGTTGCCGCACACACCACATGCCAAATTGCTGATGGCCACATTATGTACTGTCATGAATGGAAGTGATGAAAATGGAGTTACATGTAAGGTCTGTGTGCTCAGCCTACAGAGACAAGGACCTGTGAAAAGTATTTCCAAATATGGGACATAGTCCAGGCTGTGGGATAGTTACTGTGGCTATGCAACTGGGGTGCTGAGCCCACTCCCTGTACACCAGTTGGTCCTGGCATGTGGACAGTATGATGCTCTAGTTGTGCAACTTGCCCTGAATGCCCCAGTCCATTGACTAAATTAGGAATGGGTACTGAGATACATCCCAGAAGTAGTCTATATGTGCATTATGCATCATTGTCAATATTTGTTTTTGACTGATTACAGGTTCCTTACTCCCACAGCTCTGTTGTCACCTTCACATAAGTCATATTTGTCCTATCTATAAAGCGGTTTGCACTGATAACAGTCCCACAGTGCAGACAGTGTGCTAATTCCTGGGAGGCCATGAAATGTGAGTCAGTATCTTGGTCACATAGCAGAAGGTGTACAATGTATACATTTGTATGTTGGATGTCATCTATGTAGAATAGACACATATGTCCAAAGGAGTGTTCTGTGGTACAGGTACATACCACAGAACCTTCCCCGTAAAGTTGCAGGAGTCTGCATTTGATAGGCCACATGTCCACCATGCACAAGGGTCACACTTTTTGTACCCACCATGCCAGCCCTTTCTTTGTCACTCAAGTGTAAGGGTGAAGTCTGTACTATATCAGTTGTCTATAGGGATTATATGCATGGAGTCAATCTCACAGAGTGTGATGTGTTTGTCCATTCAATCCTCAGGAGGTTACCCTTCAGAAGCCACATATGTGTGTAGTGTTTCATTGTGGCTCACATCACAGTGCATGCTGCTGGAGCATAGGCTACATGATGTCAGTAGGACTGTGTAGTCATTGTAGGCCATGAGCAGGGAAGTGGCTTAGTCTGAATATGGATACAAAAGTGTGTATTCATGTCCCTGTACTTCTTGGCTTGTGTGATTTACACTTGTGGTGTGTTATCCAATTGAAAAAATCTAACTTGGTTTTTCTGACATGTGTGACTCAACCATTTGTGCCAGAACTTGAAATTGTAATCTCTTGATTTGACTTTTGCATCCATACAGGTAAATATCCATTAGAAAAAGGAGATATAGAAAGCCATCACCCAGAAGGTGAGGACCCTGGGGGTCCACTGCCGGCAGTGCACCCACTGTTGCAAAAGGTGGGAAGACCTGAGACCCAGGCCCGGAAGATCACGGAGGTCCAGCTGGGGCTGTTCTTCCAACATGGGTGGGGTGCACGTCAGACCATGACCCCCCCAGTGTCCTGCATCCTGGCGGTGGCGTACCCAGACCTTGACAGGCATTTGAGGGGAGCACAGCAGCCACAAGGGGGTGAGTACAGGGAGTAATCATGCCTGTCACATTGTCATCTTAATGTGTTAGGTTCTGATATCTCCCCCTAACAATTAGTGATGTGCCATGTGTGACACAGTAGATGAGTGAGTGTCTGTGCAGATATGTAATGTGGTGCATACTGATGTGCCTTGCCTATTTGGCCCATAAACCTAGGACACAACTGTATACAATCCACAAACAATTTGCTCTCCAGGGTCAACACATGGCTGTGTACATTCATCAGTCAAGTACTGTTTGTTGTTGTAGTGGGTGTAAATTCATTGCAACAGATCACTACTCCTCAGTGTTACAGGCTAAATGAAAGGAAGTGATGGATCACAGTCTTCAGCCATGTGTCTGGTTAAATGAGTATATTGGCATCTGCAACCCAGAGGCTACTTGTCTTCAGCGTGTAACAGGTGTTGGTATCTCACTACTGTTGTTAATGTGAAAATGGCCATCATAACTGTGGCAGAGCATACAATGTTCTTTGGGTTCAGCTAGAGATCAATACCTTCCCTTGGTAAGAGGGGAATGTCCATTGACATGATTTGTGTGCCATTACTGTTGCAACATTCCTTGTGCCTACGTGTTTGCATCTGTCCCTTTCTCTTTTGACAAAATGCATACGGTGCTGTTTCATGCATGGTCTTCATGTGTTCATGGGATGATTCCTTTATTCCCTCACATATATGTGCATGTCAACCTGTGTGTGGAATACAATATTTGTATTGGGAGTATATCTCATGTGCTGCCATAGACAGGAGTGTGCCAGCATTGAGTCTTGGCTCCACATAACCTCAGCCGCCTTTGCATGTCATTTGGCATGTACAACTACAGTAGCAATGAGGGACAAGGCATGTATGGCTAGATTTTTTAGCCACGATGTGCATTTTCAGTCCATTGATGTGGCATAATGTAGCAAAGTGCACTGCACATGTGTAATGCGGAAGGCTTGTAACCTGCACCATCGATTGACTTGCAATTATGTGAAATCACATGTGGTTGGCTACAAACATTCATCCACAGAAATCGGGGTTTGGAGGACCAAAATGGGGACAGTGCTGTAGCGTCCCATTGGGCAAAATGTTGAAGGCCTTCTACAAGTACTTTCAAATCTCTGTGTCTCTGCAACATACAAAGGACTAATGGCGTCTACTGATGCAATCAGAGTATGTAATTGTAAGGGGTGCTAGTCATTAGGAGTGATTTCTCTGGGGCGTGCTGATTCATGTTGTAGATTTTAGGGACATATCTCCCTGACAATTTGCACATGTTGTCTACAATGTACATTATCATGCCAAACATGTGGCATATTAAAGCAACATTGGTACTACCTCCATGATTTCATTGGGACAAATTTCACTTGGTGAAGTGTGCATTGTGGATATGGTTCCAATGTGACATGAGTATTTCCATGTCACTATCTCGAGGTTACTGTATTGTTGTCAGCAACATGGCATGTTCTGGGAGCATAATTTCCTATTGTTTTGTTATTGTGAATGTGACAAATAAATGTCTGCATGACCTTGTGTGGGATCTGCGGCAATGCAGTTGGCATTGGGCTACTATTGTGTGACAACAGGTAACTGAGGTGTGCTCCATGACACAAAGCATTGAACATGATGTGGTCTCCTACTTGTTCAATGTTTACTGTGATTGCACAACTTCAGCCATGCAATTCTAGTTGTCTGAGATCCAGATTTTCCTGTGGGCAGCTATTGACAGTTCAAATGTCATGCATGCATATGGTATGGTACACGTAGAGGCCACTTTGGTGGAGTTTCTTGCTTGGGCCTCCTTGACATCATGGTAATGTTTTCTAATTGTTGTTTAAGTATGATCAGGGACATGTGGTGACCCTGTTTACCTATGTATTTGCAGCATCAGCCCAGGCAAGTGAAGAAGACAGGGCACAGCCAATTGGGGAAGCATCTGGCCATAGCATCTCCAGTCAATACATCACTGACACACAGGGACCAAGAGGCCAGGAGGTTAAGGTGAGTGCCATGGAGGAGATCGGATCTACATCCTCATCATCGGATTCTGCCTCCAGTGGTCACTCTCTAGTGGTGGTTGACCCATTGGGACACATACTAAATGTAAAAATGTAAATTAGCACTTGTATAGCGCACTACTCACCCGTTAGGGTCTCAAGGCACTGTACTCATACCGCTATGGAACCCCTCCTGGCTTTTCCCTGTGAGGCACCCACTCCTGAGCACCCCCAGGGTGAAGCCAGGCATCCAATCGCTGTTGGGGCCGTTGTGGAGATTAAGCAAGCTATTGCCCAGAGTTGCAGAGTGGGACCCATGAATTAGATTAGGCACAGAGGCGAGAATTATCTGGTCAAGGGGAATTGAGCCCAAGACCTGCCGAAGCGGGACTTGAACCCTGGTCTTGAGCCAGATCTCTGCTTCAGGGTCTGCCGCTCTAACCATTGAGCCACACTTCTCTACTCCTGTACCATCCTTGTCCGCGACCCCCAGTTCTATTGCCATCCTTCCTCTTGCTCCCCACCCAGTTCGTCCTGCCCGCTCCTCCAAGAGGGTGGGCATCTCCTTTGCCGCAGGCATCCCCGCTCCAGCCCCTCTTACCTCTTCTGCCCTGAGTGAGGAGGCTATTGACCTCCTGAGAAGTATCTCTGTAGGGCAGACTGCCATTGTGTATGCCACCCAGGGGTTGGCCTGCCACTTCAGCAGTCCAATGCTTTCCTGAAAGGCATTAATAGTGCCATATCTGGCCTACAAAGATCTTTTCAGGCTGAGGCCTCTGCATCGGTGACAGCCAGTCCCTCCACATTCCATCCCCCTCCACCTTTCTCTTCCCAGTCCAAATACCCAATTCCCCTACCTATCCCAAGCGCACAGACACATCTGCATGCACCCATCTCAACACACACAAGCAGCACACATAAATACAAACACTACAAGACACACTGACACACAGGCACTCAACATACACCCACACACACATTGACCACCACTTCATCAGACACCCCACCACCCCCACCACCCACACACCACATCAAGCACACCCACAGGCACCTCAACAACAGGCAGTGACACATCCAGCACAGCCACCATACCCGCAGATACCACCTCAACAGACACACAAACACCCACCACATTCACCATACCCGCAGACACCACCCCAGCAGACACACAAACATCCACCAAATCCAGCATACCTGTAGACACTACCCCAACAGACACATACACATTCACCACTCTATCACCCAGCACATCTACCTCCCAGCCCCAAGGCACACAAACACCCACATTCACAAAAGCAACAGACACCACCCAAAAAAAGAATACCACACACACCTAAGACATCTACACCCACACACCAGACAATCACCCCTTCAACCTCCAAATACCCAACCCTTTCTGATGACTGTCCCTGTGTTCCAAAGGAGACCTTCTTTTTTGAACTTGCCTTTTCCCCGACCCCTCCATGCCCGTCCCAAACCCAAGAGCCCCCAACCCACATCCCAACCCATCCATTCTACATCCAAGTCCTCCCCTTTCACACCTGCCCCCAGCAAAGCACCCATACTCCTCCCCCAAAAAGAAGCCCACCCCTCCTATGAAAGTGTCCACTCCTCCCATACTCAAACCAAGCCCACCCATCCCAAATATGACCCCGCCCCCACAGATGATCCCTGAGGTGTCTGCCTGCCCACTTGATGCCCCTTCCTGTGGAGGTTCACTGGCAGTGATTGGAGTCAAGTGTGGGCACAACCATGTGCATGGACATTACTTGGACTGATCAATGGCCTTTGTTCTGAGGAGTTTCTGTTTACTAATCCCAAATAGTTGTTTTTTGGGTACACATTTGTCCTGCAAATCCTTTTCTACCTTTGTTGTTCCAGAGTAATTTGTGTTGTTTGCCTACAATTGTGTGTGTTTCAACCTGACTGCTGATCCATTTGCTATTGTTATGAAATTCTGACTTTGTGGGCAGTGCTGGTGTCACCCAAGACAAAGGTAGATGCTGATTGTATGGCTATTGTTAATGCAATTGTGGTGTCATTACACTGTGTTCCCGTTTGGTATGGTAAGTATTTCATCTTGTGTTGTCCAATGTCAGCATGTATGGTGTTATACTTGTCTCCCTGATATGGATTGTAGATTTTTCTAATGTGTGGCAGCTTGAGTTTTGTTTGTGCAGACATGGAGGGTGTTCAATTGTGCTACCTTTGTTTGCATTTGACTGTGCATGTGTCCCTTTTGCTGTGTGCACCTTGCAGCTACTTTATCTAGATGTATGTCCCATGCAGCTGCTGTTGTATGTGCTTTCTCGACTTGCGCTTCAACTTTCTGCAGATAGACATGCCATTTGGCTCTAGTATTGTTTGTCTCTGAGATACATGTAGGGCCAGTTCCTGTGCAAATATTGTTTTAGGATCATGTGCAAAGTGTGATGTGTCCCAGTGTAGCATCCTTCCTTGAGTGCTCCTGATGCCACCATCTCTACTGTGCAAGCATTGTTTGTAAAGTGAGCTTTAGGACATTTGTCTCTCTGACTACTGTTCATCCCATTGTCCTTTCCATTGTGTTGTAATGTGGATGATGTGTGGGTCCATACCAGGGATGTTTAATGGGAGGGATTTTTGTGTTCTCTGATGCATCCATACTTATGTTTTTTTTAATGTGACGCCAGTCCATGGCATGTGTGCAATGTGAGAATTCCAGTTGTATTGGTAGATGTGATGTTGCTGTGTTGTTGGTATTGTGTGACACAATGTTGTGTACACTTCACTGTCCCTGTGCTTTAGATGTGCAGATGAATACAAAAAAGCAGTGGCCGTGTATACGGTTCACACCTCCTATACATAAGTATAATGTAATCTAGCAAACAAAGTCCATGTAGTGGTAAAGAGTACCATACAGGGTGCCAAACTGTTAAGAACCCAACCACTAAGGATGCAGTAGTGTCAGTTGAAATCAAATGACACTTGAAAATGTCACACTATTCTACCAAGGCACACCACAAAGTTTCAAGTCTTCTTGTTGCATCAGTAAAAGTTCTGATTCAATATGAGTATGTGGTAACGTTTTTATTCATCCAAGTGATCCATACAGTAACCTCCATCATGAGTCCAGAGATACAACAACCAACACGTGTTTCATCAACAAGATTTCCTCAAGGCTGTGAAATATACATACAAGATAAAATCTATATATCTACAGTCAGATTCTACAAAGGATAAACAGGGAGTTCACTTCACATAAATCCACCAAAGGAGAGACCTGTGATCGAAATACTGCATCAAGCCTAATTCATGCATATCCAAAAGTGAGCATATGGTGAATGCATGCAAATAAGAAATAAGATACTAAGAACAATACAGTCCAGTATCAGGTTACAGTATCAGAAATCCATTGTGAATAATAAACAGTGATTTAATAAACCGGTGATGCAAGAGACACCTGAAGAGACAAACCTCTTCCCTAGATACCCTATGTGTGTACCAAAAAATAGTGAATGAAACATGACATACCCCAAGGCTAGGTATAATTACATGTCATCAAATATTTATAAAGCATTTCTGAGCGAAGAAGGATTCTGCAGATATGATAGTCAAGTTCATGTATATAGATCCTATATTTTAAGCAACAGTCACGACCATGATAAGCCTGTGAAGATAGTATGAAAGGGAACCACAGACAAAAATATAAAGGAAATCATAACCAATATCATGAAGCCTCTCTGTGTACTGCAAAATAGCAGAAACAGGCAAAACAGTTTGCCGCTAACATGTGTAGTATCCCCATTTTAAACTGAAATCAGTAAGAGAAACAATAAAGCAGCATGGATTTATTCCAAAAGTAATCTAATTTCCAATGCAATGACAAATATTAATAATAACAATTGTGAAGCAGTATCCTGAATATGCACACACAGTTAAGCGACTGTGCACCTCCATAGGAGAAACTATTATAGGGTGGTGGTAGTAGTTGGTCAAAAGGTGTAGAGCATCACATTTAACCAAGAGTAACTATATAGCAAAAAGCAGATAACAAGAACGCACACAGCCGATACATAACTGGCCGTAAGTCCGTATGCAGCCAATGTGCACCTAGTAAAATGTTTCCGAAATGTGAACCACAAATACCGTAACTAGTAGAGTTCAAAGCTCCACGATACCTGTCGGACATCATAAACACCTTCGTAAAGCGAGTATCAGCCATGTGAGTGCCGCAATTGTGCCCTCTTTTAAACCCCCGCACAGTAGTCATAGAAAGAGGACTTGGATCAATCGAGGGGAACAAAACATCACGTTAGCGATTATCGGCTGCGCGGGTGCCCCATTATGACATGTGTCAAACCTCAGATCAATAGTCATAGAAAGAGGACTACCAATACTCAAAAGAGGCAAGTATAAATAGGCCCAAAGCAGAATTTCACTGGAATTATGGTACGTAAAACAGTGATGGGTAAGTAGCACATAGATGTTAGATCACATGCAAAAGGAGAAAAACAGAAAACATGCAACACATGCCACCACCAAGAAAAACGGTGGATAGATATCATATCCATACAATAGCTAATCCCTTATGTTGAGAATGCAATTACAAAATTCAGATTAAAACAAAGAGAAAGAAACTGCACTTGGAAGAGCATCATTTCATGTAGCTTAGGTTAAAAATAGAGAATATGCAATGAAAAATGTTGACCCAGTAAGTTAAGCATACTTAGGAGCAAGTTTCTGGACTAGTCCATTGACATGTAATAATAAACCTGGAATAGACATATTGAATGTACAAGTTTGTGTACTTATACAAGCATTATAAGAAAACATGAAGGTCGATCTCCATGTTCAACCCTTCCTCTCAATTTAAGAATCCATTGGCTTTCCATACGTCTCAACATCAAAGTCTTATTGCCACCTCGTGGACATAAGCCTAAAGTGTCAATACCATTAACTGAAATTCCCAGAATTTCTCTTTGTCCATGTGTGGAGTTATAATGTGCTGCAAAGAGGGAAATCTGTATTATTGTGCCTAATGACCCTAATGTGTTCCTGGATCCTTTCCTTGAAGGACCTGACTCCCCACATAAATGAGTTTACAAATGCATACTATACAATAAACAACATACCTGGTGTTACAATTAATCAATTTAGAAATCCTATAGGCTATCTCAGTATTGTATTGGAAAGTCAATATTTTATCTTGCACATAACCACAGATACTACAGTGACCACATTTATGAAAGCCACATACAAGCTTGGATAACCAGGTTTTATTGATCGCAGAGGGCAAAAAGCTATGGCACAAACGGTCCCGTAGTGTTCTCCCCTGCTGTGTATAATTTTAGGTCTGTTTGTAATACCTTTTTTTAAGGTATTGTCAGCTAGTAAAAAGGACCAATTATGTTGAGAGATTTTACAGATTTGAGAGCTTAAGATGCTATATGGAATGATGGGAGACAAGTTGTTATGTTGTGTGCATTTCCCTTTAATGGAGGTAGTTAAGAGGGCTTGTTGATTAGTCCTGAATATTCTCCTATTTGTGTCTTTCAGAAGGGTTTTTGCATATCCATGTGTTAGTAGACGGTGTTCCAATCCTTGAAGTTCATTTATTAATATATGATCATCTTGGCTACAGTTGCGTCTAATTCTGACGGCTTCCCCATATGAAATAGCTTTAATTTGTGATTTTGGATGCAAAGTTGTAGCATGTAAAATAGAGTTGCAAGATTTTGGTTTCCTAAATAATCTGGAACATATCCTGTCGTGCTCAATGTAGAGAGTAACATCTAAGAAATCAACCTTGCTATCACTGTGCAGACTCCTAAATATGATGTTGAAGGTGTGTAAGGAAATGCCTCCTTGGTATGGTTACCCCCTGACTTTTTGCCTTTTGCTGATGCCAAGTTATGATTGAAAGTGTGCTGGGACCCTGCTAACCAGGCCCCAGCACCAGTGTTCTTTCCCTAAACTGTACCTTTGCTTCCGCAATTGGCACAGCCCTCGCACTCAGATAAGGCCCTTGGAAATGGTACCCCTGGTACCAAGGGCCCTGATGCCAGGGAAGGTCTCTAAGGGCTGCAGCATGTCGTATGCCACCCTGGAGACCCCTCACTCAGCACATGCACACTGCCTCACAGCTTGTGTGTGCTGGTGGTGAGAAAATGACTAAGTCGACATGGCACTCCCCTCAGGGTACCATGCCAACCTCACACTGCCTGTGGCATAGGTAAGTCACCCCTCTAGCAGGCTTTGCAGCCCTAAGGAAGGGTGCACTATACCCCAGGTGAGGGCATATGTGCAAGAGCACTATGCCCCTACAATGTCTAAGCAAAACCTTAGACATTGTAAGTCCAGGGTAGCCATAAAGAGTTTATGGTCTGGGAGTTTGTCAAACACGAACTCCACAGTTCCATTATGGCTACACAGAAATCTGAGACGCTTGGTATCAAACTTCTCAGCACAATAAATGCACACTGATGCCAGTGTGGAAGTTATTGTAAAATATACCCAAAGGGCATCTTAGAGATGCCCCCTGAATACCAGTCCAACTCTTAGTGCTAGAATGACCAGCTTCTGCCAGCCTGCCACAACCAGACAAGTTTCTGGGGTGAGTGCCTTTGTCACTCTGTGGCCAGTAACAAAGCCTGTACTGGGTGAGGTGCTTCTCACCTTCCGCTGCAGGAACTGTAACACCTGGCGGTGAGCCTCAAAGGCTCACCCCTTTTGTTACAGCACCACAAGGCATCCAGGCTAGTGGAGATGCCCGCCCATCCGGTGTCTGCCCCCTCTTTTGGCGGCAAGGGTGGAGGAGATAATGAGACAAACAGGGAGGAGTCATCCACCAGCCAGGACAGCCCCTAAGGTGCCCTGAGCTGAGGTGACCCCTGCCTTTAGAAATCCTCCATCATAAGTTTGGAGGATTCCCCCAATAGGATTAGGAATGTGCCCCCTCCCCTCAGGGAGGAGGCACAAAGAGGGTGTAGCAACCCTCCAGAAGAGTAGCCATTGGCTACCGCCCCCAGATCTCAACACACCACCACTAAATTTAGTGTTTAGGGGCACACAAGAACCCAGGAAATCAGATTCCTGCAACCTACACAAAGAAGAAGGACTGCTGACCTGAAAGCCCTGCAGAGATGACAACTGCTTTGGCCCCAGCCCTACTGGCCTGTCTCCAGACTCAAAGAACCTGCACAGCGATGCATCTGACAGGGATCAGCAACCCCTGAAGCCTCAGAGGACTGCCCTGAACCCGAAGGACCAAGAAACTCCAGTGAACAGCTGCATTGTTCAAAAACAGCAACAACTTTGCAACTCTTAAAGACTTCACTCTTCCTGCCGGAAGCGTGAGACTTCACCCTCTGCACCCAACGCCCCCGCCTCTAGCTCCAGAGAACCAACACCACAGGGAGGACTCCCAGGCCACTGCGACCTTGTGAGTAGCCCGAGACGACCCCCCTACACCCCCACAGCAACGCATGCAGAGAGAATCCAGAGGCTCCCCCTGACCGCGACTGCCTGTAATAAGGAAACCGACACCTGGACCTAGCACTGCGCCCGCAGCCCCCAGGACTAGAAGGACCCGAACTTCATTGCAGGAGTGACCCCCAGGCGACCCTCTGCCTAGCCCAGTCGGTGGCTGGCCCGAGAAGCCCCCCTGTGTCATACCTGCACTGCTAGAGTGTCCCCCGGGTCCCTCCATTGAATCCTATACAAAACCCGACGCATGCTTTGCACACTGCACACGGCCGGCCCTCTGCCGCGGAGGGTGTGTTTTCTGTGCCTACTTGTGTCCCCCAGAGCTCTACAACACCCCCTGGTCCGCCCTCCGAAGACGCAGGTACTTACCTGTAGGCAGACTGGAACATTCCAGTTCTTCATAGGCGCCAATGTGTTTTGGGCACCTCTTTTGACCTCTGCACCTGACCGGCCCTGAGCTGCTGGTGTGGTAACTTTGGGGTTGCCTTGCACTCCGAACGGTGGGCTGCCTATGCCCAGGAACTTAGACTTGCAGGAGTCTTACTTACCTGACAAACTAACAATTACTTACCTCCCCCAGGGACTGTTGATTTTTGTACAGTGTCCACTTTTAAAATAGCTTATTGCCATTTTAACAAAAACTGTGTATGTTACTGCTCTAATTCAAAGTCCCTAACATACCTGTGTGGAGTACCTTGTATTTTATGCATTTACTTAAAATCTTGAACTTGTGGTTCTAAAAATAGATTAAGAGTTATTTTTCTATATAAAAACTATTGGCCTGGAGTTAAGTCTTTGAGTGTGTGTTCCTCATTTATTGCCTATGGTTTTACAACAAATGCTTGACACTACCCTCTGATAAGCCTACTGCTCGACCACACTACCACAAAATAGAGTATTAGAATTATCTAATTTTCCCACTATCTTGCCTCTATGGGGAACCCTTGGACTCTGTGCACACTATCTCTTACTTTGAGATAGTGTATACAGAGCCAACTTCCTACAAGGTGTTAGTGTTAAGATGTTGCCCAAATAGAAGCAAGGAATTAACATCCCCAGACCAAAACAGTAATATGTCAACAATATATCTGTCCCAGTATAAAACATGTTGAATCAAATCTGCAGGACAGTTCCGCCAGAGATGCTATTTTTCTAAAAATCCCATGTATGGATTTGCAAAAGAGGGAGAGAATTTGGCACCCATAGCCACTCTTTGTGTTTGTCGGTAGCTAGATCCATTATGTATGAAAACATTGCTGTTGAAAACTGTCTGTATAAGATCCATCATCATATTGGAATGTTCTAACACGTTAGCATTTCGTTTGTCAAGAAAGTATTGTATGGCGATCATGCCCTGTGCTCTGGGGATACTGGTATATAGTGAGATGACATCCAGGGTAACCATAAGATGACCCTCATTCCATTCAAAATCACTTATGTTACATAGTAAATCTTTTGTGTCCCTAATATAAGATGGTAAATTACACACAAACGGCTGTAAGAAAATTTTGATACATTCCGATAGACTCTTTGTGGGGGACCCTATCCCCGAGATGATAGGCCTACCAGGTGGAAAAGTATCAGTTTTGTGTACTTTAGGGAGAATATAAATACAAGGACATTTAGGAGTTGGATTATATAAGTAACAATACTCAACGTCAGTAAGGAGACAACCGTCCCTCCAACTTTCCTTCCCTATCAGAGATTTTATCTGATCTGAATGTTGACCCATATCTCAGTATTGATAGTGGTCTCAAACTTACTTCGAAATTTACTCCATCTTTGCCATCTGACAATTTGATTGACATTTTCTACTAATGTGTTACCTCGGAATTTTATAAATTTTGAAGATTTGTATGTTTCCAAACGTAAAAACATTACACACAACATTACCAAACACAAATATCAAGCCATACGTTCACTTTCTGAGGCACCAGACATAGGCCCTCATTACAACCCTGGCAGACGGTGTTAAAGCGGCGTTAATACCGCCAACAGGCCGTTAGTAAAAAAAATAGGATCACAACTACGGCGGAAACCGCAATCACAGACAGCCACTTTTACACTCTGATCGTCACGGCGGTAGCAACAAACACCGCGGCGGTGACCGCCAACAGACAGGCGGAAGACAATGTACTGCCCACCCCATTACAACCCGCCAATCTGCCAGCTTTTTTGGGGCGGTACCAATGCTATCAAAAGCACGGTGGAAACAGTCTTTAGAAGGGAAACCACTCACCACTCGACACTCAACAAAGAACGAGGATGCAATGGAGCCTGAGCTACAGGTCCTCCCCATGCTGGTGCATCTGCTCATATACCAGGAACATCAAAGACAGCGGAGGCGATCACGGTGAGTACTGCACCTAGTACACAAGGGAGGGGGGGAGGTAAAAGAGAGTGATACACACACGCAACACCCCCACCCCCACCCTCACCCACAACACCATACACACAAACAGATACAACAACATTACAGATACACCCCGTAACCGCCCGGAAGAACGCAACGACTAAAGGAAGTGAGTCAAACCAGTGATACTTCAGAAATAGGCAGATATACAATAGAATTCGAAAAACAGGATTTACAGAAATATAAAAAATTTACAAAAGTCCATACACTTTCCTTCACAAATGTTCGTGGGTCACTGGGCCAAAAGTCATGGGCCAAGCCCACACTTGACTCCTGCCTCAATATGGAGAGAACACTGCAGGGGCATCAGGTCGAAAACACACAGGCACCTCAGGGGGACGGGGAAGGGGGGGCACCTCAGCCAGAAGATGGAATAACGCCACTGCTCCTCGAGGGGGCTCCATGCCCACTGCTTGGTCCTGGGGAGTGCAAAGCCACAGTCTCTGAAGTCTCTCAAGTGGGTGGTTTTCCCACTGCCTGGTCCTGGGGAGTGCAAGGCCACAGTCTCTCAAGTGGGTGGTTTGCCCACTGCTTGGTCCTGGGGAGTGCAAGGCCACGGTCTCTCAAGTGGATGGTTTGCCCACTGCCTGGTCCTGGGGAATGCAAGGCCACAGTCTCTCAAGTGGGTGGTTTGCCCACTGCTTGCTCCTGGGGAGTGCAAGGCCACAATCTCTCCACTGGTTCTGGAGGGGCCTTGTTGCATATAGTGCTTCGTCCTTCCAAGGATAGGGGAAGTGGGTGCCTTTCTCCACTGGTTCTGGAGGGGGCTTGGTGCCCAGAGTGCTTAATCCTGCCAAGGATAGGGGGAGTTGATGCCTCTCTCCACTGGTTCTGGAGGTGGCTTGGTACCCAGAGTGCTTCATCCTGCCAAGGATAGGGGGAGTGAATGCCTTTCTCCACTGGTGCTTGGTGCTCAGTGATGCAGTACTTGGGTTGTGCCAGTACACATTTCCTCACCTGGGTGTCTGAGGCACGAGATAAGCAGGGAACAGGGAGCATGATAGTTTATGGGGGCAGGGCTAGACTCCATTCTGCGGCACCTAAGGCTTCTAAGTGGTGGTAGTGCCGGAGCTGGTGGGCAAGAGAGTAGCAGGGAACAGGGAGCATGATAGTTCATGGGGGCAGGGCTAGACTCCACCCTGCGGCACCTAAGGCTGCGAAGTGGTGGTAGTGCCGGAGCTGGTGGGGGTGCTGCCAGTAGTGGTGGTAGGCCCCAGCTCGTCTCCTGCAGCCTCGGGAATGCTGGTGCTGGTAGTGGCCTTACTGTCAGCGGTGCAGGTGGCGGTGCTTGCGGAGGTGCCTGCGGCGGGATGCTGGCCGTGGTGCAGGTGCCGGTGCTGCCAGTGGTGGAGGGAGGCTCCAGCCCTTCTGCAGCCTCAGACGGCAGCCCACTGGGGATGCTGCTGCTGACAGAGGTGGGGGCAGCGGCGGTGCAGGTGGCGGTGCTTACGGCCGTGCAGGCGGCGGTGCTTTCGGCCGTGCTTGCGGCAGTGCCTGCGGCTGGGATGCTGGCGGTGCTGCCCGTGGTGCCGGTGCTGCCAGTGGTGGAGGGAGGCTCCAGTTCTTCTCCTCTCAGACGGCTGCCCACTGGGGATGCTGCTGCTGCTGACAGAAGTGGTGGCAGCGGCGGTGCAGGTGGCGGTGCTTGCGGCGGGGCTGCTGGCGGTGCTGCTGGTGGTGCTGCATGCGGTGCAGGTGGTGGGGCTGGCGCTTCTGCTGGTGGGCACCAGGGCTTCACCTGCATCCTCCATCGGTTGAAGTGTTTTACCATCGATTTTCTTCCCCTTCCTCACTTTGGCAGATGCTGTTGTGCCCTTGGCTCTGTGAGCTGGAGGTTTGGAGGAGGCCTTGCTGGGTGGGTCATGCTCTTTGCCCTTGCTGCATGGTGGTCCCTTCTTCCCCTTGGCAGGTGGTGGAATGCTATGATCCTTTGCAATGGTTTGTGGCACACTGGCTTCCCTAACGGGTACCCCCTTTGAGCCTCTGGGAGTTGCAGGTTCCACGTTGGATGGCGACTTGGTGGCCGAGGTGTTGGGTTGGGTTCTGGACACCCTGGCCCGAGGGGAAAGACAGGGGGAGGGGTAGGGAACAGGTCAATGTTTGCAAGGAAACGTTTTTTAGACACACTGGGGTGGGAAGATAGAAAGGGTTTGGGAGTGGAGGAAGAGGGAGTGGTTGTAGGAGGTGTCTTTCTGCTGAGTTTGGGTGAGGGTGCATGTGTTGGATGCTGTTGTGAGGTGGATGGCTGTTGGGTGGGTGGGTGCTTGCGTTTGTGTACTTTGGGAGGAGGGGACACAGACACACTGGGAGATGACACAGGGGACATGTGCATGGTTGTGGGGTGGTGACTCTCAGTGAAGGGTGTGTTGTGATGGGCATGCTGGTGATGGAGGTAGTGGATGAGGATGTAGTGCATGCAGGTGTGAGTGGAGACGAAACTGGGAGGGAGGTGGACAAAGAGGAGGAGGGGGACACAGTGGAAGCAGTGGATGTTGGTGTGTCTACATGGGGGTGGTGTTTGTGTGAGTGCCTGTGAGATGAAGTGTGGTGCTTATGTTTGCCTGAGCCACCTTTGTGTGATGATTTGGGTGAATGCTTGTCTGAAGGTGTGCCTGGGATAGGCTGGGGCTGAGGGGATTGGGTCTGGGTAGAGGAAGTTGGAGGGGGAGGCTAGACACAGGGACAAGGGCTGCCATCAGTGATGAGGCCAGAGCCTGAAATGCTCTCTGTTGGGCCGCCACGCCGGAGAGAATGTCCTCCAGGTATGCATTTGTTTGTTGCAAATGCCCTGCTACACCCTGGATGGCATTCAGAATGGTTGACTGCCCAACAGTGAGGGATCTCAGGAGGTCAATAGCTTCCTCACTGAGGGCAGCAGGGCTGACTGGGGCAGGGCCTGAGCTGCCTGGGGCAAAGGAGATGCCCACCCTCCTGGGTGAGCGGGCACGGGAAACACACTAAGGGGCTGCTGGGAGGGCGGTGCTGGCAGGTGGGGTGGCGGCTGTACCTGTTGTTGGGGTGGGCACAGAAGTGTCTGCCACCGCCAGGGAGCTTCCATCGGAGGAGGAGTCTCTGTCCTACTGGTGCCCTCACCCTCAGTGGATTCAGGCTCCAGGCCCATGTGGGATGCCGCTCCCTCCGTTGCCGATGCCTCTGCTCCTCCGCCAGATGATGCTAATGCACACAAGGACAGGGTGACAAAACAAAAAAGGGGGGAGAGACAGAGGATACACTTGGTCAATGCCAGCAACAACACTACCGTTGGCGTACAAAACACACAGGGAACAGCCCTATGCACTAGGCCATGCACTAACAGTTACAATGCCAGTCACCAGCCCATGGGGTACAACACCTTCAGCTGCACACCTGAAACCCACAGGTCCCTGCCCAGGAGTAGATAGCCGCCAACACTATTGGGGTAGGAGTGAATCAGAGCCTGCCCAACAAGGGACCTACCCTGTCATGTTCGCCCTTGCCTAGGGGCACCCACAGCCCACATCCCCCACCCAAGTACCTCCTAACGCGCACAAGGTCAGGGTTCAGATTCTGTACTCATCCCCTCGTGGCTGCTGTGAGGCCTTCAAGTGCCCATCCAACTCCGGATAGGCCACTGTCAGGAAGCGGAACATCAGGGGGACTCGTTGGGAGCCCAGCCCCAGCTGGGTCTCCGCCATCTTCTTTGCCCAGTGGCGTAGGTCCTCCCACCTCTTACGCCAGTGGGTGCTCCGCCTGTCAAAGACCCCCATGGTCCGCACCTCCTTGGCAATGGCACACCAAATACCCTTTTTCTGGTGGGCACTGACCTGCATGGAAACAACAGCAGAAAAGGGAATTATTCACCCATCCGGACCATCATACTCATTGCCCACCAGATACCACACATCCCCTGACGCACATACATTGACCACCTTACATGGTGTACTCACCTGTTTGTCTGAAGGACTGTAGAGTAATGTGTAATGGGGTAGGATCCCATCCACCAGTTTCTCCAACTCCTCCGCAGTGAAGGCAGGGGCCCTTTCCCCAGACACATGAGCCATAGTTGCTTCCAGACACAGATCACAGCAGCACCTGCAGTGTAGGTTCTCTCCTGTTAAAGGGCAGGTAGCAAGTGAGTGAACAGATAGAAAATGGGGGTGACGTCTGCGGCGGTGCATACCGTCACCGTCAGCGTATATCGCCATTGGTTCCAGGAACCCATAGGGCCCAATGATAACCAATGCAAGTTTGCGTGGCGGTCATCGACCACATGCCGCGAAGAAGCACAACGCCAGCACAATTACCTCATTTCCACTTGTCCCTCATCACAGGTCAGGCAGCCGCCATTTCAGGGGGCACAGGGCATGGCACCTAACTGCGTCACCAGCGGACATTGGCATATCCACGGTCTCTCGAATTCACATACTGTTTCTGTAAACTAAACAATTCATCATTAGTGCAACATACATGTGAGTATGACCCTCTGCTCACCGTTCTCTTCCAGAGGCTTCAACCGCTGAGGCAGAATGTGAGATGGCGGCATCTTCCGGTGTACAGACCCCTGGTATACCTTGCGACAATGGAGGACAGACACATTATCATTACCTACAGACTTGATTGTGACACAATACAAGAACTGTGTGCCCAATTGGAGCCAGACCTGATGTCTTCTATCCGCCAACCCACAGGTAACCCCGCTCTAGTGCAGGTGCTGTCAGTGCTCCATTTCCTGGCAAGTGGTTCCTTCCAAACAACAGTGGCCCTGGCATCAGGGATGTCTCAGCCAATGTTCTCTAATGTATTGTCCAGAGTGTTGTCTGCCCTGCTGCAACACATGCACAGCTACATTGTGTTGCCCTAGGTGGAGGATTTGGCCACAGTGAAAGCTGACTTTTATGCCCTGGGACATATCCCCAACATAATTGGTGCCATTGACGGGACACAAGTGGCATTTGTCACCCCACGGACGACTGAACAAGTTTACAGGAATAGAAAAAGCTATCACTCAATGAATGAGCAGATGGTGTGTTTGCCAGACCAGTACATCTCCGATGTAAATGCCAAATATGCTGGCTCTGTGGAATGACGCCTTTATCTTGAGGAATAGCAGCATCCCATATGTGATGGGCCAACTCCAGAGGCACCACGTGTGGCTAATAGGTGAGCCCAAGGTCCTCACACAGTATAAGTAGGTGTCTGGGTATGGGGTTGTCCCTAAGGGTTAGTGTGGCCTAACAGTTGCCCCTCGATATTTGCAGGTGACTCTGGTTGCCCCAAACTCTCATGGCTACTGACCCCAGTGAGGAATGCCAGGACAAGGGCAGAGGAACATTACAATGAGGCACATGGGCGTACAAGGAGGATTATAGAAAGAACCTTCGGCCTCCCGAAGGCCAGGTACCAGTGCCTCCATCTGACAGATGGCTCCCTGTACTGCTCACCCAAGAAGGTGTGCCAGATCATCGTAGCGATGGTCTTGTGGCAGCAGTGGAGCCTGTGGACAGTGAGGAAGAGGAGGCAGAGGAAGAAGATGTTGACAACAGAACCAATGTTATTCGGCAGTACTTCCAGTGACACACAGGTGAGACACTTAACATTTCAGTTATCTGTTGTACATTGTACAAGACAGCCTGTTTCCCTATGTGTATGGCCACTGACTGTACCCTTTGGCATCTCCATTTTCAGATCTCTGTGCCCCACTCTGGCTCCTGCTATGTGTACTGCTGCCCACCCGAGGTCATACCAAAAGTATTATTCACTGTACTTTTGAGTTGCAATGCTTTGATTATGTTGTACTAATACATATTTGAATCATTTGACAGACTCCAGATTGGTATTTGTCCTAAGGGTGTTTATTTAAATGCTCATGAGTAGAGGTGGTGGTAAAAGGGGCTGGGCTGATGGTGGAGGAAAGTTCAGGGTAGAGTCAAGTCTCTTGGTATCACAGGTGCATTGTCCAAGGGGGCATAGAGAGTGGGGCAAAGGAAGTTCAAAGTTGACAGGGTGACGGAGTGGGACACAAGGGTGACATTCAGGAGAGTCTTATTTGCTGGCAGGGTTCTTAGCAATGTTCTCTGGCTTCTGTCTGGATCACAGGGACTTTTTGCGGGGTGGTTCCCCTTCTGCAGGGGGTGGGGTGCTAGTGGCCTGCTGGTCCTGTGGCAGGGCCTCCTGTCCACTAGCGCCAGCGGAGGTGGAAGGCTGTTCCTCGGTGTGGCTAGTGTCAAGGGCCCATTGTTGTGCCACTGCCTCCCTCATGGTGTTGGCGATGTCTGCCATCACCACTGCAATGGTGACCAGGATGGTGTATATTTTTGTTAGATCATCCCTGATCCCCAGGTACTGTCCTGCCTGCAGCCTTTGGGTCTCCTGCAGCTTGGCCAGTATTTCGCCCATCGTCTCCTGGGAATGGTGGTATGCTCCCAGGATGCTGGAGAGTGCCTCGTGGAGAGTACGTTCCCTGGGCCTGCCCTCCCCCTGTCGCACAGAAGTCCTCCCGGCTTCCTTGTTGTCCTGTGCCTCTGTCCCCTGAACTGTGTGCCCACTGCCATTGACCCCAGGTCCCTGATCGTCCTGGGTTTGTGGGGTTGCCTGGGGTCCCTGTAGTGGTAGACTGTTACGACTCGGTCGTCCCATTTCCAGGGGGCGCTGTAAGGGGACTGTCAGAAGCCTGGGAATCACCTTGAACACCTATCTAGAGTCCCTTGCTGACTCCTGTTTGTTTCTCTTTTCTCCATGGTACACTTGTGTAGGACTACCTTTGCTTCTTGGGACTGCAAATCCCATAATGCACAGCTTGGTAGTCAGGAAAACCCGGATTCTGTTTCCCATTGTCTTCAATGGGAGAAGTCCAGTTGCTCCTTTTCACTGGATCCTCTCCTCCAGGACTTGCAAGTGTCCGAAACCACACACACCTGAAACCTCTCCTGTGCAGCCCAGCTTGGAACTGCTTATAAGCAGCCATTTCCTCAAGCTCCCCGTCGTGCATTGGACTTCAATTCCTTTGTGTTACAGACCCCTTGTCGGATGGTGTTCCAGTTTTGTTCCTGTTCTGTTCCAGCCTGATCCTGTTTTCTGTTTCTCTGCCCTGCTCCTGATTGTTCCAGCCAGAGTCTGCTCCCTATCTCTTAGCCTTGTATCTGTTTGTTTCTTCCAAAGCCTGCTCCCTGTTTCTCTGCCCTGCTCCTGCCTTGTTTCAGCCTGAACCTTCTCTCTGTTTCCCAGTCCTGTTTACTGCTCATCTCCTACTCCCTGTATTCCAGTCCTGTCCTTGCCTGTTCCAGCCAGAGCCTGTTCTCAGTTTCCCAGTCCTGTCTCTGTTTGTCCCAGCCAGAAGTTTGCGCCCTGTTTTCAAGTCCTAGTCCCGCCTTTGCTTCAGTCTGAGCCTGTTCCTAGTTCTTGCCTCTGCCTCTTTGTTTGTTCCCTTCTGTTTCTGTTTCTTCTTGGTTCTTTGTGTCTGGTAAGTGTTCTATCAGTCTTCACCAGTGTATACGTGTCCTCCTGTGTACTGGGGTTGGCTCCTGGTTTCTAGGAGGCAATTCCAGCCCCCATCCTTGTCCAGTGTTATACTTTGTATTTCGTGCCTAACAGTGACAGTGTGCTATTGCTGTTTTCTCAGGAATCGCCACTGTGTTTCCAGCTGGACCCACAAGAGCGTGTCCTGTGTATGTAAGTACTATCCTTGTTTGTGCTCTAGGGTCCAGAGACAGAATCACTTCTGGTGCCTCCTTTCTATGGGGCTGGCAGGGTGACTATCTGTAAGAGCAAACTGCACAGAGGCATTGAGATTCCCTGTCACTGTGGGAGGTTCTGCGCCTTACTCTGTGTACAACCCCAGCGTGTTTGTCCACTGGTAATCCGTTTCCTGTTTGTTCACACAAGGGTTGCTCTGCTTTTACTTTCCTGTTTCCTGTGCCTATCCATAGCTGTCCTTTCCGTGTATGCCTTTAGCTGCTCCTCTGCCCCAGTGTACTACCTCTTTAGGATATTCGGTGACCTCAAGGGGTGTCCCAACCAAAGTCCTGATCAGACCCGCCCGAAACCGTGACATAAACACACTGCTGATTGACGTGTCCTGGGGACAGTGGCATGGGCCCGCTGGGTGGGTGCTGTGCTGGTGTTTCCTGAGGGGGGAGGCTCTGTGGTGGGATGGGACTGTGGCAGGGGAACCAACTATTCAGAGGTCCCTGGTGAGCCAGGTTGGTCATCCTGATCCAGGCATGCAGAGCTGCTTTCGTCACTGAGGGTGACTTCTGTTGGGGGGCTGGATGTAGGCAGCACCTCCTCTCTGGTGACGTTGGGTAGGGGTCCTGTGGGGATGCAAATGCAGTGTTAGTGTATCTGCATAGGCCATATTGTGCATCATTGTGTTCCCCTCTATGATTGTATTTTCCCTGTCAGCTTGGCCTTGTGTGAGTGGTGATTTACAGGGCACACTGTGGTGATGGGTGTCCATGCACATCTGTGATGGGGGTCCATGCATTGGTGTTGCATGCAGGGCTTGGTATTGGGATGTGTGGTGTGTGATGGTGAGGTATATGTGAGGTGATGGAGTGATGGGAGTGAGGGTAAGGGTGTGGGTATGTGATGGCATGCAGGTAGGGTGGGGGATTCGGAAGTAAAGATTTGACTTACCAGAGTCCAGTCCTCCTGCTACACCTGCAAGGCCCTCAGGATGCATGATTGCCAAGACTTACTCCTCCCACGTTGTTAGTTGTGGGGGAGGAGGTGGGGGTCCACCCCCAGTCCTCTGTATGGCTACGTGGTGTCTTGCAACCACGGAACGTACCTTCCCCTATAGGTCGTTCCACCTCTTCCTGATGTCATCCCTGGTTCTTGGGTGCTGTCCCAAAGCGTTGACCCTGTCCACTATTCTCCGACATAGCTCAATCTTCCTAGCAATGGACGTCTGCTGCACCTGTGATCCGAAAAGCTGTGGCTCTACCCAGATGATTTTCCCCACCATGACCCTTACCTCCTACTCAGAAAACCTGGGATGTCTTTGGGGTGCCATGGATGTGGTGCGAGTGATGTGTGAGGATAATTGGGGTGATGTGTGGGTGATGTATTGTGGTATGCTGTGATGTGTGTGGATGGTGTGTGGGTGTTGGTCTTCCGTGTCTCTGATTGAGTGGGTGTTCCTGCCTTATCTCTCTCTCTGTGCTTTTGTTTTGCTGTAAAGGGTTGGAGGTAATGTGGGTGTGTGTTTTATAGTGGTGTGAGTGTGTGGGTGTGGTGTGTGTATATGTGTATGTGTGTCAGGTGTGTGTAGTTTGAATTGTCCAATGTGGTATAGTTTTTAAAATGTGTGTGTATTTTGAGTGCAGCAGTGTGTACCGCCAATGGTTTACCATGTTTGAAAGACTGCTGTGGTGATTTGTGGGTCTTGATACTGTGGGCATATTCCTGTTGGCGTAATGGTGTGGGTTTTGCTAACACCAATTTATCACTGACCTTTGGTGTGGCGGACTTGTGTGGGTGTCTGTATAATGGCGGATTGCTCAGTGTGGGTCATAATACCCGTAGCAGAATACCGCCATGGTCACGGTATGTTGGCGCCCGTCAGCACAGCGGTAGGCGGCATTTACCGCCAGGGTTGTATTGAGGGCCATAGTCATTAAGGAGGCAGACAAGGGGGGGAATATAGTTCTGATGAACTAATGAGATTACATTCAGGAGATTGATAGACAACTGTCCAACACTTCAGCATACTGTAAACTCTCTCATAATCCATTAAAAGAAGTTAATAGGATGATAAATGACAAACTATGTCATTGGATGGACAGTTGTCTCCTTACAGACGTTGAGTATTGTTACGTATACAATCCTACTCCCAAATGTCCTTGTACTTATATTCTCCCTAAAGTACACAAAACTGATACTTTCCCACCAGGTAGGCCTATCATCTTGGGGATAGGGTCCCCCACAGAGAGACTATTGGAATATATTGATATTTTCTTACAGCTGTTTGTGTGTAATTTACCATCTTATATTAGGGACACAAAAGATTTACTATGTAAAATAAGTGATTTTGAATGGACCGAGGTCATCTTATGGTTACCCTGGATGTTGCCTCACTATATACCAGTATCCTTGGGGCACAGTGCATGATCGCTATTTAATACTTTCTTGACAAACGAGAATATTCCAATATGATGATCGATCTTATACAGACAGTTCTCAACAACAATGTTTTCATACATAATGGATCTTGGTACCGACAAACACAAGGAGTATCTATGGGTTCCAAATTCTCTCCCTCTTTTGCAAATCTATACTTGGGATTTTCGAAAAACAGCATCTATGGCAGAACCGTCCCGCAGAACTGATTCATCATGTTTTATACTGGGGCAGGTATATTGATAACATATTACTGTTTTGGTCTGGGGATGTTAGCGTAGTGGTGTGGGTTTTGCTAACGCCAATTTATCACTGACCTTTGGTGTGGCGGACTTATGTGGGTGTCTGTATAGTGGCGGATTTCTCAGTGTGGGTCATAATACCCATAGCAGAATACCGCCACGGTCACGGTGTGTTGGAGGCCGTCAGCACGGCGGTAGGTGGCATTTACCACCAGGGTTATAATGAGGGCCATAGTCATTAAGGAGGCAGACAAGGGGGGGAATATAGTTTTGATGAACTAACGAGATCACATTCAGGAGATTGATAGACAACTGTCCGACACTTCAGCATACTGTAAACTCTCTCATAATCCATTAAAAGAAGTTAATAGGATGATAAATGACAAACTATGTCATTGGATGGACAGTTGTCTCCTTACAGACGTTGAGTATTGTTACATATACAATCCTACTCCTAAATGTCCTTGTACTTATATTCTCCCTAAAGTACCCAAAACTGATACTTTCCCACCAGGTATGCCTATCATCTCGGGGATAGGGTCCCCCACAGAGAGACTATTGGAATATATTGATATTTTCTTACAGCTGTTTGTGTGTAATTTACCATCTTATATTAGGGACACAAAAGATTTAGGGGCATATTCATACTCTGTTTGCGCCGGAATTGCGTCGTTTTTTTTTACGCAATTCCGACGCAAAACTAACTCCATATTTATACTTTGGCGTTAGACGCGTCTAGCGCCAAAGTCCATGGAGTGTGCGTCATTTTTTAGCGTGGACACCTACTTTGCGTTAATGAGATGCAAGGTAGGCGTTCCCGTCTAAAAAATTGACTCCGAGGCATGTGCGCCGTATTTATACTCCAGGGCAAATTTCACGCCTGGGAGTGGGCGGGTTAAAAAAAAATGACGTACGGCCGCTTTTGCGCCGTTTTTTAGCGCCTGGAAAAGGCAGGTGTTAAGGGACCTGTGGGCTCGGAAGGAGCCCAGAGGTTCCCTCCCATGCCCCCAGGGACACCCCCTGTCACCCTTGCCCACCCCAGGAGGACACCCAAGGCTGGAGGGACCCATCCCAGGGACATTAAGGTAAGTTCTGGTAAGTATTTTTTCTTTTTTTTTTTTGTGGCATAGGGGGGCCTGATTTGTGCCCCCCTACATGCCACTATGACCATGCCCAGGGGACAGAAGTCCCCTGGGCATGGCCATTGGGCAAGGGGGCATGACTCCTGTCTTTGCTAAGACAGGAGTCATTTCTATGGGGTTTGGGAGTCAAAACAAATGGCGCAAATCGGGTTGAGGCGAAAAATTTGCCACAGCCTGACTTGCCCCATTTTTTTACGCCCAAGCTCCATATCCCCCTACGCTGGCGCTGCCTGGTGTACGTCATTTTTTTCCACGCACACCAGGCAGCGCCGGCGGCTAACGCCGGCTAACGTCATTGATTAAATACGGGGCCGCATGGCGCTTCAGAATGGCATTAGCCGGCGCTAATTTTTTTGACGCAAAACTGCGTTAGCGCAGTTTTGCGTCAAAAAGTATAAATATGGCCCTTACTATGTAAAATAAGTGATTTTGAATGGACCGAGGGTCATCTTATGGTTACCCTGGATGTTGCCTCACTATACTGTATACCAATATCCTTGGAGCACAGTGCATGATCGCTATTTAATACTTTCTCGACAAACGAGAATATTCCAATATGATGATCGATCTTATACAGACAGTTCTCGACAACAATGTTTTCATACATAATGGATCTTGGTACCGACAAACACAAGGAGTATCTATGGGTTCCAAATTCTCTCCCTCTTTTGCAAATCTATACATGGGATTTTCGAAAAACAGCATCTATGGCAGAACCGTCCCGCAGAATGTTAATTCCTTGGTTCTATTTGTGCGACATCTTAACACTAACACCTTCAACATCAAATTTACGAGTCTGCAGTTATAGCAAGGTTGATTTCTTAGATGTTACTCTTTACAGCACAACAAGATATGTTCCAGATTATTTAGGAAACCAACATCTTGCAACTCTATTTTACATGTTACAACTTTGCATCCAAAATCACAAATTAAGGCTATCCCATATGGGGAAGCCGTCAGAGTTAGACGCAACTGTAGCCAAGATAACATTTTCATAAATGAACTTCAAGGATTGGAACACCATTTACTGACACGTGGATATGCAAAAACCCTTTCTGAAAGACACAAGTAGGAGAATATTCAGTACTAATCAACAAGCTCTCTTAACTACCTCCTCTAAAGGGAAATGCACACAACATAAACAGCATGTCTCCCATCATTCCATATAGCATCTTAAGCTCTCAAATCTATAAAATCTTCCAACATAATTGGTCCTTTTTACTAGCTGACAATACCTTGAAAAAATGTATTACAGACAGACCTAAAATTATACACAGCAGGGGTAGAACACTACAGGACCATTTGTGCCATAGCTTGTTGCCCAGTGCGATCAAAAAAACATGGTTATCCAAGCCTGTATGTGGCTTTCATAAGTGTGGTCACTGTAATATCTGTGGTTATGTGCAAGTTAAAATATTGACTTTCCAGTAAAATACTGAGATATCCTATAGGATTTCTAAATTGATGAATTGTAACACCAGGTATGTTGTTTATTGTATAGTATGCATTTGTAAACTCATTTACAATCAGGTCCTTCAAGGAAAGGATCCAGGAACACATTAGGGCCATTAGGCACAATAACACAGACTATCCCTTTGCAGCACTTTATAACTCCACACACGGACAAAGAGAAATTCTGGGAATTTCAGTTCATGGTATTGACACATTGGGATTATGTCCACGAGGTGGCAATAAGACCTTGATTTTGAGACATATGGAAAGCAAATGGATTCTAAAGTTGAGAGCAGTAGAGGAAGGGTTGAACACGGAGAAGGACCTTCATGTCTTTTTATAGTGCTTGTATAAGTACATTCAATATGTCTCTACCAGGTTTACTATTACATGTCAATGGACTGGTCCAGAAACTTGCTCCTAAGTGTGCTTAACTTACTTGTTCAACATTTTTCATTGCATATTCTCTATTTGTAACCTAAGCTACATGAAATGATGCTCTTCCAAGTGCAGTTTCTTTCTCTTTGTTTTAATCTGAGTTTTGTAATTGTGTTCTCAACATAAGGGATTAGCTATTGTATGAATATGATATTTATCCACCGTTTTTCTTGGTGGTGGCATTTTTTGCATGTTTTCTGTTTTTCTCCTTTGCATGTGATCTAACATCTATTTGCTATTTACCGATCACCGTTTTACTTACCATAATTCCAGTGAAACTCTGCTTTGGGCATATATACTTGCCTCTTTTGAGTATTGGCAGTCCTCTTTCTATGACTATTGATCTGAGGTTTGACACATGCCATAATGGCGGCACCCACGCAGCTGATAATCGCTAACAAGACGTTTTGTTCCCCTCAATTGATGCTAGTCCTCTTTCTATGACTACTGTTCTGGGGTTTAAAATAGGGCCCAATAGTGGCACTCACGTAGCTGATACTCGCTTTACGAAGGTGTTTATGATGTCCAACAGGTATTGTGGTGCTTTGAACTCTACTACTTACGGTATTTGTGGTTCACATTTCAGGAACATTTTACTAGGCACGTACGGGATAAAATGGTGTTATCATTACATATTGGCCAAATACGAACTTACGGCCAGTTATTATGTTTCGGCCATGTGCGTTCTTGTTATCTGCTTTTTGCTATATAGTTACTCTTGGTTAAACGTGATGCTCTACACCTTTTGACCAACTACTACCACCACCCTATAATAGTTTCTTATATGGAGGTGCACGGTCGCTTAACTGTCTGTGCATATCCAGGATACTGCTTCACAATTGCTATTATTAATATTTGGCATTGCATCGGAAATTAGATTAGTTTTGGAATAAATCCATGATGGTTTATTGTTTCTCTTACTGACTTCAGTTCCAAATGGGGATACTACACATGTTAGCGGGAAACGGTTTTGTCTATTTCGCAGTACGCAGGGAGGCTTCTTGATAAACTGTAAGCTTTGCACTTGTATAGCGTACTACTCAGCCATTAGGGTCTCAAGGTGCTGTACGCATACTGTTGTGGAACCCCTCCTGGCTTTTCTCTGTGAGGCGCCCACTCCTGGACAGCCCCAGGATGAAGCCAGGCATCCAAGCGCTGTGAGGGCCGTTGTGGAGATTAAGGAAGCTATTGCCCAGAGTTACAGAGCGGGACCCATTAATTAGATTAGGCACCGAGGCAAGAATTATCAGGTCCAAGGGAATTGAGCCCAAACCCCCCCCCCCCGAGGTGGGAATTGTACCCTGGTCCTGGGCCAGATCCCTGCATCAGGGTCTGCTGCTCTAACCATTGTGCCACACTTCTCCACCTCCATATTGGTTATGATTTATTCACATTTTTGTCTGTGGTTCCCTTTCTTACTATCTTCACAGGCTTATCATGGTCGTGACTGCTGCTTAAAATATAGGATCAATATACATGAACTTGACTATCATATCTTCAGGATCCTTCTTCGCTCAGAAATGCTTTATAAATATTTGATGACATGGAAGTATACCTAGCCTTGGGATATGTCATGTTTCATTCACTACTTTTTAGTACACACACATGGTATCTAGGGAAGAGGTTTTTCTCTTCAGGTGTCTCTTGCATCACCGGTTTATTAAATCACTGTTTATTATTCACAATGGATTTCTTATACTATAACCTGATACTGGACTGCATTATTCTTAGTATCTTATTTCTTTAACAATTTCACATGTGATTGAATGCATTCACCATATGGTCACTTTTGGATATGCATGGATTAGGCTTGATACAGTATTTCGATCACAGGTCTCTCCATTGGTGGATTTATGCGAAGTGAACTCCCTGTTTATCCTTTGTAGAATCTGACTATAGATATATATATATTTTTTCTTGTATGTTTATTTCACAGCCTTGAGGAAGTCTTGTTGACGAAACACGTGTTGGCTGTTGTATCTCTGGACTCATGATGGAGGCTACCATATGGATCACTTGGATGACTGAAAACGCTACCATGTACTCATATTAAATCAGAACTTTTATTGAAACAACAAGAAGACATGGACCTTTGTGGTGTGCCTTGGTAGAATAGTTTAGATGTGCAGATTTTTTTTTGTGTGCTGTTGTGCTAGACAACCAGCTTCTACAGGGGCATTGGGCCCCAAGAGGTAGTCCTTTGTCATTAGCACACCTGCCCTAACTCTGCACTACTTAAGCGCCTCACTCTCAACGTGGCGCGGGACGTATACGGGCAGTGCCAGGGTGATGCCCGGCCCAAGGGTGGGCCCGTCCTGTGTCCGTACAGTGACAGGAAGAGGCAGGGCAGGGCTACCCCCTTTGGCTTTACTAGTAGTATCCTCAGAAGGGGTAAGTTCTGAGTGAATTTGGATCTCATAGGCGCATCTGGGCGATCCAGGAGGGAGGATATATTTCTGAGACTGTTTTGTAATAAAGAACTATTATCAGTACATCAGGTCCAGAAGGCCAATAAACTGCTGTTTGACTGGGTACCCATATAAAAGACTGCTAGCACTGTGGGTGAACAATTTCAAGCTGGTTTTACCTATCTATAACATCTGAGGTTGGGTGCATCAGGAATGCACTGGGTGCCGACCTGTTGACCTGTTTGATTTGTCTGACTGTTTTAGTATTCAGCGTACTCGTTGCGATCTGTGCTCTCTTTATTATGGGCAAATGTAAAGCTACTGAAAAACCTGCAGGGGCAGCAGATATAAGTAAGATACCAAGGTATTCAGCAGAAAACTGCACTTAAAATAAAATAGATGATCTAATAGTAGAGGTGGAGGGCATATTGCCATCTAATGTTCCGATCTTCTCTCAGAAGAGACCAGAAGAGTTCTAGAGGCGCTAAACATAAGGGTATACATTCATATTTTAATAAAACCACCACCAGTCTGGGTAGTATGGCGGTTTAAGGCAGGTAGCAGTACAGCCCCTTGTGAAGAACTTCCAGCTAAGCTCAGGCCAGTGGGTGATGGAGATCAGCATTTGGAAAATTTCTAGATGGAAAGCTCATCTGTAATCAATATTGACTTCTCCAATCACTTTGCACCTCTAGCAACTGATACAGAGGCTTCACCCGAGAAGAAGGATTCTACTGGCACGTCTAAGCCTGTAGTTGTGAGTGACATTAGCCAGTCTAATCTGAGCTAATCTTATACACAGTTCTACCTACTAAGGGGGGATGTCAAAAGCGTGTGTGAGTGTATGAGCAAGCTGGTTAGTGATTTGGACTTAAAGGTGGCTAAACTTTCACTACTGGTGGCGGAGAATATATGTACTAAAGTAAGTGTTGATAAAGTAGTGACTCAGCACAGTAGGCAAAACCCAAGTTTACACTGTGAAAGGGCTCCAGATTTAGTCCTGGGCAAGGAAGGATTATCTGTCATAGTAACCACCTTATCCCCTAGCTTTGAAAGAGGTGAGCTTGTTGAGGGAAGTTACACTCTGAAGCAAATAAAATAGCCACAGAACACAACCTACTTGGAGAAATGTCAGCCCGAGAGACCAGAACCCCTCTGGGTACTGCAGTCCCAGCAGTAACATGGAGCACACGCAAAACTCGAGTGACATCTGCTTGACAGATGTCCCTAGTCTTCTGCGTGGAGGTGGAGAATCACAAGATTCCTGTATGAACAAAGTAATCCATTGGCTTTGTTATACTAGGGGATGCACATCGGTAATTAGGAATGACATTCTGTATGCTACTCCCTGTAACCCAGCAGGACTCTAAACAGACTATATAGCTCTGAAATTAAGGAGCCATAAAATGGTGGATGAGCTGTTAGCCTGGGAGTTAAGATTCCCAGGCTAACTTTGCCGGCTAGAGTACAGGATGCAGTGATAGGTGCCAATAGAGACAAGGGAAGGAATACAGCTTTTCATTTGAAGGCTAACTCTATTCTGGAATCTCATGGTCCTACAAGTAGGGGAAGGATGCAAGAGGACTCAGAGCTAGGTGCTAAGTGAGATAAGGGAAGGGATATAGCCTTGTATCCAGAGGTTATCCCTACTCTGGAAGCCCAGGCTATTAATAGTGTGAGGTGGATGACTGGGAGAGGGCCATCTGGTAACGACTCAGTAAGAATACTTTCTTGGAACTTTGCAGGTCTGCGAGCTAAGGTATCAGTCCCGAAGTAGGGAGAGTTTATTGACTCCCATCAAATAATACTTCTGCAGGAAACGTGGGCTGTGGCTCCGATAATTAGATGTGGGTATGTCATTTTTACGGCAGACGCGGTGCCTTCTACCTCGGTTAGAGCTTCTGGTGGATTGATTATTTGGTTGAAACTAGATCTCATCCCAATAGTGAAAAGTGTTGTAGTGGGGACTTAGCACTTGCTGGGGGTAGATGTAAAAGTAAAAACTTCCACGGGGTGTGTCACATTGCTGTCATTAATGTCTATATTAGATCTGTCTCCTATAATGTACTCTCCCTTATAGTGGCCCACCTTGCTGATATTTTGCAGAATCCTAAAGGCAGTACTCTGAAAGTTACTGCTGGCGACTGTAACATGAGGCTCAGAATAGGGCTGAGGAGGCTAGATACTATGGATAGCCACGGGATGTTTGATCAAATCACAGAAACCTTGAGTCCGGTCGCAACTCAACTGTAATATCTGATTCTTGAGCATGGTTTAAGAATTGCAAATAGCAACATAGATTTGATATCCCTCCCAAGCCGACCTTTAAGAGAGGACCTGTTAAATGTGATATTGACTACCTTTTGTTGGATCAGAATGTGTAGTCCTCTCTCATTGATATGACTGTCTTCTCTAGAGTAGATAGAGCCCATGATGCTTTAAGTTCTGTAGTTGCAGCAGTTATGTTCAAAAGCAGTAACCTATCCCCAACTTATAATATGAGTCTGGTAGAGGCAGATAATAACAGGAGTGTCAAATGGGCAGAAGGTATGGATAATAAAGCTACCCAAATCTATGAGCTGTTTATGGACAATTTAGCTGAGGCAAATAACAAGAGAGGGTGTATGCCTGGAATGGGCCATGTGCATTGTCAGTTAATGGAACAATTAAGGCCCTTGTTCTTTAAAGATAGGAAGAGTGGACGCTCCCTTTAACATGCCCCAGAGTGGTACATCAAGGAATGTCAGAATGTTAAGATCAAGCTCTTGAAGTCCTGAAGTTGGGCACCAAAATACAAATAACCTATGCAAGGAATCATTATAAGTCTACTCTATCTAAAGCGAAAAAGAGTTGGGAGACAGATAACGGGATGAGCTGACTAACGCACTTAAGAGCAAGAACACAAAGGAATTTTGGAAATTGGTAGCATCCAGCTCAAGAACAATTGATAATCATCTTGACAAAGAAGTGTAGCCTGAGGGGTGGGTGGAACACTTCAGGGTCTTGTACAGAGAGAAGGGTCAGGAGCACATTGGGAATGCATTGGAGGAGCATAATGAGGGGGGCAGCCTTGATGCGCCAGTGGTACGAACTAACTTCTTACAGAAGGTGGATAACATTGAGTCAGAGCCCCCCTTCTTCTCCCTGGAAGAAACAAAGGTAGCACTAATGCAAATAAAGAAGGAAAAAGCCCCCCATGTTTGATGGTATTCAGGGTGACCTCTTTCTATATCATCCTGAGGTGTGGTGTCCCTATCTTAATGTCCTTAGTAATGCCATTATGAGGGGTGAAGAATTACCGCCCACTTGGCGAGGAGCGGTTATTGTACCAATATTATAAAAACGGGAGTAGGGACCTCCCAGCCAACTACAGACCAATTAGATTTCTGTAGACAGATACTGATGAAGCTACAATCCTGGGTTGCAGATAATCATATTCTTGAAGATGCTAAGGCAGGCTTTAGGCCCAATATTAGTACCCTTGATCAGGTCTTCCGGTTCAAGCTGCTATGTCAGAAGTATATTACCCTGAAGAAAGACCATTTGTATGTTACCTTTATAGATCTACAGTCAGTATTTTATTTAATCCCAGGGGATAGTTTGTAGGAGGTTCTTGTGAGCTTATGTGGTCCCATTCGAATTATTATTGATTTTAAGAGCCCTCCATACAAACACCTTTGCAAAAGTAAGGTGGAATTTGGGTGGGGACCTAATGGGCAAGATTCCAATCAAGCCAGGGTAAAATAAGGATGTGTATTGGCCCTTGACACTATTTAGCCTTGCAGTTAAATGCTCTCTCAATGTATGCATGATGCCCCTAAGTTAGCTAGAACCGCAATCCCTATTTTAATGCTCACAGATTATACCTTGCTCATTTCTAGAATCTCTATGGGTCTTCAGGCAGAGCTGGATTCTGATGTGGCCTTCTGTAAGATGCGGGGCCTTGAAATCAACCCTCTGAAAACAAAAATGATGGGCATTATTACCCTTAAATCGTTCAAGGGGAGAATGGTAATTGAAGGCTCCATAATTGAACAGGTCAAACACTTTAACTATCTTGGGGTTTGGCTGTCTGACACATTGACTTGGATTGACCAAACAGAGAAGAGTGAAAATCTTCTCTATCAGAGAAATATCTGATTAGTAGGAAACTGAGGATAGCAGGTGGGTGGGCAGTCTCCCCGGTTCTTCAGGTTTATAAAGCCACAGCTTTACCGGCAGCAATTTATGGTGCTGAAATCTGGGGATTTGCAGATGCAACTGCCCTCTTAGTGGCTGAGAATAACCTTATAAGGGGTCTATACAAGATTGGCAAGCGTACACCCCTAATCCCACTGAGGTTGGATTTAGCATTTAAACCTATTAGCCTGTAGGTAGCTTTAAAATCCTTATTGTATTGGGTAAGACTGTGGTCCAATGAGGACCTGGCACCTTATAGGGAATCCCTAAGTGATCTGATTTCCTGTGATACAAGGATAGTTACGACACAGCTCAGAAATGTTAAGATGCAGTGTGAGAAGCTGAAAATGATAGACCTCTGGAACTTGCCAGCAGTTGCCAAAAAGGGAGCCATGCAGACATTGAAAAGTGCCTATTGGAATCATGCCCTAGAACAGATTTACCTGAACTTTGATAGGTTGAATCTGACCTGGCAATATTTAAATGTTCTCCAGCTTATGAGGAGCTCATGGATGAAATTTACCAACCCATTGCCAAACGGCTTTATCTCCCATTTAGATATGGGTTTTTACCTTTAAGAACCGTAAGGGCCAAATGGGTCAAGCAAGATTCCTCAGTGTTCTGCTCCTTTTGTCTAACGGATAAAAAGACTGAGGCTCATTTTCTCTTCTTTTGCCCCACGTATACACAGCTGTACAGAAAATGGTTAATTACGGTTTGGAAACTTCTGAGTGTCAGGCATCATAGGGAGGCCCTGAGAATTCTTAAATACGACACAAAGGCTGTGATAGTATTCGCAGTCGCTAAATACCTAGAGCATGCATGGCATATTAGACAGAAGGGGTTGCTCTAATGGAACTTGTAAACAATTGTCTGTATATATATTGCACCTTTAGTGTTCATAGAGACATGTAACCGGTAGCTAATGATATATTTGAGCTAAATGCGTTCCTGGTCTATTCTTTGCTTCCACACTTTGAGATTTTACTCTAAGTAGTTCCAAATAACATATTCTGGAGGGGGATCGTCCCCTTCCCCTATATATATTGGGGTAGAATCTCAGGTTCCTATACACGATAAATTAGAAGAAGAAATATTAAGGCACATTTCTAGGTAATTAATATGGTTCCATGTATTCTGTCTTGGGCAGCTGACGATCTATTAGATTAGTGCTGTTCTTAAATGTGCATTCCCTCCCTTTATATGTATTTGTATTTAAAGTTTTCAAACTACGTAGTTTCAAAGAATGTATTCTTCCTTTGCCCTAAATTATTAAAATCATATGTGTGTTTTATATGGACTATTTTACAAATGTACATTTTTACATATCTATGTATGGTTTTATGTTTTTTTTACCAAAATAAAGTAATTACTACTACTACTACTGCTGCGGTGCAGGGTGAGTGACCTGCCCAGAGAGGGTGTTTACTGGCTGTGAATGTGTCCTTCTTTGTGAATGACTCTGACTGTGTACATAATGACACATTTACTTGATGCCCTTACCATGCCTCCTTCTCAAGTGGATGATGGTGCGACGATGTGTTGTTGAGCGTAATGACACAGGTAGGTGTCTGTACTTACGGTGGGTTGCATCCATGTCAGCATAGATTTTGTGCTTCATCAATGAGCAGGGGCAGGACATGTGTGATGGGCTGCATGGCAGCACAGAACATGCAGGTGAGTTGCTCCCTTTACACTCTTCGTTTCTGCCTGTTGAAGCATGGTGGTTGGACTGCCACGGTCACATTGGCATTGTGCAACCTCATAATGAATCCAGCAGAAACACTCTCTCTGCCGGCCTGTTTGTGCTGCCTCATGACCACAGAGCTCTGCGCTGCCAGGCTGTGCCAGTGGGACCGCAGCTATCTTTGTTTCTTAGGCCCACGTGACTCATAATACAATGGTCTGACCGCCAAGCTGATGGTGCTTGGACCGCCACCGCTGCCATGGCGGTGCACAGACCACCAAACTCGTAATTAGGCCCTAAGTCCTAACTATGACTACTGACAGGCCACCATCAGCAGGTTCCATATAAACGTATGTAAATATATGAATGGCTCTTGAGTGTTGCTGGTGCTGCATGGTGATACTTACAGGAGCTGCTCTCCACCTAAACCTAGGAAATACCCAGACTTCTCTCTTCTTTTTTTGCATAGCTTATGGGTCACTCTAACCTTGAAGGGTATTGTTTTGACTTATGCTGGGTGCTCCCTTGTGTCTGGACAAAGCTGAACCCCTCTGAAAAGCTATAATGATACACATCAGGTGTTGCTTTCTTTCATTTCAGGTTGTCTTGGATGATATTTTACCAGTCCAAAGCTGTAATACTGTGCCTGGAGAGGTGGATGGCTTTTGTTATTTTACAGCTCGGTGAGCATGGCACTGGGTCAATCCTATGCTTAAAGATTTTGCTGTACAAATTGCAAAAAACTTTGACAGTGTCTAGCTAGGCATGGATAGCATGGTGCCAATCCTATGCTTAAAAACTTTTCTAGACAAGCAGACGTTTGAGGTGAGCAAATCTAGAGAGTCACTGGTGTTGCAGGGTACTCCTTGCTGGAGCTGCTCTGCACCTAATCCTGGGAAATACCAGGAGTTATGTATTATTTTTTTGCATAATTTATGCGTCACTCTAACCTTGAAGGGTTTTGTTTTGACTTATACTGGGTGATCCCTTGTATCTGGAAAAAAGCTAAACCCCTCTGAAGAGCTATATTGATAGCGAAACATGTGTCAGGGGTTGCCTCTACTAATTCCACGTTGGCTTGGATGGTATTTCACCAGTCCAAAGTTGTGATACTGTGCCCGGAGTGGTGAATGGCTTTGATATTTTACAGGTCAGTGAGGATGACACTGGGTCAATAAAATGCTTAAAGATTTTGCTGTGCAAATGGCAAAAAATGTTGTCCCTATCTAGCCTGGCGTGTATAGCACTGTGCTAATCCTATGCTTAAAAAAATAGCTAAATAAACAGACATTTGAGATGAGCAAATCTAGAGTGTCGCTGGTGTTGCAGGGTGCTCCTTACTGGAGCTGCTCTCTAGCTAAACTTGAAAAACACCCAGAGTTCTCTCTTCTGGGTGTGCATAGATAGATAGATAGATAGATGGATATGTTGATATAGTTAGGAACTAGCTTCCATACAAAAAGCGATTTTTAACTTGGATATATCATTGGTTCTGTTTGACAATTCTTCATTAAATTTCGCAAAAAAGTGTAAAGTTGAATTTTGTTGTGCATGGAAAGTTTCAGGGTGATCCGCAAAGCGGGGCTGAGAAAAAGGGCGGTCAAAGAAAGTGTATTTCTTATGTCAATTCCCAGGTGGGTATGAACACGCCTACAGCCCAACTAGCTGGGCGGAATTAAACAAATTTGGCAGAAAGGTAGATTTTGGTCCAGAAAACACACTTTTTGTTTCTTGGTGTAAATCTATTCAGTAGTTTTCAAGATATTAAAGGAAATGCAAATTTGTATATCTAGAAGCACGAATAATTTGTGAATAGTCCTGATCTTGTGCAGACATCTGATTGTCTGCCAACCATTCAACCAGAAAGTGTTGGCAGCCATTTGGAACTCGGCTTGAGCAGAGTAAAAAAAAAAAACACACACAAAAAAGAAAAGGGGGCAGGGTAGAAATACCCTAACCCTGTAACCTTGGTCCTGGGGTCCCCCTGCGACCCTGCAAGGGGAAAAAAGCATTTTTTTAAATGTATTGCAACATTTGCGAATCTTCGTGAATATCACCTTGATCTTGCTTTAAAAAAAAGCATGGTCTTCCATTCTTGTTTTTAATTTTGCTCACGGGTGGGGCAGGTCCTGGGGGCATTGTATCTTTAATAAAAAAGGAAAGGACGCACTGGGCCCCCTTCCTAGAGCTCTTAAAAGCACTGGGCACCACCACGTCCACTGGGCAACATTTGACAAATATTCGGGGGCCGCGCAGAGCCCTGCTGGGCTCGGTGACCATCACCTCCCCAGTGCTATGAGTCAACAATGATGTGGAGGGTTGCGTGGACCCCCTAGGCCCGGGGGACTATCGACCTCCTGGGGATAAATCTACAAAATGATGCAGGGGGACAGGGTGCACACCCCAGGGACCCCCACCACCCAGAGGCTATATCTAAAAAATAATGTGAAGAGGCAGCGTAGACCATCCAGGCCCCAGGAACCACCACCTCCAAGGGACCAATTCATTTTTTTAAATGCAGGAGGGGCTTGCGCCCCCCCTCCCAAGCCTTATATGGCCCTATGGACCACCATCTTTTCAGGGCTCTCCAATGCAGAACAAAGGAGGGGGCTGTGCATCCCCCCTCTTGGAGCCATATATGGCCCTGGGGTCCACCACACCCCAGGGCTGGCTCCTGTTATGTCCCAAGGTGCCCACCCTCAGGAGATAGCTGTTCGCTATGACAGCTCCTGCCAAGCAAAAGCAAACACTCCACTTCCAGCATACGAGAGCTGTTAAAATGTGGGGAGGTGGGGAGACAGCTGGGACCTCGGGGCCTGTAGTGCTTTCCTCTTATTTAGTTTCTAAGCACTAACATAACACAACAGAAATGCACTTCTGAGGTCAAAGAAGACTTTTATTGTTATTTTATTCTTCCCCAACCACAATGTTTATGAATGAATGACGAATTAGTAGCTTTCAAGTCCGCGTAAATCAAACAAAATATATCAGTTTGCAATATACACAGCAGGTTATATTTATAAGATATTGAATGCAAAGCAAAACAAATACTTCACCGTGTAGGAACTATTTACAGCTACATCTTTCTAAGGTCTGCAAGCTGATGACCCCTGTCAGCCGCGAGAAAGAGTGTCATCTACCCACACGGGATGCTGGCAGCTGGCGCCAAGCTCCAGCACGAGGTCCGGCAGATTCGAATCTGACTCTCTGCAGCCTGTTACATTTGTTACAAAGGTGTGCCCCCTCCTCTCAGACCTGGGAAACTGAGCAAGCCTTTTGGAGACTGGCCAGGTCTCCAAGACTACTCCTGTTCCCAAGCTCAAGGGAAGAGAAACGACGCCCATGTACTCTCTCTTATCAGGTCTAGTCTACTGTGAGAGCAAAACATCTTGGTTCTCTGGTGCAAAAACACAGCTTGGAAAAATACAGAACTCCACGTTAAAGGCAATGGGCAGCTAACCTAAATATCAAATGCAATGTCATGTTAAAGGCAATAGGCAGCTAACCTAAATATCAAATGCAATGTCTAGTGTCATGTCAAAGCCAATAGGCATCTAAGCTGAATACAAAATGCAATGTCTTATATCATGTCAAAGCCCATAGGCAGCTGAGCTGAATATAAAATGCAATGTATAATATCATGTCAAAGCCAATAGGCAGCGGAGCTGAATATCATGTCAAAGCCAATAGGCAGTTAAGCTGAATACAAAGTGTAATATATGATATCATGTCAAAGCCAATAGGCAGCGGAGCTGAATACAAAATGTAATATATGATATCATGTCAAAGCCAATAGGCAGAATATCTAATAGCATGTCAAAGTCAATAGGCAGCTAAACTGAATACATCATGTCAAAGCCAATAGGAATGCAATGTCAAAGCCAATAGGCGGCTAGACTGGATACAGCATGTCAAAGCCAATAGGCAGAATACAGAATGTAATGGCTAATGCAATGTCAAAGCCCATAGGCGGCTAAACTGAATACAGAAAGCAATGGCTAATGCCATGTCAAAGCCAATAGGCACAATACAGAATGTAATGACTAATGCAATGTCAAAGCCCATAGGCGGCTCAACTGAACAAAACATACCATGTGCTACTGGTGAACATTGAGCAACTAATATGCGCAGTGGTGAAACACAAAGTCATTGGTCAAAACAAACTTTATCAAATGGCAGGACAGGGCCTTGAGACTTCCCCCACAGTCCCTGACATTTATTAAGAAAAAAATCAATTAATCCTGCCCTGCAGGTTTATATTAGATAAACACACAGGGCAGGATTCATTGTGGCACAATGCTCATTTCACAGAAAGTAAACCTCAACTGTAAGCGCTTACAGATATACAAAAAAGCAGGTGCCCAAGTTGAAGCTTCACTTCTGTGAAATACTAATCATCCTACTTTCTTGCGCCTGACCAAAGTAAAGCGTGTGTGTTTCCTTTGCACTTCCACAGTGAAACGTTTTCTGTTATCCTTGATGGAGATTTTTGCATTCTTGCTTTTTTAAGCACAATATCTCACGTAGTGACTGTCACAAGTGGGTTCTTTCGTGTCACCTGCTGCAGAGACCAGAGATGATGCTATCCCTTTTAAAAACTGCAAATATGTAAAATGGCCTAAAAGCCCCTCCCTTTTGCCACCCCCACATACATTGGTGATATGTAACATTTTCCATCCATTTTCCCAGGAAGATAGAGAGCTTACTAAAAGGACCCCCCAAGTGCGTTTACCGTCGATTTTGGAGACACTTTCTTGATGCATATGAGTGGTCAGTTTTGCTGGCTTCCAAGGTAAAGGCATGTTGGGCCTTTTGTTTAAGTATGCCAAATTGGTACTTGAACAGACGTGTGAAGAAATAGGGAAAGTAAAAAAGATCTTGGAACGATATGCAGAACAACATGAAATTAAAAAATTTGTATCTAGGATGGAGCTAAGACTTAATAAATATGAACAGGATATTCACATAAAAAAAGAAAAAATCCTGAGAGGCAAACATGACTATGCATCTGCCCATATCCTTACTTTTGGCAGGAAATATGATAATGCGGTGAGAGTTTTCAAACAGGGGGGATTTTGAGACAGCAGGAATTGGGTAAATCTGAATCTGGCTTAGAGATTTATTCGGACTTGGAAGAGCCTCCAAGCAGTAGTAATAAGGAAGCTGTGCCTTTGTCCACCTTAGATGAGTATAATTTTGTTACGGAAAAGCTGGGGCCCGCCGAGACAAACCTTGGACAGGAGGAAAAGACGCCGACAGCGACAAAGGTGGAAAAACAGGAGAGGTGGGAAAACGAAACAACACGGAAATGCTGCATGGGAAATCAACACAGCAAAAAAAGAAAAGATAATGGGTGAAAAACAATTGATTGTTATTAATCTGTCATCTCAACCAAGGTTATCAGTCTCTTTTGGAGTTAGGTTTATCATTTTGACCTGTAGCTAATATGGATTATTGCAGAACTCGAATTGACATGTTCCTGTTTTGCAGAAAGTTAAGATTATTGAAAATGTTCACACAACAGAAGAATAGACTTCAAAGAACTTCTGTTTTTGTTCCTAGTGTGGATTACATGTTTGATAATCTATGTTTGAGTGACTTTGAGGGTTTTAGGACTATGCATGATTTGGAATATGGAATACATATTTCTCAGTCAGATAGAGAGTTCTTGTTATCAATGAATTTTGAGTTGGATAGGACAATTACTAACTCATTTAAACCTAAATCTGAATGTAACCCAAATACTCCACATGACAATATTGGTACCTTTCAGGTGTTAGTGACAAGGGATTTGTTAAAGACGTGGCAGAAAAGCAAGAATCATTTTGCCGAAAATCTCACGATATCCCAGAAATTGGCTTTACAATCATTAGTGTAGGATTCTAGTATTGTTATTAAACCTTCTGACAAGGGTGGAAATGTAGTCTTAAGGGATGTCCAAAAATATTAAAAGGAAGCTGATAGACAGCTTATGAAATCAAGGGATTATGAGGCCTCATCTTATGAAATTTAGAAACAGTCAATTAGATGCTATCATGGCAAACTTAGTGTTTGGAGAGTACGAGGTCTGCTTAGCACAGAGGAATTTTAGTTTTTATATGTACATAAACCTGTAGTACTTTGTTTTTATATGCTTCTGAAAATCTACAAAAACAAGACCAATCCCCCTGGTAGACCTATTATTTCGGGCAATGGTAGCCTGTTGGAGCCTACTTCCATTTATTTGGATTTGTTCCTGCTACCTTATGTGTTGAACCTTCCTTCATATTGTATGGACAGTGAAGATTTTATTTCTAGGATTGAGGCAATACCTTGGTGTTAGACCTGACAGCCTTAGGGTGGTCACCCCTAAGTTGTTGCCTGCCTCCCTCCACTTTTGAGACTCTGTCTTTGCTGGTTTTTAGACTCTGCACACTTTACCACTGCTAACCAGTGCTAAAGTGCATATGCTCTCTCCCTTTAAACATGGTAACATTGGATCACACCCAACTGGGCTATTTAATGTACTTATAAGTCCCTAGTAGAGTGCACTATATGTGCCCAGGGCCTGTAGATTGAAAGCTACTAGTGGGCCTGCAGCACTCATTGTGCCACCCACTTAAGTAGGCCCTTAACCTTGTCTCAGGCCTACCACTGCAAGGCCTGGGTGTGCAGTTTCACTGCCAATTTGACTTGCCATTTAAAAGTACTTGCCAAGCCTAAAACTCCCCTTTTTCTACATATAAGTAACCCCTAGGGCAGGGTGCTGTGTAGGTAAAAGGCAGGACATGTACCTGTGTAGTTTACATGACCTGGTAGGGTAAAACTCCTAAATTCGTTTTTACACTGCTGTGAGGCCTTCTCCCTTCATAGGCTAACATTGGGGCTGCCTTCATACATTGTTTGAGTGGTAGCTGATGATCTTAAAGGAGTAGGAAGGTCATATTTAGTATGGCCAGAATGGCGATACAAAATCCTGCTGACTGGTGAAGTTGGATTTAATATTACTATTTTAGAAATGCCACTTTTAGAAAGTGAGCATTTCTCTGCACTTAAATCTTTCTGTGCCTTTCAATCCACGTCTGTCAGCGTTCAGTTGGCAGCTCCTTGTGCATTCACTTAGACACACCCCAAACACAGGATACTCAGCCTCACTTGCATACATCTGCATTTTGAATGGGTCTTCCTGGGCTGGGAGGTTGGAGGGCCTGCTCCCACACAAAGAACTTCCACACCCCCTACTGGGACCCTGGCAGACAGGACTGAAAGGGAACCTGGTGCACTTCTGAGCCACTCTTTGAAGTCTCCCCCACTTCAAAGGCACATTTCAGTATAAAAACAGGGCCTCTGCCCTACCAAAGCAGACACTTCCTGGAGAAGAAACCGGAACCTGCATCCTGCCAAGAAGAACTGCCTGGCTGCCTAGAGGACTCACCTGACTGCTTTCTGAGAAGGACTGATGCCTTTCTGTTGCCCTGCTGTCTTGCTGCTCTCTAGCTGTGCTGCAGACGTGCTCTCCAAGGGCTTGGATAGAGCTTGCCTCCTGTTCCCTAAAGTCTCAGGAACAAAAAGACTTCTCTCCTGCAGCTGAAATCCCCGTGCGGGAAAAATTAGATGCACCCCGTGCCAAGAACGATGCACAGCCTGCTTGCTTTGAAAAATTCACTGCACGCCGAGCCCGGAACGACGCCGCCCAACTTCACGACAGAAGATCAATGCAGCGCCAGCGACGCAACAGGAACTTCGATGCACGGCCCTACTGGATCGACGCAAGCTGACTCAGAACGACATAGCCCGACTTCCTGAGAGGAATTGACGCAGCGCCTGGCGTGCAGCAAAAATTCCACGCATCGCCCACCGGAATCAACGTAGTACCTGGGACTTCGCTTCACAAGCCCAGGATTCCACGCATCGTCCCCGGGGCGTCCGAAAACCCCGCAACCCAAAGAGGATCCAAGTCCACGCACCAGAAATCGACGCAACATCTTCCCCACTTGGAAAATAACGACGCAAGTCCGTGTGAGAAGGGGCGAAACCGACCCACACCTACTGTTTTCCACGCATCTCCTCCTCTGTGGTCCCTTGCGAGGATTTTTCAGCGCAAACCAGTTACCCTGCAAGAGACACTTGTTGTTTCTAGGAGAACTTAAGACACTTTTTATTGTTTTTACAGTAATATTTAAATTCTAAGACACTTATATCATGTTTCAGTGATATTCCTACATTTGCTTATTTCAACCTTTAATCGTTTTGACCTGCATTTATCCAGATAAATATTTTATATTTTTCTAAACACTGTGTGGTGTATTTTTGAGGTGCTATCTTGTGGTATTGTATGATTTATTGCACAAATACTTTACACATTGCCTTCTAAGTTAAGCCTGACTGCTCAGTGCCAAGCTACCAGAAGGTGGGCACAGGATAATTTGGATTGTGTGTGACTTACCTTGACTAGAGTAAGGGTCCTTGCTTGGACAGGGGGTAACCTGACTGCCAACCAAAGACCCCATTTCTAACACTTGGCAGCCCACATATCTTTGGTCACTATAGATTTTGTAGCCTTGTGCATCAATCATGCATTGGGAATTGGAGCAGACAGATATTTTGTTTGAGACATGGCCATCCATATGTATGATCATACCATGATGTTATTAGACATGTTGGATTTTTGTCTTAGCAATACTTTTTTCATCTTCAGCAACAAATGGTATAGACAGGTCACAGGGACAGCTATGGGAAGTTGTTTTGCTCCAGGTTTCGCCAGCATTTTTATGGGCTGGTGGGAACAACAATATGTTTAGACAGATGAGAATGAGCATTGGACAAGAAATATAGCTATCTGGTTAAGGTACATTGATGACATTTCTGTCATCTGGGATGGGTCTGTTAGTCTGCTACTTGATTTCTTGACACTTATATAATGCAATGAAATAAATCTAGTTTTCACCCAACAGTTCCATAGCAGTATAATTGATTTTTTAGATGTACATGTGGAGATTCAGGGAGGTAAGGTGTGTATTAGCCATCATGAAAAGGAGACAGCAAGCAATAGTCTTTTGCATGCACAAAGTCATCATCCAACAAATTTGAAGTGGAGTATCCCCTATGGGGAACTATTGAGGGCCAGATGCAAGTGCAGTGATGTTAAGTCATATGAGAATGAGGAGGCCATTATGCTGCATGGATTTCAAGAGAGAGGGTATCCCCATAAGATCCTTACGGTAGCTAGAGACAGAACAAGAATGGTCCTCAGGAAGGATCTTTTTGCTAAGAAATCCAAAATCTCTACCGCTGAGGGGAGGGTGAGACTTATTACCACTTATAATGCCGTATCACAGGAAATCAAAAGGATGATTTCAAAACATTGGCATGTGGTGAAATCAGATACTGTAACTGGCAAGGAGGTCTCGCCTTCTCCGCTGATTACATACCGCAAAGCAAGATCAGTGAGAGGCATGTTGGTTCACAGTGATATGAAGATAGCTCCAAAACAGAGTAGCCTGTAAGAATAGTAGCAATTTGAAGACATATCTGATGCCCAATGTACAGGAGAGATGGATTAACAAGTTGATCACATGTAACAGTGATTTCTGTGTTTATGTTCTGGAATGCCTATGTGGCTTACATTACATTGGGAGCATTATTTTTCCTGTTAAGAAGTATATTCTGGAACATCTGAGAGCAATTAAAAATAGTGATCACAGTGACTCGGGTGCAAGACATTGGGAACAGGTGCCTGCTAAAGATTTTGACACTCTTGCCTTTTATGGTATTGACAGGGTGAAGGTGTCAACTAGAGGAGGTAACAGGGAGAGGAAGCTCTGAATTATGGAGTCTGAATATATTGTGCATCTCAACAGTAATGCTCCAATGGGTCCGAACCTTTACGGGGAACTTTCTGTACACACAGGCTGAGAATATTTATAATATAGGAAGACCAGTTATTTTTACTGTTTGTCTTTTGTGTGTTATTACATACATGCATGCCATGAGCCAGGGGTATCTTTATATGTATTATATGCAATATATGTTTTTCTTTTAGTTTGCTTTTGTAATATAATGAGTAGGAATTTTCTCAGTACTTTCTTCTAGTTTATACACTTATGAGTGGGTGCACGGTATCTGGATTGTAGGAGGAAGACATGATAAAATCCAAAAGTCCATTAGTTGATACATACTGTAATATGAGGGTCTAAGCATTAAGAAGAGTTTGAATAAGGGATGTGAGTGCACGATTGAAAAAGTCATACAATGAAATGATGTTCTTTATAAGATCACTTCATGGTCTCCCTTAAACATTGAACTGTGTATTGAAATAATGTGTTTATTTATAATATTGATAAGTATATAATTTAATTTCATTCAACCGCATAAGGGCAGTGATAATGGTGAGGTAAAATATAAGAATATGACCACTTGGCCGTAATGTATGTGAGAGTTTTCTTTGTGTTTTTTAATGAGCTATTATTGGACATGGATATCTGTGAAATGTAACTGGAGCATGATAAAAATGTGATCGTGTTTTTTCATCTAGTTGATATGGAATGAAAGCTAGCCATTTATATGTACAAATATGATAGCAAAAGTATTGTTATTTCTATTATATGGATATCAGGAGAAGGGTTATATACACATATATATTTCATTGTCTTTCTTCCTTCATTTTGCAAATGTTTTGTAGTTTTTTTACAATTTTTAATGTGGATTACTTGTTATTAAGGGTGGTGGTGCATGTAATGTTTACACTGGCTGTGAGGAAGACCTCTTGGAGATCGAAACGCGTTGCCATTAAACTTTCTTTCCGCATAATACTAGTCGTTGTGTGCAATTTTTTCATGTGTGTGTATATATATATATATATATATATTTATATATATATATATATATACACACACATATACTCACGCACACACATACACACATTCAGGACCACATTTCCACACATTTCCATTGGGAACGCATTTTTCTTTACCACTGTTAGACAAATCTTTTCAAAACTTACATCCACCAAGTAGGGCAATGTCCCATTATGCGATTTCCCCATGCAATTTTAATTTTTCAGGCACAGGGCACCCCCTTGAGCCTCAAAAGGCTCCAGGGATTCCAGCCCCCCTAGCAAACATATTAGTAAAGGGGAGGGAGCATATGTCTTCCTCCGCAAACCTCAAAGAGCCCCAGAGATCACTTCCACCTGGGCGACGTAAAATTGAAGGGGAAGGAGGCAGGCAGCCCCCTCCTCAAGCCTGAAAAGACTTTGGGCATCCCATCCCCTTTGACCAAATGCAAAAAAAGGTGACGAGGTGGGCAAACTTCCCTCCCCAAGCCACAAAATGTCCTGGGGATCCCATCCTCTAGGGTCAACATTAAAAGAAAGAGGAGAGGGGTGCCCCTTCCCTGGGCCTGAAAAGGCCCTCTGTACCCCATCCCCCTGGCTTGATGCACTCATTGTGTCCCACGGATCCCTCCAAGGACACAGTAGTTTCACACTTGGTGGCTCTCTCCCAGGGAATAGTTAAAAATGTTTCTGCCGGGAGGGAACAGAACTGTGCTTCCCTGCCCACTCGGAAGCGCAGGCTGAATTTTACCAGTGAGAGCATTCAAACGTAGCTGCTCCCATCATGTCCTAGGGTTCCCCTCATAGCCCCCAGCTAAGTGTTTTGTAGTGCCTCAGGTGAGCACATTAAAAAAATAAAGGCCCCGGGGATGGGTTCCCGGGGCTCATAGTGGCTCAGGGATGGGGTCTGCGCTCCCCCTCCGTTGAATAATAGAGAAAAGCCCTGACAGATGGGTTCCTTAGGACCATAAAAGGATCAAGGAGCGTGGGTGCACACCCCACTCCCCTTAAAAATCAAAAAGCCCTCAGAGATGGTGTCCCTGTGTCCTAAAGACTTGGGAAGGGGTGAAAGATACATCCTCTAGATATGGACTCTTCAGGGCCTTTAAAGGCTTGTGGAGAGCTGTCTCAAACCCTCCTCCCAAAATAAAATACATAAATAAATAATTGCCCGCTCCCACTGACACCATGGATGAGTGCTAGCAGAGGAGCCAGCAGGTCGTGGGTACTCTGGGGCTCCCCTGGTGCCCCTTGTGGTTGATTGTGCAAGGCCCTGTGTCCACCCCCATGCTGTGCATGGACAAAGGGAGTGTGGCTTTGGGTTGGCTGCTGTGTGCTGGACACATTGCTTGGCCACAGGCCAGAACCTGCATCCAACCGCATGCCATACATGGCCAGAGTCTGTGCACTGTGTGGGGTTGGCGTTTTATGTTAAAGAAAAATCTAGAAAAGCCCGAGTAATTCACCGCAAAAAGAAGAGGTTAAAATCACATAATTTTTACAAGTTGTAATTATATCTTGCTTTACACTGAAAAAAGTAGAAATTCACTGAAATAACCAGAGGTTAAAGCGACATTATAGTTAGGTGAAAATGTCAGTTAAAACAAATGCTACTTAAGTGAGTGGCACAATGAGTCTTGCAGGCCCACTAGTAGCATTTAATTTACAGGCCCTGGGTACACGTAGTACCATTTCAAAGGGACTTACTAGTACATTAAATGTGGTAATTAGGTGTAGTCCAATTTTACCATGTTTGAAGGAGAGAACACAAGAACTTTAGCTCTGATTAGCAGTAGTAAATAGCACGTAGTCCATAAACCAACAGGAACAAATTCAGCAAAAATCAGTAGTAGTGACGGCAAAATGTCTGTGGAAATATCACGCCATGGATGTCAGGTCTAACAGCAAGTCTTCTAATAGAAAAAAATCTTCCAAGTTAATACCTAAAATCACTGAAACTCACCAGTTAAACTTGAAAACTGTTGAACTGCAGGATGGGGGGTCATCACAACAACATAAGGATTGTGGGTACCAGATTAAAAGATATAACATGCTTCACGTTTTGGGCCCCTTTCTTGCTGACATTTTAGACACAAACTTTTTGCCATCACCTTGAGTTCTGGAGGGGAGCTACAAGCTATTATGAAGAGACTAATTTGAAAAGGAAACCCTTTTTGGATCTTAATCCACAGCTTAGAATTTAGCACATTTGTTATGGCTTACTGGAATCAGTGTTATTGGAAATTAAAGTTGATGAGAAAAATAAGGAGTTTTATTAACCGAAGGTTCCTAGAAAAATTCCTACAAAACTTTTATGCAACTGCAATGGATACCACCACACTGCTAGAGGACCAGAGGCCTGTCTTTGTATCTCAATGGATAAAAGGTCAGATTAGAATCTTTTAATTTGCACTGGACTTTTAAAGATTGGCCACCGGAGTGATGAGCGAGGGAAATCCAGGTCTGCTCACACACCTTGAATGCCAGCAAGTTAGCAGTTGCCATTTTCCTGCCAATGAGTCCAAAACCATGTCAAAAGCATTAATCTCCCAGGTTCCTTTTTACACCTTCATCCCAAACCCAGTGCCTGTCCAAGATGGTCATAGTGGTGTGCATTAATGAGATCTGCCGCCTACCCAACACCTCTTGGGGATCCCCACCTTTCCCTATTATAGGGCTTCTGTATGTTTGTAGGCATCCGGTGGCTCACTGATTAGCATGCCTATGTCATAGCCTGCACCCAGTGGACCAGGGTATGCAGTGGTTCACCCCCTTAATGCACTCTTTTTCATCCTGTCAGTGACTGACTACTGCATGCCCCAAACTCAAACCTAGATGACCATATTTTGGATGGGGCTGCCTTCTAGACTACCTCGCTGATCAGCGTTCATCTCTAGAAATTTCTGTGACATAAGAGGAGATCAATAGGGACATTGATGTTATGTGCATGGGGAAAGCCCCAGAAAGAGATGCATTCTTTAGTGAATTAAAAAAAAAATACACAAATCTAAAATCTCACAATTGAGGTGAAAGGCTTTTAAAGCAGTGAAAACTGCAGGCCACCTATGCTCTGAATTAAACAGCATAATAATATCTTTTAATCCCAAATCCCAGCAAAGACTCACTGTATTGTGCTAGCTATATGCAAATATCATGATATTATACTGATATTGAGAAACTGGTCAAGGACTCGTCAACAGGATTAGCCATGAATCCTGACTTAGTACACCCCGTGGAGGTGTGGGTTTATGCCTGGTAAATCTTGTGACAACATGAGGGCCCTGCTTCACATAATGTAGCAGGCTAAAAAAGATCAGGAGGAGAAGGTTTACTATCCTTGGATGCAGAGAAAGCATTTGATCCCACAGAATTAGACTACCTTTTTCAAAATCTCGAAACGATGGAACTGTGATAGTCTTGTGGTTGTATGTGAAGCCCACTGCCCAACGAGCCTAAAATAGCCTACTATCAGGGGCCTTCCCAGTCCAACGGGACTGCATCAGGGAAGTTGCCTGCCAAGATTCACCAACACCCACAGTTGAAAGCCACTGAAACCCTGGCAGGTCTTCATAAGATACTACTCTATGAGTAAGATATCCTCCTGACACTCTCGGAACTGCTACCTTTGATACCTTAATTGCGTCACCAACTGAGAATTCTCACATTATTCTGGTTATTGATTGTTCCTGGATGACCATGCCTTCAAGTAGGTGCCACATAATCTGTGGTACCTGGATTAATGTGGGCCTCATTGGCATGTCCCATGATAATATTCAGTCCCTACGTCAGAATATGTTGGCAGACTTCAACCTTTCATCTGGCTTGAGTTCCTGCTGTGGGGGGAACTCCAGCTTGTGAAAATAAGCATGGCACCTACATTTAACTATATATTCATGCTGCTGTCACTGAGAATTCCTAAACCCACACTACTGGAGATTTATCAGTATTTAAAAATGCATGTCACTGTAGTTCATACAAAGCCATTTAAGAGTTGGTGCTTGTCTGTCATTGGTAACGGAAGCTTACACCAAACTTTTAAAAGTTTATACTTTTTCCAAAATCAAATTCCAAAAGCGGGAATTTGTTTTTGGAAAAGTGAAAACTAATGGTCCAATACCATGGAAGTTTTCTCCTATAATGCAAGGGTAATTTTTTGTTTTTGCAGTCGTTATTGCCAGGATATTTTGGTGGTGACACAGGAAAGCAAAAAGCCACTGAACCACCAACTCTAAATAGGGTGGGCAGTTGAGTGACTTGCTTCCAATGCTCTGTATTGCTTCGGGCTGTCAGAGAAAGATTTACATTGACAATGTAAACCTTACTCAGTCGGCGTAAACCTGGAGGGCCACTTGACTCGAAATAGGACAGGTGATTGAAAATCTCGAGGACGGGGTACTCTGTTGCAGTTCCAATGGAGAATCCCATCCAGCAAACTCTAAATCAGGCCCTATGTCTTCCTCCTGTAAAACCTGGGTTGAGCACTTCCTCCTTGCATGTGGGGGACTTGTAGGGAGGCACACCACAACCCCAGGTGTCCCCAAAACTTTGAAAATAAATGTTGTGGTGCTCTCGGTCCACCATGGAACATGAAATCACTGATATGTAAATTTCAGGTCGCCTTAAAGCCTTGAGGTACTTGTGAAAGACACACCACAACTAAATGTGGCACCAAGACCTTGTAAAAACAATTAGTGACACAAAATCAAAGAGCATCAAAACACAGATGTGCAAATTCAATGTTTCCCGAAGGCCTGCGGGGCCCGCATTGCAGCCGTGATGCTATTTTTGATACAGCAGGAGTTAAAGAGGAAATTACTTTTTCACAGAGCTGACATTTTTCCATGACTCTGAGGGTTGTGGTCCTGCCAGGTTCTCTACACCCATGTATGCACTGTTCAGTGCCAGGTGAGGAAGCCATCTTTATCTTGTCTCTTTACTCTCCCAGACACAGGCATGGGCTGCAAAGAAGAAGCACCAAGAGGAGCACAATGGTGCACTAAATACCTGGGGGGCCCTGCTGCATAGGACCACTGTCCTAGGCCCAGAGCCTTCCTGAAAAGAGCATATGTTGTGGGTTACCCCACCTCTAATTTACAAGAGCACTATTAAAATAGGACACAAAGACAATGGGATTTTGCAGTGGGCCCCCACATTTCCCAAGAGATATCAATAAAAGCACTGAACGTGGACAGTAATTTCTAAATAGAGGTGGCTCCCAACCCTACATCTATGGTAGGGGGACAGGGAAAAAGACCTCCATGAGTGGGATTCTTGATTTAAGATATTTCCAGTCCAGGTGCATGTCAGTCTCTTATTCCTGATGATGGGTTCTAACCATCAGTACTCTCTAGGACCTTGTGACCCCCAGAGTAAGTTGATCTTTGTTCTTAGAGCCCAGTTGTCTCTCCTGCACAACTGGTCTTCCCCTCTCTTGACAACATCTTCCTGCAAGGCACACTAGAAGCACCACTTCACTGCACTGAGTTTAGCCTCTTCCTTTTAGGCAGATTCAGGTTTTAGAAGGTCTAGGATCAAAATCCATTGCACAGGTACTTAGTTACCAGGCAGCTAGGTTGATGATTCCACAAAGCAGGCTTCCTCTCTAAGAAATGTAGTACTCTTTTTCCAGCAAGCAGTCTATACTCTTCTTTGTGCAGTCTGAAAGATTCCTAGCATGGTTCTTACGTAGGTTGTTTCCAACAGTCTGAGATCCTGGCTCTGGCTCACAAGTAATTCACATTCACCCTAGGGAGTAAGTCATGTCACTGGTCAATGAGAACACTGGCATTTTGTCCCGATTTCTACCCAGTTTCTATCTGTGTTTTTCAGACAATATTGTGTATTCCAATGACCCACCTCTTGGATTCGTTTTAAGCAGATCCTGCCATGGTGTGTATCTCTCCCTGACTGGTCACGCCACAGACTTTTCCCACTTGTGACAGCAGGAAGAAAGGGTGAGGCTGGGACTATTCCTGTCAGAGAAACCCAAAGCAAAAGCACAACAGAGGGTGAGGTTCCTAACTCAGCTACCGCTCAAATTGTTGGGGGTATCACCACTGGTGTCAGACTAGAGCAGGAAGGGGCCAAGGAATGTTCCTATTGTTCAAAGGGGTACTTGTCTCCCTCCTGCCTTTCACATAAGAGGTGCCTAGTTCAAAGGACCTCAGGAATGTTCTTACAATCTACATCTTTTTCTGGCAGGCTCTTTCCACACTCCATTTTATGTACTAGACCAACAGAGGACCCAAATTGGATTCATGTCACCATATGGTAAAGTACTGCATATATAATACACACGCACATAATCTACATACACATGTACAGAGTGCAGGCACTCTTCTTATATGTCCTCTGCAACCTACTTGAGTCCAATACAATAGCTGTCCACTTCCGGCTGACCTTATACTAAAATGCAGGTGTCACAGGTTGAAGCTCATAATCCAATCATCCAACCAAGATATTACGGTGTGTGTGACTCTATTAGGGAGACCTACAAAAAGCAGGGATCCAAATAGCAGAGATCGGAATGAGTAAAACTAGGAGGTTTCACTGGTTAGACCCCATTTTTCTAACAGACTTGCTAGTCCTACTTGGACTCACTTACAACGTCCTCCCCATACAGACCAGCCAGCCTGGTCCAGCTTTTATGATGTTTATTAGTGGTTGCTAGCATTTTAGACTAACTAACAACTACCGAATGCTGCAGCCAGAACAGCTACTATAATCACCTGAAGCACCTAGGCTAGTATTCAAAGTCTAGATTGCTATACTGTGAAGATGCACCACATTTAAAATGCTATGAACTGTTCATTAGCCCATTGCCTGGTTCCATGTTTTTTTAGCAGAAATCTTGAACATATTGTTGTATGTGTACAATCTAATACTTCCCACATATATCTATCCCAATGAACACCTTTAATAATGTTAAGGTGTTTAAGGAATTAATGTGTATCCCCCATTGTTACATAATGAAGCCCTGATTCACAAATAAAATACCAAGGTGGTCATTATGACATTGGCGGTCTATCCCAAAGACCGCCGTGGTGACGGCTGCCAACGTACCACCGCGGAGACGGTGATCCTCCTGCCAGATTACGACACACAAACAGAAAACTGGCAGAAAACTGCCACAACCACAAGTCTGCCAGACCCAACGAAGACAAAGAAATGTCGGACCAACCACCCACACCGCTATGCCAGCAAATCACTGCCCTCAAAATTATGACCCACAAATCACCGCTACGGACATTCAACGGCGGTCAAGCATTGGCGGTGCACACCGCCGCAGCGGAATTGGGCACCCATCACCACTACAAGCCAACATTGGCCAGTTCAAAAACCCCACACCTGACACAGGAACACACACCCTGCACACCCACCAACAGCAGTATAAAACACCCACCCACACAACCCCCAATCCCTTGCAAATACGAAAAGACTGCCACACCTTGCCAGGCCAATCCCTTACATAACTGCACACACACACCAAATCCAACCATTCATCACTCACGCATCGCATACCACACACCCTACCACAACACTGAACACCCTCTGCAAAAAACCCACAAAAGCACCCTGTTTAACAGATGAGGAGTTGCGGGTGATGGTAGAGGAAATCGTCAGGGGGGAGCCACACCTGTTTGGTGCACAGGTCCAGCAGATCTCCATTGCCAGGAAGATGGAGCTATGGTGGAGGATCGTGGACAGGGTAACCTTCATGGGACCATATCCACGCACAAGGGATACATACGAAAGAGGTGGCACGACCCACGGGGAAAGGTGCGTTCCATTGCATCAAGGCACCAGGTCGCCATCATTACGACTGGCGGTGGACCCCACCCCCCCCCCCACAGCTGACAGCATGGGAGGAGCAAGTCATGGCAATCTTGCATCATGAGGGCCTCACTGGAGTCACTGGACGGCTGGACACAGCTGGGTAAGTCACCATTACTATCCTACCTCCACCAATTTCTGCATGGCATGTTACCCCCTCACCCAATTCCCCACACCCCATCCCACCCAATGCACTACCCCATGACCACACGTAAATCTGTACCCCTGCATGCCCTACCCATTGCAGGTAACACCCCTCCCAGCACTGCATGCACACCCACCAGCAATGCATGGACAGCATGTAATACTACCAATCCCACAATTCAACACCATACACTACCAATGGTGGGAGGACAACGCCAAACCCATAGGGAAAGGTAGAAATGCGGAAAATGTGACGGACAATGACCCTAACAAATCACTTACATCCCCACAGGTGCCCCAGCCAATGCAAATGGCGAGCAGGTGCCACGGCAACCCAGTCCTCCACCAGAAGATACCATCAGTGATGACAGCAACTCTGGATGTCTCGATCCGGAGGATCTCCTTGGCTCATCTGGGACCCCAGGTCAGTCGGCTCCCACATCCCAAAGTCAGTCCACCACAGGGCCCCCCAACTCAAACACCGCAGCAACCACCCAACATCCCCAATCCCCTGTCCCCAGGACAAGTCGATCAATAGTGTGCCCACCTGTACAGGGACCCAAGTTGATACCACACAGGCAAGATGAAGAAGGTCCTGGTGTGAGTGGGAGTGGGAACATCATTCAGGGGACACACGCATAGGAGGCCAGGGACAGTGGGAGGTCAGCTGTGCGTCGGGCGGGCCAGGCCTAGGGAACTGACTGCCCAGGAGGCACTCACACATGTTCTGGGGGCATTCAAAAAATCCCAGGACAGGATAGGCCAGGCTATCACCATCATGCAGGAAAATCAGCGGCTGCAGGGGGTACACCACCAGGAGGTCATGCAGCAGTTGCAGGGCCTAAATGCCAACATGGCCTTCATTGTAGGGGTGTTTGGTGATATAGCCAACACAATGCAGGAGAAAAGAGCACACCAGCTGCCCACTACCACTAGCCACTCCACTCAGCAGCGGTCAAGATCTGTTGCAGCTAGTGTACAGGAGGACCTGCCATAGGACCAACAGGCCACCAGCACCCCTTCCTCTGCAGCAGAAGAACCACCCCGCAAATGTTCCATGTGATCCAGACAGACACCAGAGATTGTTACCAAGGCCAACACCACTGCCAGGAAATGAGCCCCTTCAGAATGTCCCCCTTGTGTGCCACTGAGTCACCTGGTTCACTTTGGACTACCATTGCTTGTCATCCTATGGCCCCATGGACATTGTACCTGTGCTCCAAACCAACTGAGCCACTACACAGTGGTTTTCCTCAACCATCACCCCACTCTATTGCTCTTCACTATTGTCACTTCAATAAACACCCTTGAACACAACTGGAGTGATAGTGCTTTATCAGACAGAAATGTGCAATGTAATGAACTGTATTATCCTGTGCAAATGTCCTGTAAAATGTGAATCTATCAAACACATGTTGTTAAGCAGTCTGTAGCCATCACATCAGTACACAGTTGTGACCACACCAACATCTACAAAAAGGGAAGGCATAAGTGACAGTCAATTGAAAGGTTAAGGCAGTGATTGGCACAACACAGCTGTCACACAGCACTCAACAGAAATGGAGATATGAACAGATCTACAGTCTTACCTGAGTGTCATTGGAAGTACTGTTGTTTGATTTGTGTCCTGTTGGCCACATCCTCCTCCTCCTCACTGTCCTCAGTGTCCACTGCTGCCACAGGTGCATTGTCTCCCCCCTTCCTCCTGCAGGTAGGGCACATGGCGTCTGAGGGCAAAACTGTGCAGCATGCCACCATAATCTGGCAGACCTTCTTAGGGACGTAGCATAGGGACACACCTGTCAAATGGAGGCAGCTGAACCTGGCTTTCAGTAGGCCAAATGTGCGTTCTACAACCCTTCTGGTATGGACATGTCCCTCATTGTACCGATTTTCAGCCCCTGTTCTCGGATTCCTAATAGGGGTCAACAGCCAGGACAGGTTTGGGTAGCCCGAGTCACCTGGAAGTAGTGAGGGACACACATTACCCATTTACAATGGCATGGAGTACATCTCCAGTTTCCATACACCGACATACATTGTGTTAAGACTCATGCTCACCTATGAGCCACACTCTGTGCCTCTGTAGTCGTGCCATCACCTGCAGGATGCTGCCATTCCTCAAGACATAGGCATCATGCACAGATCCAGGAAACTTGGCAGTGCATGGGAGATGTACTGATCTGCAAGGTACACCGTCTGGACATTAACTGAGTGGAAACTCTTCCTATTCCTGTACACCTGCTCATTTGCCCTGGGAAGGATTAAGGCAATGTGGGTCCCATCAATAGCTCTGATCACATGTATGTGTCCCATGGTGTAGAATCCTGCCTTCACAGTGGGCAAATCTTCACTCTGGGGGAATGTGATGTAGCTGCTCATGTGTTTGAGCAAGGCAGCCAAAACCCTTCCAAGCACTATCCAAAACATTGGCTGTTACATTCCTGGAGCCAAGCCCACTGTCACCTGGAATGAACAACTTGCCAGGAAATGGAGCACTGAGGGTACCTTTACTACAGGGGTAATAGCTATAGTGCTACAGACAGCAGGCATTAGATCTGGCTCCAATTTGCACACTGCTCAGCAATAGTGGCTCTGTCCAGATGATAGGTGAGTATGATGTGCCGGTCCTCCAGTGTAGCCAAGACCACTAGGGGTCTGTACACGGGTGCTTGCCTCCTCCTCCTCCTCAGCAGTGGTTGGTATCTAACTGAGCCAAAAGTGAAATGGGTGTGCCTACAGCACCTATGGACAAACAACATCATAATACGCAAAGCATGTATGAATGTAGGAGACTGATGCACATATTTATTTCCAATATGAGTACTAGCAGCAGGAAATGGCAACCGCCTGTCCTGTATGCAGGAAATGACCTCACTCCGTCAGCGTTAGGCATCATGGCAGAAGGCGGTCTGCACCGCCGTGCTTCTCCTCATTGGCTAACATGGGGCGATGATCAATGCCGGCGGTGACGGTATACACTGCCGTGGACGTGACTGCCATTTTCTTTCTATCACTTCACTTGATTCCTGACTCTCTCTGGTTCTACATCTCCACTGCATGTGCTGCTGTGACCTGTGTCTGGAACCTACGATGGCCTGTGCTAGAAGGGAAAGGGCCCCAGCTTTCACATCCGAGGAGCTGGAGAAGCTTGTGGATGGGGACCTACCCCTGTATGGACAGTTGTATGGGCCTCCAGACCAACAGGTGAGTACATCATGGGTACGTTGGATGCAACACAGCTGCATGTAGATATATGTGTGTGCTAGCAGTGTGTCATTTGGGGGGTTTGGCTGCAAGCAATATGTATGCAGAGGTACAGGTCATGTGTACGCTTGATGAGGGGCAAATGCAGTATGTGAGCCATTTGTGACAGACCGGATTGTAAAGTTCATGTAAAGTTCATGATGTCCTTCTGTCTGTGTCGCCTCTGCAAGTCAGCGCCCATCAGAAGCAAGGGTTGTGCAATGCCATCACCAAGGACGTGCGGACCCTGGGGATCCATAGTCGGCAGAGCACCCACTGCAGAAAACGGTGGAAGGACCTGAGATGCTGGGCCCAGAAGACCCATGAGGCCCAGCTGGGGGCAGCCTCCCAACGAGGGAGGGATACCTGTTGGACCTTGACCCCCCCCCTTATGGCCCACATACTGGTGGTGGCAAATCCGGAATTGGATGGGCACTTGAGGGCAGCACAGCAGCCACATGGGGGTCAGCACAGACTGTGTCTTATTTTGTATTTGTTGCCTGCCATGGGGTTTAGGTGCAAGGTTGTAGTCAGTAGATGCCCCAATATACTGCTATTCCTGTGTGGTCCTGCTTAGCTATGTAGGGTGGTATGTATATTTGGTATTGCTAAGTAGATAGCATACCATGGCAGACAGGGCTTAGTTGGTCCCAGTAGGTTTGCAGTTGGTAGTGTTTGGGTTCCTTATTGCTGTTGTACCTAGGTAATGGCTTGGCACTGTGTCCATACTGCGCAATGTAAGTCCCAGTGAGTGATTGTGATGTGTGTGCCATATGTGCTGTTGGTGCTGTGATTTACCCTGTGCTACCTGTCTCTCTCACCCACCCTCTCTCCTTTTGTCATCATGTCCATGTGTGCATTAGCATCATTTGGCGAAGGAGCAGGGGCACCAGTGAGTGGGGGAGCTGCAGCCCACAGGACCTAGGAGGCAGAAAGCACAGACACCCAGGGGATCAGTGAGTTGGAGGGTGAGGGGAGCACCACGGGGGAGACAGAAACGATGACTACAGACTCAGATTCCTCCTCCGATGGGAGCTCTCTGGTGATGGAGGACCCATCTGGGACCACCCCAGCTATGTTGTCTTCCGCCACCCCCGTACTAGCACTGCCCTCCCATTTGCCCCCCACCCAGTTGCCCATGCCCGCTTACCCAGGAAGGTGGATGCCTCCTTCTCCCCAGGCACCTCAGCCATGCCCCAGTCTGCCCTGGTGCCCTCAGTGAGGAGGCTATTGACCTTCTGGGATCCACCTCTGCAGGGCAGTCAACCATAGTGAATGCCATCCAGGGGCTGGCATCTCAGATGCAGCAATGCAATGCCTTCCTGGAGGGCATTCACGGTGTCTTGGCGGCCTTACAGATATCATTTCAGGCTCTGGCCTCCTCTCTGATGGCAGCCAGTGTCCCTGGTTCTTCCGCCCCCCTCCAACTACCTTTTCCCAGTCCCATTGCACTCTCCTCCAACCCATTCCATGCACCCAAGACAACAGACAGAACTCGCAAAGACAAAACACAGACACCACACTTCACTCCACAAGCACACATACAACCAACACACAGATGCACATACTACAACAACCACTACCTCCACTGTCTCCCCCTCCTTCTCCTCCTGTGGGACATTCTGAATTCAGCAAGGGGTCATTTGTGTAGATCCTTCAAGGTTTTTCAAAAGAAAATCACAGCTGAAATAAAACAAATATTGAAATTGAGTTGAAAAAACATCCATTTCTGTCCACATTTTCTTCTGAACCTTTTTCCATCTATGGCAAAACTTTAAAAGCAATATACCATTACGTCTGCTGGACTCTTCTGGTTGCGAGGATATGTAGGGCTTGTAGGTTTATTAAGAGCCCTAGGTACCCAAAGCCAATAAATGAGCTGCACCTTGCAATGGGTTGTCATTGTATACCGGTTATACAGCAATTCATTAGGTAAAATATAAAGACTGAAAAACAAGTAGCAAGGAAACCTTTGTATTTCCAAAATGATCGCAAGATAAGGAGTTTTTCAAATAGTGGTTATTTGCACATCTCTGAATTTGGGGGTCTCCATAATGGCATGTGATTTACAGGGCATTTTTCAAAATGACTTCTTTCTTACACACTGCCTTACATTTGCAATGCAAAAATGTAGACAAAAACAATTGGCAATAACAGTTGTTCTTCCATTCTGTGTTCCCCCAGGTTTCCCAATAAAAGTGGCACCTCACTTGTGTGGATAGGCTTAGTGCCCGTGACAGGAAACGCCCCAAAACGCAACATGGACACATCATATTTTTCTACTGTTTTTTGCAAAGTGCCTAGCTCTGGATTTTGGGCTGTATCTCAGCTGTCACCTAGGGTAATCTATACATTTATGGAGAGTAGAACCCATGGGGAATCCAGTATGGGGTGACTTATGGGGCTCCCGCCAGGTTCTGTCACTAAGAATATTTAGCAAATGTAGCTAAAAAAACTTGTTTGCTGCACATTTTGGCGATGGAAAGTTCTGGAATCTGGGGGAAGCCACAAACTTTTTTCCACAAAGCATTCCCCCAAGTCTCCCGATAAAAATTATACCTCGCTTGTGTGGGTAGGCCTAGTGCTCGTGTCAGGAATGGATCACACAATAGTCAATGCTAGTCCTTACATGAGGGCACTGTTGACCCTGGGGTGATCCATTCCTGGCGCAGGCACTACATACAGGCACAAGTGGGGTAGTGTTTTTATCAGGACAGGTGGGGAAACACTGGGTGGTAGGAACTTTGTGGAGTTCCAGCATATTCCTGTAGTTTGTGTGACAGAACTGCAAGAAAAAATAGAGTTGTTTTTTCAACATTTCACCTTTGCAGGGTATTCTGGGTAAGTAAACTTTGGGAAATCCATACAAGCCAAACCTCCATGGACTTCCCCCAGGTGTCTAGTATCCATAAATCTCTGGGCTTGGTAGCTTTCCCTATATGGCTGCCGAGCCCAGGACCAAAAACCAAGGTGCCTACCTTACAAAACCAGGTTGTTTTGTGATAGATAATTTTGATGTCTCCACAATGGAGTGTGGGGGAATTTGGGGCTGAACTTAATTGGGGATCTACCAAGAGAACACTCTCTCTGTGCCTGCTGCTGCTTGCACCTGCTCTCTGGATTGGGTTAACCTGCTATTGTCCCGCTGCACAGACTGTGCTTGCAAAGGGATAGCAGGACTGTCCTTATCATCTCCCTCAGAATCACTGGAAGAGGAGTTGTCGGATGGAACTCCTGAAAAATCACTCCTAGAGTCTGCACCATTGTACTATCTCTCAGATGCTGTCTCAGTATCTGCTGTCTCAGTCTCTGATCCTACGTCAGAGCTGTCCTCTATATCCCGAGTTAGGGCTTGGGCAGCAGTCATCCAACGAGACGCCATCTCTGCTACTGGCTAAACTCTAGCTCTAAAACACTAGCCTACGTAGACAGTCACAAAATCGCTGGTGGGTGTGTGTGCGATGCTTGCAACAGTAAAGGTCCCCTTACCTTTGCTTCTTCCCTCAATCAGCACGTTCTCCCAAGACACTCAAAAAACAAAAAAGACACACTATTACTTAGATGTGTCACATATCAGTCCTCACAGTCTTTAGTGCCTCTGACACCCACATCGACAATCATTATTGGGGCTCCCACTCCCATGACCCCCTCCTCGGATTCCCGCACTATCACCCAGCAAAAGTACCCTTCATCTCTCCATAGCCCCCTCACACAAACATTGTAATTGTTGGCTTTACTAATCCCCTCAGCTATTCACATAAAATAAAGATTTGATCTTTGCAGTAGGCGTTTAAACCTTCTGCCCTTCTTTACAACATCAAAACTGCCACCAGACAAAAGTCAGATCCTCTTCTAGCAGAAACGTAAGTTAGCTTGACTTTTTGTTGCTGCCTAAAAGCTACAGTTGAAACGAGTCAGTTGGAGTAGGGGCATTGCTTTGAAGACGCAAGCTGTGAGACGACTGGTGGCGAATCCATATATATGTATATATATATATATATATATATATATATATATATATATATATTGATCACTTTTATATGTGGGTGTTGTTTCCTGGGGCCGATCGCAGCCCCCAGGGAAACCACACACACATTGACAAAAGTGATCTCCCTATATATATATATATATAGATATATATACCTATATATATATATAGATATACATATCTTTATATATGTATATATCTAGCTATATATAGATGCATATATATATATATATATATATATATATATATATATATATATATATTATTTTTTTAGCTGTATAGTTTCCCTGGGGATCAATCGTGGCCCCCAGGGAAACTCATTTAAAAAACTGCTTCTACAGGGGATCAGCCCTGCTCATGGCCCCTGTCAGTTTAATTTTTTTAATTTTATTTTACATTTGTAATTATATTTTTTCTAAATATGCCCCCGGGGGGTTGCCCATTTTCAGAGGGAGCTGACCCCGCCAAGTGTAACCCCTGGTGTCTAGAGGGGTTTCCTGGCCGTGGATCATAGCACAGCTGCAATACATGGCCAGGAAACCATTCCAGGAAGGCCTTGTTTGAAAGGGGAGAATCTCTCCATTCAAACAAGGCCTTCCCGAACAGTGGGGAGGCCCATTCAGGCCCGTTTTCCACACCAGAGCATAAAGAGCCTTACCTGCTGCTTCCTGACAGTATTGCCAGATTTTCAAACGCTTCTGAAGCCCACAGCTGTTCAACTACCAGCCCAAAGTAAACCCAAAATGAACCAGCCCTAGCCCAAAACAAGCCCAAAGTTGTAATACTCAAAAAGGCAATAATAGGGTGTAAGAAACATGTTGAATTATAAATCTAACATTTTAAAGAATTATAATTTCTATTTTGAAGAAATATGTATAATTCAGTGTTTTTCGTTTTGCATTTTACATTACTAGTCCTGTTAATCCCAATATAATGTCAGTGTCAAAATGTAAAACTAGCATTTGCTAAGTTGCCTACATCATTTACCTGTCAGATTCGAGAGCCCTACCTAATATATCCAAAGCACAACCTGCTTTTCTTACTGCCTTTCAGATGCACACTGCGCATGCTAGATATGAGTGAAAGACACATCAGTGGACCACATACAGGCAGGAGACTGCTATTTTTAAAGCCAAAAAATGGCTTTATTTTTACTGTCTCCCACCTGAAAATGTATCTGCTTCAACAGAAATCAATAGGAAAATACATTCTCCCAATATATTGTTTTTTAAATCTCCAACTTTCTTTGTCTAAAATGTTGGCATGTATAGAAACGCAACTGACCATCTGGCATGTCTGGTGCATATCTACAGTGTGTTCTGATGCTCTTCTACTTTCAAGACTTGGCAGTAAAAGGGCGACAGGCCAATATGTCAGTCACCTCATGCTGCTTCCTCTAAACCTACTCAGGCACTGCTCCTACTCATGTATTAGTCGGCTACCTCTGCCCTGGAGTATGAGCATCAAGAGGAAAAGACATCCTTGCACTTTTCTCCTTTGCTGATGCAGTGTGTCTTCTGATCCTACTTCCAGCCCTCTCAAGGCATTTTTTAGTTTCAATACATTCACTACAAAATCAAGCCTGGATTAAGCATGGACAATACAACCAAAATAAGACAGATGGAACGTTTTTTGGACGTGTTGATAAACCATTAATACTGAGAAATACCATTTTATTCAAACTAAGTCTGCAACCTTTTGTTTCATGATACACATTCCTTTTAGTGAGGGTACAACATGTTGCTATAATATGTAGATAGTTGTCTACAAGCACCCCAAATAATAGTCCAGAATTGCTCCTTTAAGCATCACTCTTCTAGGTTTCATGTGTCTAACACACTGGAACAATTAATAAAAATAAGTGATATACAACTTTCTCTGTGTATTTTCTATGCCCTGCTCCTTTGTAAGACACTGTCCAACCTTCCTTGTATGCACTGAGCCATCACACTTAGGCCCTAATTACGACTTCGGGAAATGGAAAAGGCCATCCGACGAAATTCCGCTGTCAAGTTACTGCCAGTGCGGTCCCCTTCCAACGGCTCCCATCACGAGTTTCCCACTGGATCAGTGGATGGAAACAGAGTTTCAGCCCGATGGCTCAGCAGGAAGCAGCCCACAAAATTTACACTGGTTCATAATAGAGCCGGTGGCAATGTTGCAGTGTGTACGGTGCACCAGCACCTGTTGCGTTTTTCACTAGCTGCAATGGAGAATAATACATTTCTAAAACGTTGCAAATCATTACTAACCAAATCATACCACAATCCCCCCTTCTAAAATGGGCTTTCAAAATCTAGGTACTCTGAACACCCCTCTGTGCTCCCGCCCTCTTTTACATTTTCTGACCCGTGGAACAATTCTCATTCACTTTACTTGTCTGTAGTGTGCCCTATAGTACTACAATGCTTTTTGAATCCTGATTTGCACTAAAAATGAACTAAAAAGATTGCATGCATGAGAAAAAGTGCTTTCTAGTCTAAACTAGTTGTAGATATAAACAGCACCAGACTAGAATATTAGAAAGCATGCCAGGAAGACAATGCTGGAGTAAAACACCCACATAATCTAAAGACAAAGCACCATGCAAAGGATGGCGGTGGTAGAGGGACAATCCTCTAGCACACAAACGTGTTGATCGCAAAAACCTGGCTATTTGCCAGCAGAAGAAATTAAAACAGGGTGAGGGAATCTGAAGCCATACGTTTAAAAATAAATTAAAAGGGGCTTTTCAGGTAGGACTACACATAGTCCTGGCACAATTTGCAGGCAAACCACTGTATTTCGGTATCAACCTGCAGAAAATAACATTGAGAGCAATTTCTTATATAAAGCGCAATAGTTCCTATTAAGAGACTTACTTTAAGATTCTGCCAGCTACACAAACTGGATGGGTTTTCTTCTTTCAGTTTGAATTCTTTACGTGCAGGCGGTCCATTCTGAGTAACTGATTCTAAAAAGGGATATTCAATACAAAAAGTTCTAATTACAAGTTTCAGTAATTAACTTACTTTCAGGTCCTGCCAGCTACAGCGACTGGATAGGTTCTCAATTGTCAATCTGCAGTCAGTACGGACATGTGACCCATATTTGTCTCTTCCAGACTTTTCTCTCCTGTATCTACCTTGATTGTGCTCAGAAAACAATGTAAGTGCTTGATGCAGCTTTGTGCAAAGAAAGTCTTGTGAATGTTTAAAATGTAAAATTGCAAAAACATACTAGGGCATGAAGATATATTTGAACACCTCCAGTTATACTGTGATTTAAAAATAAATATTTATCAGTTTGTATTCCTCCAAGTTTAACCCCGTGGGTGCCCAGGACGAGCTGGTCTTGTCCTCGGCAATAGTTTCCTGGTGCCGAGGACGAGACCAGCTCTTCTTGCTATGTGGGCCCCCGGGGGAGCGCTAGCGCTCCCCCCGATGGCCAGGCACCCCCCTCCCCTGGGCAGGGATGGAAGGGGAATCGCTTCACCTTCCAACCCCGCCCCCCCGAACCCCAGTGGTGTATGATGACATCAGCGCGCTGACGTGTGCTGACCTCCTCAGAGACCTTCCCCTCTGCGCTGTAGCTCAGCTTCCAGCGCCGATCAGGGGAGAAATGCAAAAGCATTTCTCCTCTGATCACGTGGAGGGGGCATAGAGGCATGAAAGGAGAGAAAAGGCCTTTCCTCTCCTTTCATGTCTCGATATAGCATTTCTGCTGCCCGATCGCGATGCGATCGGGCAGCACAAATGCCCACCAGACACCAAGGATTTTTATTTATTTTTGTTTGGGGAGTAACCGCTAGAGCAAGGGTCGCTCCCGGGGGGGGGGATTATTATTAGGCCATTTCTGCCCCCCCGAGGGCAGATCGGCCTTGCGATCTGCCCCGGGGGGCAGAAACCACTAGACACCAGGGATTATACAATTGCACATAAGGGGAGCAGCCCCTTGGGCAAGGACCACTCCCCAGGGGGGCAAAATATTTGAAGGCCTTTTCTGCCCCCCCGGAGGCGGATCGGCCTAATATATACAGAGACCTTTAGACACCAGGGATATATATATATTTTTATTTACTTTATGTTTTTATGTGTGGGGTGCGACCCCTTAGATAATATTAGGTGGATCTGCCACCGGGGGGGAGGGGGGCAGAGAGCCACTAGACACCAGGGATAATTGTTTTTTGTTTATTTTTATTTTTTTTGTTTGGGGAGCAACCCTTTAGGCAAGGGTCGCTCCCAGGGGCCCAAATTATTTTTAGGCAATTTCTGCCCCCAGGGGGTGAAGAAACCATAGACACCAGGGATTATTTATTGTATTCATACTTGCGCATAAGGGGAGCGGCCCTTGGGACAAAGGCCGCTCCCCAGGGGGGGCAAATTATTTTAGGCCATTTCTGCTCCCCCTGGGGGTAGATTGGCCTAGTATAATTAGGCCAATCTGCCCCCGGAGGGGCAGAAAACCACTAGACACCAGGAATAATTTTTTTGTTGGTTTATTTTGATTTTTTTATGTATGGGGAGCGACTCCTTATGCAAGGGTAGCTCCCGGGGGGCCAAATTATTTTTAGACCATTCTGCCCCCCTAGGCCGATCTGCCCCAAGGGGGGCAGAAACCACAAGACACCAGGATTTTTTTTATTTTTTTTATACTAACGCATAAGGGGAGCAGCCCCTTTGGCAAGGGCCACCCCTTTGGCGGATCGGCCTAATATATACAGAGACCTTTAGACACCAGGGATATATATATATTTTTATTTACTTTATGTTTTTATGTGTGGGGTGCGACCCCTTAGATAAGGGTCACTCCCCTGGATGGCAAATTGTATTCAGGCCATTTCTGCCCCCCCCCCCCCCTCCTTGGGGGCAGATCAGTCTATTTTTTCTAGGTCAAACTGCCCCCAACAGGGGCAGAAACCTCTAGACACCATGGATTGGTGTGTGTGTATGTGTGTGTTTTGTATGGGGGGCAGCCCCTTGGGCAAAGGTCGCTCCCCATGGGGGCACATTACTGTTGGCCTTACTGCTCCCCTTGGGGGCAGATTGGCCTATTTTTGAAAGGCCCGTCTGCCCCCAAGAGGGGCAGAAAGCCCACCAGAGACCAGGGAAGATTTGTGTTTCAAAATAAGAGGTTGGGGTTATGGCCATAACCCCACCCCAAATGGGGCCAAAGTTGTTGTTCTCACCAGTGGACAGATTGGGCAAAACCCCTGATCCACACCCCAGGGGGACAGAAAGTCTACTAGATGCCAGGGAATAAAAGAAATAAAAGAAAATAGTGGGGTGGTGGCCACCAACCAGTATGGGCCTGGTTATGCCCCCACCCAAACTGAAGGGGCTAACAGCCTTTCAGCTCTCCCCTGCACACTAAAACATCTTATCCCATGGCAAGCAAGTGATGTTTTAGCTAAATTTGAGGTTTGCTGACGATTCTGGGTAATTAAACATTGGGGGATCCACGCAAGTCATAACTCTCTGGACTCCCTCGGGTGTCTAGTTTTCAGAAAGGTCTGGGTTTGGTAGGTTTCCCTCGATGGCTGCTGAGCCCAGGACCAAAAACGCAGGTACCCCACGCAAAAACAGGTAGTTTTGTATGTGATAATTTTGAGGTGTCCAGGTAGTGTTTTGGGGCATTTCCTGTTGCGAGCACAAGGCCTATCCACACAAGTGAGGTACTATTTTTATTGGAAGACTTGGGGGAAAGCTGGGTGGAAGGAAATTTGTGGCTCCTCTCAGATTCCAGAACTTTCTGTCACCGAAATGTGAGGAAAAAGTGTTTGTTTGCCAAGTGTTGAGGTTTGCAAAGGATTCTGGGTAACAGAACCTGGTGAGAACCCCACAAGTCACCCCATCTTGGATTCCCCTAGGTGTCTAGTTTTCCAAAATTCACAGGCTTGGTAGGTTTCCCTTGGTGCTGACTAAGCTAGAGGCCAAAATCCAAAGGTAGGCACTTTGCAAAAAAACACCTCTGTTTTCTGTGGAAAAATGTGATGTGTCCACGTTGTGTTTTAGGGCATTTCCTGGCGCAGGCACTAGGCCTACCCACACAAGTGAGGTACCATTTTTATTGGGATACTTGGGGAAAAGCTGGGTGGAAAGAAATGTGTGTGTCCTCTCAGATTCCAGAACTTTCTGTCACCAAAATGTGAGGAAAAAGTGTTTTTTTGCCAAATTTTGAGGTTTGCAAAGGATTCTGGGTAACAGAACCTGGTGAGAGCCCCACACTTCTCCCCATCCTGGATTCCCCTAGGTCTCTAGTTTTTAAAAATGCATAGGTTTGGTAGGTTTCCCTTGGTGCTTGCTGAGCTAGAGGCCAAAATCCACAGGTAGGCACTTTGCAAAAAACACCTCTGTTTTCTTTGAGAAAATGTGATTTGTCCACTTTGTGTTTTGGGGCATTTCCTGTTGTGGGCGCTAGGCCTACCCACACAAGTGAGATACCGTTTTTATTGGGAGACTTGAGGGAACATAGAATAGCAAAACAAGTGTTATTGCCCCTTGTTTTTCTCAAAAATTTTTCCTTCCAGATATAAGACAGTGTGTAAAAAATATGTCTATTTGAGAAATGCCCTGTAATTCACATGGTATTATGGGCACCCCAGAATTCAGAGATGTGCAAATAACCACTGCTCCTCAACACCTTATCTCGTGCCCATTTTGGAAATACAAAGGTTTTCTTGATACCTATTTTTCATTCTTTATATTTCAGCAAATGAATTGCTGAATACCTGGTATAGAATGAAATAAACACTGCAAGGTGCAGCTCATTTATTGGCTCTGGGTACCTAAGGTTCTTGATGAACCTACAAGCCCTATATATTCTCGCAACCAGAAGAGTCCAGCAGAAGTAACAGTATATTGCTTTCAAAAATCTGACATTGCAGGAAAAGGTTACAGAGTAAAACGTAGAGAAAAATGGCTGTTTTTTCTACCTCAATTTCAATATTCTTTTTTCAGTTGTTATTTTCTGTAAGAAACCCTTGTAGGATCTACACATATTTCTCATTGATGAATTCAGAATTTTGTCTACTTTTCAGAAATGTTTAGGTTTCCGGGATCCAGCATTGGTTTCACACCCATTTCTGTCACTGACTGGAAGGATGCTGCAGTTAATAGATATGGAAACGTGACTGTACCTTCAGTTAAACTAGTTTGCTAAGTTTTATTTTACAGAATGGTGTAAAATATGAAACTTAATGCATTATATGTACCAATACACTTTGTGTTTAAATAAATTACTATTAACGTCAAGGGGCGTATTTATACTTTTTGAAGCAAAACTGCTTTGGTGCAAAACTGCACTAACACAGTTTTGCACCAAAAAGTTTAGCACTGGCTTGCACCATCCCTGAGCACCAGCCTGGTGCCACATTTATGTAAAGGTGCAAGCCGATGCAAAGGGTGGGCTAGCATAAAAAATAATTATATTGGCCGGGTGGGGCTGGTGGCATTGGAGAAGGGGATTTTGCACCAAAAAATTATGTTAGGCTGGTTAGAGTAAAAAAAAAGATGACTCTAACCAGCCTAGCGTCATTTTCTGACGCAAAACCTTCCATACCACATGACTCTTGTCTTAGAAAAGACAGGAGTCATGCCCACCACCCCAGTGGCCAGCACAGGGGGCCAGTGTCCCCTGGGATGGCCACTGCATCTTGTGCCATGCAGGAGGCCCCAAGTTGGGCCCCCGATGGTACTTTATTTAAAACAAATTACTTACCTATACTTACCCTACTTACCTGGGATGCGGTCCCCCATCCTTCAGTGTCCCTCTGGTGTATGTGGGGGTGTTCCTGGGGCTTGAGGAGGGCACCTGGGGACCCATTCGATGGTGTTGAACCATAAAAATGGGTCCACAGGTCCCTTAACGCCTGGCCTGACCAAGAGGTGTTAAATAATGGTGCAAAGCAAGCTTTGTACCATTATTTAGCCCCTCCTCCCACCCAAGTGCCATTTTAGCACGGGGGATAAATATGGGGCTATGGGGCTAGCACCATTTTTTAGATGGGAACGCCTACCTTGTATCTCATTGACGCAAGGTAGGTTCATGCATATAAAAAATGGTGCCCACCAATATTTTGATGTTAGACGGGTCTAACGTCAAAATAGAAATATGGAGTTAGTTTTGGGCCGCATTTGCATAAAAGAAATTACGCAAATTTGGTGCAAATGGGGTATACATATGCCCCCACGTACTTACATTGCAGTAGGAGAATTTTGTTGGTGTGACAACAGGCAAGGAAATAGTCACCTACAGTAGTTCAGACTAGCTTTTTCTAACCCTTGAAATCCTCACCATCACCCTGTGTCTAATGGCAAAAGGCTGCTGCATCATAGCTTCTGGTAAGGTCAGCCAAAGGGTCGTAGGGCAAGAGTCACACAATGTATGGAAATGCCAAGACCAATCAGGAAAGACAGTCATTTTAGCCTCAATGGACTCAGCCCGTTGGTCACGTTTAAATTGAAACAACAAGGACTCATTAAAATTTGGAATTAACATGCAAGTCAAAATACAATTCAAACATGAAATAATTTACGAACTTAACTGCACCGTTAGAACAAGTTCATAATTCAATCATGCATTTTTACTATGGTTTCTTGAAAGATCCTTGTCGAATCAATTCTACGCATATACGTTGACAGCGGCTCAATGACTTATATCAGAGTGTTTTTTTGAATCCCATCATTACCAATCCTAGACAAATGGTAGTGTGAGTCGGCATTCTGTCATCCTTATTTGCTGATAACACCATGAAACAATGCCCAGTTATGGATCCCCCTGGAAACAACACGACATTTGTACCGTGGCCAATTTATACCTCAAGTACAAAAAGGAAAGTTTCACAGTCCATTCTTTGACTGCTTCTTTAAATGTTGTTTCGGTCAAGTACAGATTTCGCTCATGGCAATTTCTGACTGATAATGATCCAAATATTGAAATAGGTTAGCAAGTTACGGCCTATATGGGAAGGTACCGGATGTGTGTACAATCAGGATGCTACAGTGCTAAAACCTGAGCCTACACCTATTTTCGCAGCACACAAGCCAACACTCAATTTCTAAATTCCTAAAATGATCAATAGGCAGATCAAATAAGCTTCGTGCTGCAAGGCCCTGACATTTATTTCCATGTAAAAGTAAATGTACACTCGTATAAAAATGAAATTACATGCATTATTTAGACTATCTTGATCGACAACTGGTTGCTAATAAAGCATGGCGAGGGCGCGAGTTCTAATTAGTAAATTCAGGACCTAACTATAACGTCCCTGTAAACTTTGTTTTTTTCAGTGAAAAAAAATTTATATATATGTATATATACACACACACACACACATATGGAGTCCATACTTAGTTGTTTAAATATTTACATTTACATGGTACAGGCTTTTGTTGGAAAGGCAGAATCGTTGCAGTGAATGTTGTTGTAAAGGCTGTTAGACTTGACAGCCTTTGGGTGGTCATCCCCCAATCTTTTGCCTGCCTCCTTCCACTTTTCTGACACTATTTGTGCTGGTTGTAGGACTCTGCACACTTTACCACTGCTAACCAGTGCTAAAGTGCATATGCTTGCTCCCTTAAACATGGTAACATTGGTTCACCCCCAATTGGCATATTTAGTTTACTTATAAGTCCCAAGTAAAATGCACTATATGTGCCAAAGACCTGTAAATTAAATGCTACTAGTGGGCCTTCAGCACTGATTGTGCCACCCACATAAGTAGCTTGTTAACCATGTCTCAGGCCAGCCATTGCAAGGCCTGTGTATTCAGTTTCACTGTCACTTGAACTTGACATTTAAAGGTACTTGCTAAGCCTTCAACCTCCCTTTTTCTACATATGAGGTACCCTAAGGCGGGCCCTAGGTAACCCATATGGCAGGGTGGTATGTAGGTAAAAGGCAGGACATGTACATTTGTGTTTTATATGTCCTGGTTTTTAGAAACTCCTAAAGTCATTTTCTACTACTGTGAGGCCCACACCTTTCATAGACTAGCATTTGGACTGCCCTTATATACTTTTTGAGTGATAGTTTCTTATCTGAAAGGGAAAACTAGATCATATTTAGTATCGCCAGAATGATAGTAGAAACTCCTGCTTATTGGTGAGGTTGGATTTTATATTACTATTTTAGAAATGCCACTTTTAGAAAGTGAGCATTTCCCTGCACTCAAAACCATCAGGGCCTTACAGCCTGTCTCCAATCAACGTCTGGGCTGGGCCAGTTGACAGCTCCCTTGTGCATTTCACCCAGACAACCAAAAACACAAGACTCTCAGTCACACCTGCACTCACTGAACTGAAAGGGGAACTTGTGCCCTTCAAAACGACTCATTGAAGTCTCCCTCACTTCAAAGGCATTTTGGGGTATATAAATTGGGTCTCTGACCCCACCAACTCAGACACATCTGGACCTACACCTGCATCCTTTCAAGAGGAACTTCCTGGCTGCCTAAAGGACTCATCTGGACTGATTTGCTAAGAAGGACTGCTGCACAGCTGTTGTCATGCTGCCCTGCTGGCCTCTGACTTTGCTGAGAAGGACTCTGCCTTCCCCAAAAGTGCTCTCCAAGGGCTTGGATTAAGCTTGCCTCCTGTTTTCTGAAGTGTCAGGGCCAAAAAGACTTAGGCCCTCATTTAGACCTCTGCGGTCTTTTTGAAAGACCCCCGAGGAACCGCCATGCTGAAGACCGCCAGTGCAGACGGTTTTTCCGCGTGGCGTATTATGATTGCTGGCAGCCCACCGTCCTTTTTCGGACTGAGACCTGCCAGCAGCCATACTGGCAGGCGGAGGGGAAGTGGAGGCTTCTCCACCTCCACCGCCCGTCATCAGAACACCGCCCACCAAATCACGTTCCATGATTCTGTGTGGCGGTGTGCTGGTGACGGGGAGCTGGCGGAGGAGCAGCCCCCATGGATCCCATCCCCTCCTGGAGGATCAACGGACAAGGTAAGTTGATCGTCCGTTAGGGGAGGGGGGGGTGTTGTGTGTTGTGTGCATGCATGGGGGTGTGCGTGTGAGTATGTAGAGGGAGTGTGTGAGTGCGTGTATGCATGCGTGGGGTGTTGTGTGTATGGGAAATGTGTGCGGGTCAGTCTGTGTACATGTCTGTTTGTTTGTGTGTGGGTATGTGTTTTTGCAGTGTATGTGTGCGTGTAGGGGTTTGTGTCTGTGCATGTTGGGGGTGGGGTGGGGAGGGGGTGAGTGTCTGTGCATGTTGGGGGTAGAGGTGGGGAGGGGGGTCCTGCCACCCTTTGGGGGTTGAGGGGTGTGGGGGGAGGACTCGGGGGTGGGGGGTGGGGGAGACCCCTATTAGTGCCAGGGAAAGAATTCCCTGGCACTGATAGTGCCTACCGCCATGGATTTCGTAGCGGTTCCAAACCACCCGAAATCCATGGCTGTATGCAGGGTTGTGATACCACCGGCGGTCTGGTGTCAGAGTGGAGAAGTGGCGGATGATCATGGCGGTAACCGCCATGGTCATAATTCCATATTTTTTTCCGCCAGCCTGTTGCCAGTATTACCGCCACTTCTCTCCCGTCCGCCAGGGTTGTAATGAGGGCCTTAATCTCTTCTGGAAATTCCTTGTGCGTCGAAAATCGATGCACCGTCTGCCGAAATCAATGCTTTCGAGATGGGGCCACTCACCTGAAAAGCAGGTTGTCTGCAAGGGTGATGGTATGACCCCGACCTCCTGGAACACCTCTTAGCACTTCCAGGTGGACACAGAAACCTCAGCAGTTATCCCAAAAGTAAAGGGGGAGTGGAAGAGAAAGAGACAAAACACTGCCATGTCTTGCCGGTCCAGCCAGACCCCCTGTATCTTCAGGGGGCAGGTCGTTGTTGACAGAGTAATAGTAGAGTTAGTGCACTCAACTTCCTTGAAACTGAATCTCTCTGATATGAGCACGGGAGCAGTAGAAGGACACCGGGATGCTCCAGCACTTTTCTTGGATACTGATAACTGTTGGCACAATTACTAACACTGCATTACCAAAAACCCAAACTGAGTACCATGACAATAAGTACTGCGACACTAGGGCTGGCTTCACAGAGATTTACTGTTGCACACTACAATTAGAACTGTGGTTGCACTTATGCACAAGAAAGACAAACAAGGGCATTAATTATCTCACATAAAACTTTCCTGCATGCATAGGGTTAAACTAAAAGAAACAAAAACAATCCAAGAAATACAAATATCCACTCTGGGTTCAAACAGTTAGGGTAGCACAGTTTGTTTTGGTTTCACTCTGTGTGAAAAACCCTCCAAAAAGAAAATTCTTCAAACCTGAAACACAGGCATGAATTACATAATTTAAATCCAAGAGTTATGCTATTAGAGAAAGAAAAGTCATGTAAATGCTCTTTTAAAATTGCACTGTCACTTTTTGTAGTACTTGAGCTCAAAAAGATTTCCTGAAGCACATTTAGGCAAGTAACTACAATAATAATATAAGATAAGCACTCTGCCAAAATATGAGGTCTGAAATACACCAGCTTTTCTAGGAAAGCGCAACGCTCAAAGAACAAACTCTCTGAAGAATACTAGTCACTTAGCTGCAGTCTTTTCCGGAGTGATGGAGAAATGCCTGGTTTCAGCTGGTACAGGAACAAAGAAAAAAATTGCCTCAAAAGTCCTGAATACGAGGATGACAGCAGGGGCTGGACTGCCAAATCAGATGCTCAAATCAGGAAGAAAACAAAGCCAAGCAGGAAGGCATGCTGCACTCTGCTATTTATAGCCAATCAGGAAAGCAGTTGAGTTTCCACATGTAGATGAGTCACCATACCCAATTAGAAGCACATGTCTACACCACACCCAATTAGAAGCACATGTCTACACCTGCATACATTAGCAAACAAGCATTGATAAAAACCAATTTTGCAACACAGCACATGATGTTTACTTAGTAACATGAAGGTTTAACCACGAACAGAGATATGATTTAACCCTAGTCCCTGGGGATGCTGACAGATAATGCAGGAGGCACCTTGGGGATTCCTGACAGATGCAAAGCCTGCATTGTGACCAAGAAATCTCTGCACAGCCAACCGGAACGACACAGCCCGACTTCCAGATGGGCAATTTGACACAGCGGCTGCCTTGTGATGGAAAATGTGACGCATTGCCTAACCGATCGATGCAGCACCCGTGCCTTCTTCCAGCGTGTTAAGGATTTTCCCTGCATCGTCCATGGGTGTCAAAATATTCCTGCATCGCAGTGAGGACCCAAGACTGCGAGCCACAAAACGACGCAGGCCCCTTGCAGTGTGGAAAGAAATGATGCATCGTCTGTGTCACGCTGGAAAATTCAACGCAACACCCTATTTTTCCATGCATCCCCTCCTCTGTGGTCTCTGTGCGTCATTATTTTTTATGCATACCAGGTACTGTGTGTAACAAAGAGACAACTGTTTATTGCCAAGGATTAAGACTCTTTTAAACATTTTAAAAGTATTATTTCAACATGTGTTTATTGGATCTTTGTTGTTTTGACCATATTTTGTTGAGATAAATATAATCTATTTTTCTAAAACTGTGTGGTGTATTTTTGTGGTGTTTTCACTGTGGCACTGTATGATTTATTGCACAAATACATTACACATTGAGGGTCATTACAACATTGGCGGTAAAAGCCGCTTACCACCGTGCAGAAGACCGCCAACACACCGCCGCGGCAGTGGAATTCCGCCACAGCTATTATGACCCACATCTCGAAATCCGACAAAATTCAGACACCTACACAAGTCCGCCACACCAAAGGTCAGTGATAAACTGGCGAAAACAAAACCTCCACCGTCACGCCAACAGAAATACGCCCACACTATCACGACACACGAATCCACGCGGCGGTCTTTCAACCGCGGTATTCCTTTGGCGGTACACACCGCCGCACTCAAAATACACACACTTCTACAAAACACCGCCACATTGGACAATTCAAAATACACACACCTGATACACATACACACACCACTCCCACACACCCATTACAATATAAAACACACAGCCACATCACCCACAAACCCCTATGACCAAAAATTCCGAAAGAAGGCCAGAGAGAGACACCACCATCCACAAACTAGCAGCCACAGGCACTCAACACCATCACCCACACAACTTCCACGCACAAAACATCACACACCACTACATATCACCACACTTATCACCACACACACCACCCCACACATCACCCACACCACCCCATGGCACGGCAAAGACACCCCAGGTTCTCGGAGGAGGAGCTCAGGGTCATGGTGGAGGAAATCGTCCGGGTAGAGCCACAGCTATTCGGATCACAGGTGCAGCACACCTCAATTGCAAGGAAGATGGAGCTATGGCGAAGAATAGTCAACAGGGTCAACGCAGTGGGACAGCACCCAAGAAATCGGGACGACATCAGGAAGAGGTGGAACGACCTATGGGGGAAGGTGCGTTCCGTGGTCTCCAGACACCATCTGGCGGTACAGCGGACTGGCGGCGGACCCCCACCTCCTCCCCCACAACTAACAACATGGGAGGAGCAGGTCTTGGCGATTCTGCATCCTGAGGGCCTCGCAGGAGTCGGTGGAGGAATGGACTCTGGTAAGTCAAAGCTTTAACTACCATATCCCCCACCCTACCTGCATGCTATCACAGACCCCCCCTCACCCCCTCCCCTATCACTCCAACTCCTCACAAATGTACCAATAACACAAACCACACATCCAAACACCAAGCCCTGCATGACACAACAAAGCATGGACACCCATCACTAAAGCATGCCCACTGCACATACCCATAACACCCCCCTCAACCATCATCACACAAGCCCCCACACAGGAATGCTAGCACTGGGGTACACGGTCACCCACCCATTGCACACCATGACACACACAGATGCAATAATCATGTTTTTCCACCCCTGCAGGACCCCTACCCAACGTCACCAGACAGGAGGATCCAGACATCTCCACCCCACCCACAGAAGAGGCCCACAGTGATGACAGCAGCTCTGTCCAACTGGATCCAGATGACCAGCCCGGACCATTGTGGGCCTCGGGACACCATCCCCCTCACCATTTTACAACCCCCTCCAATATTGAGCACTTCAATAAACACCCTTGAAGCACAAAACAATCTGGAGTCAGTCTGTGATTTCGAAATTGTGTATTAGCAATTACAGTGACAAAATGCTCTTTCAAGTTTAATGTCAACATACCTATGTCACACAGCTCAAGTCCATGAGGAATCTAAGCAGATAACACACGTTGGAAACCACACCTGTGAAACCGTAAGGGAAAATGACAACTCAGTGACCATACACTGGGTGAAATCGACAAACAGGATAGAGGTAGAAGTGTTAAAGTACTTGTAGTAGGCAGGAATGTTTTCTCATCTGTGTGTCACTGGAAATATTGCTGGATGACTGAGTCCCTGTTGTCAATGTCTTCTTCCTCTGCTTCCTCCTCATCACTGTCCACAGGATCCAAAGCTGCCACAACACCGCCATCTGGACCATCCACCTGCAGAAACAGCACCGGTCGTCGCAAAGCCAAGTTGTGAAGCATACAGCAGGCCACGATGATCTGGCACACCTTCTTTGGTGAGTAGAATAGGGATCCACCTGTCATATGGAGGCACCTGAACCTGGCCTTCAGGAGGCCGAAGGTGCGCTCGATCACCCTCCTAGTCCGCCCATGGGCCTCATTGTAGCGTTCCTCTGCCCTGGTTCTGGAATTCCTCACTGGGGTCAGTAGCCATGACAGGTTGGGGTAACCAGAGTCCCCTAATAGCCACACCCGGTGCCGCTGGAGTTGACCCATCACATAAGGGATGCTGCTATTCCGCAGGATGAAGGCATCATGCACAGAGCCAGGGAACATAGCATTTACCTGGGATATGTACTGGTCTGCCAAACATACCATCTGTACATTCATGGAATGATAACTCTTCCAGTTCCTGTACACCTGTTCACTCCTGTGGGGGGGGGGGTCAAAGCTACATGGGTCCCATCAATGGCACCTATGATGTTGGGGATATGTCCCATGGCATAGAAGTCACCTTTCACTGTAGGCAAGTCCTCCACCTGAGGGAAAACGATATAGCTCCGCATGTGTTTCAGCAGGGCAGACAACACTCTGGACAACACGTTGGAAAACATGGGCTGTGACATCCCTGATGCCATGGCCACTGTTGTTTTAAATGACCCACTTGCAAGGAAATGGAGCACTGATAGCACCTGCACTTGAGGGGGGATTCCTGTGGGATGGCGGATTGCTGACATCAGGTCTGGCTCCAACTGTGTACACAGTTCCTGGATTGTGGCACGGTCAAACCTGAAGGTGATGATCAAACTTCTTTCCTCCATTGTCGACAAGTCCACCATCGGTCGGTACACCGGAGGATGCCACCATCTCCTCAAATGTCCCAGCGGACGGTGCCTATGAAGGACAACAGCGACCACAGAGTCAAACAACTCAGAGAATGTACCCACAGTCTACACAGAACACCATTCATACACAAAATGTGGCCTGTATTTGTGATGTGAGACAAGGCCTAGGTATGTGTGACGCAGTTGGTAATTAGGCCATGTGGGCCCCTGAAATGGCGGCTGCCTGACCTCTAAACTGGGACAATGGGATGTGAGGTAAGTGCGCTGGCGATGTACACTGTTGCAGTAGACGGTCGAAGACTGTGGCACAATGCTCCATTGGTTAACATTGAACCCTATGGGTCCCAGGAGCCAATGACGATGTACGCCGTGGTGATGGTACGCACCACCGCGGACGTGACCGCCATTTTCTATCTGTTGAATCACTCGATACCTGATCTTCGACAGGAGAGGACCTACACTGCAAGTGCTGCTGTGACCTCGGTCTGGAAGAGACAATGGCTTGTGCGTCTGGGGAAAGGGCCCCTGCCTTCACTGCAGAGGAGTTGGAGAAGCTCGTGGACGGGGTCCTCCCCCAGTACACGCTACTCTACGGTCCTCCAGACCAACAGGTAAGTACACAGGGACCAAGTTGTATGGGCTATGCCTGTGTGGAAAGGGCTGGTTGTAAGAAGGAAGGGGGCAGAGTTCTGCGTGCATGAAGGACTGTGAATGCATGTGCCACATGGCAAGGGTAGGGATGTGGGCCACTCACTTTGACGGTGCAGTTGGTAATGACTTTTCTTCCCCTGTACATGTCATGTAGGTCAGCGCTCACCAGAAGAAGGATACTTGGCTTGCCATCACCAAGGACGTCCGGACCCTGGGGGTCCACCACAGACGGAGAACCCACTGCTGTAAAAGATGGGAGGACATTCGCCGCTGGAGCAAGAAGACGGTGGAGGCTCAGCTGGGGATGGCCTCCCAACGTGGGAGGGGTGCCCGTCGAACCATGACCTCCCTGATGTTCAGGATCCTGGCGGTGGCCTACCCTGAGTTGGATGGACGCTTGAGGGCATCACAGAAGACACAAGGGGGTGAGTACACTCTCATTCAGCGGACTTTGCGCGCAGTGAAGGTGTCTGGGTGGGGGAGGAGGGCTGTGGGTTTCCCTAGGCCAGGGCGAGTTCCGTAGGCAAGGCCCCTCCGTAAGGCAGGCCATGTGGCACCCCACCCCACCTCTGTAGAGTGCCAAGTACAGGTATTCCTGCCCCAGTGTCATCTATGTGTGCAGATGTCGTCCATAGCCTTGTAGGCCATTTCCCAGGAATTGCCTCTGTAGAGCCCAACAGCGCGACGTAGTGCGGGGGCTGCTGTGTCTGTATTGTACGCCAACTGTAGCGGTAAGCCATGCACTCAACCTGACTTTCTTCTGTCGTCCCCCACTTTTTTTGCTCTCCCTGTTCTTGTGTGCATTAGCATCATCAGGCAGAGGTACAGTGGCACCGGAGCATGAGGGAGCTGCATCCCACATGGCCATGGAGGGCCACACTACGGACTCAGAATACACCAGTGGGACGGAGGGCGAGGGGAGCACCACGGCGGTCACAGGATCTGCAACCAGCGACATGGACTCATCCTCCGATGGGAGCTCCATTGTGGTGGCGGCAAAATCTGTGCCCCCCCACTTCTACAGGTACAGCCGCAACCCCCCCTACCAGCACCGCCCTCCAAGCAGCCCCTCAGCCTTCGCCCCGTGCCAGCTCCCCCAGGAGGGTGGGCATCACCTTCGCCCCAGGCACCTCAGTCCCTGCCCCAGTCACCTCTGCTGCCCTCAGTGAGGAGGCCATTGACCTCCTCAGGTCCCTCACTGTTGGGCAGTCTACCATTTTGAATGCCATCCAGGGTGTAGAAAGGGAGTTGCAACACACAAATGCATTCCTGGAGGGCATTCATTCTGGTCAGGCTGCCCTTCACCGAACCGTTCAGACTCTGGCCTCAGCACTGATGGCAGCCATTGTCCCTGTGTCTAGCCTCCCCCCTCCAACTTCCTCCACCCAGACCCAATCCCCTGTACCTCTGCCTAGCCCAAGCACACCATCAGACCAGCCTGCACACACCTCAACACACAAGGGAAGCTCAGGCAAACATAAGCACCACACATCCCACAGGCACTCACGCAAGCATCACACACATACAGACACACCAACATCCACTGCCTCCACTGTGTCCCCCTCCTCCTCATCTCCCTCCTCCCTCCCAGTCTCGTCTACACTCACACCTGCATGCACTACCACTACAGCCACTATGTCCCCCACCAGCACACCCAACACCACACCCCGCTCACGTGCACTCACCACCCCCACTACCATTTACACGTCCCCTGTGTCCTCTCCCAGTGTGTCTGTGACGCCCCCTCCGAAGATACACAAACGCAGGCACACACCCACCCAACAGCCATCCACCTCACGACAGCCTCTAGCGCATGCACCTTCACCCAAAGTCACCAAACGTACACCTCCTACAACCACCACCTCTTCCTCCACTCCCAAATCCCCTCCAGCTACCTGTCCCAGTGTCTCCCAAAAACTTTTCCTGTCCACCCTTAACCTATTTCCCCCCCACCCCCCGTCCAACCCATAGGTCCCGTACTAGCACCTCAGCCAAAAAATCTCCGGGACCAGTGGTGCCTGTTGTTACAGGTATGTGGAGTGCACCGGCCACCAGGCCAGCCAGTGTGGCACGGAACCACAGTACAGCCAGTCCCGTCACTGCAAAGCACCAGAAGTTGGACAGTGCCCAGCGGGAGAGGGGGAAGACTCCAGCCAGCCAGGCCGCTCACATGGGTCCCGGGGGGAGTGTCGACTCAGCTGTGACTCCTCCCAAGGTGGGGAAGGGGCAGAAGAAATCTCCAAAGTCTGGGAGGAGCAGTACGGCGGAGAAGACTGCCATCAACCCCGCTGCCCAGAAGGCCACCGCCAGCCCCATCGTCACTGCCCAGGAGGCCACTGCCAGAGTCACTGCCCAGGAGGCCACCGCCAGCCCCATCGTCACTGACCAGGAGGCCACCACCAGAGTCACTGCCCAGGAGGCCACCGCCAGCCCCATCGCCACTGCCCAGGAGGCCACCGCCAGCCCCCTCGTCACTGCCCAGGAGGCCACCGCCAGAGTAACTGCCCAGGAGGCCACCGCCAGCCCCATTGTCACTGCCCAGGAGGCCACCGCCAGCCCCATCGTCACTGCCCAGGAGACCACCGCCAGAGTCACTGCCCAGGAGGCCACCGCCAGCCACAGCCCAGCTGGCCAGAAGGGCCCCGCAAGCCACAGCCCTGCTGGGCAATGAAGGACCGCCTTGGCAAGGACCGCTGAACAGGTCAGACACTGGCAACTCAAGCACCGCTGACCAGGCCAAGGACCGCTGAACAGGGCAAAGACCGCCATGGCAAGGACCGCTGAACAGGGCAAAGACCGCTATGGAAAGCACCGCTGAACAGGTCAGACACTGGCAACTCAAGCACCGCTGAACAGGCCAAGGACCGCTGAACAGGGCAAAGACCGCCATGGCAAGGACCGCTGAACAGGGCAAAGACCGCCATGGAAAGCAACCGCTGAACAGGTCAGACACTGGCAACTCAAGCACCGCTGAACAGGCCAAGGACCGCTGAACAGGGCAAAGACCGCCATGGAAAGCACCGCTGAACAGGTCAGACACTGGCAACTCAAGCACCGCTGAACAGGCCAAGGACCGCTGAACAGGGCAAAGACTGCCATGGTAAGGACCGCTGAACAGGGCAAAGACCGCCATGGAAGCAACCGCTGAACAGGTCAGACACTGGCAACTCAAGCACCGCTGAACAGGCCAAGGACCGCTGAACAGGGCAAAGACAGCTATGGCAAGGACAGCTGAACAGGGCAAAGACCGCCATGGAAAGCACCGCTGAACAGGTCAGACACTGGCAACTCAAGCACCGCTGAACAGGCCAAGGACCGCTGAACAGGGCAAAGACCGCTGAACAGGACAAAGACCGTCGTGGCAAGGACCGCTGAACAGGGTTAAGACCGCCATGGAAGCAACCGCTGAACAGGTCAGACACTGGCAACTCAACCACCGCTGAACAGGCCAAGAAATGCTCAACAGGGCAAAGACCACCATGGAAAGCACCGCTAGCCCATTGGCGGCAGGGGCAGTGACGCAACTGGGACCGTCACGGGGTGAGTGCTGCACTCTGGGCACCAGTCCCCCTCGAGAACCAGTGGAGACCTGCATCCACTCCGTCTGTCCTTGGCAGGATGAAGCAATCTGGGCACCAGTCCCCCTCCAGAACCAGTGGAGACCTGCATCCACTCCGTCTGTCCTTGGCAGGATGAAGCAATCTGGGGACCAGTCCCCCCTCTACAACCAGTGGAGACCTGCATCCACTCCGTCTGTCCTTGGCAGGATGAAGCACTCTGGGCACCAGTCCCCCTCCAGAACCAATGGAGACCTACATCCACTCCGTCTGTCCCTGGCAGGATGAAGCACTCTGGGCACCAGTCCCCCTCCAGAACCAGTGGAGACCTGCATCCACTTGAGAGACTGTGGCTTTCAACTCCCCAGGATGGAACAGTGGGCAAGCCACCCACTGTAGAGACTTGAGAGACTGTGGCTTTGCACTCCCTAGGATGGAACAGTGGGCAACCCACCCACTGTAGCGACTTGAGGGACTGTGGCTTTGCACTCCCCGGGATGGTACAGTGGGCAACCTACCCACTGTAGAGACTTGAGAGACTGTGGCTTTACACTCCCCAGGATGGAACAGTGGGCAACTCACCCACTGTGGAGACTTGAGAGACTGTGGCTTTGCACTCCCCAGGATGGTACAGTGGGCATACCACCCACTGTAGCGACTTGAGAGACTGTGGCTTTGCACTCCCCAGGATTGCACAGTGGGCAACCCACCCATTGTAGAGACTTGGGAGACTGTGGCTTTTCACTCCCCAGGATGGTGCAGTGGGCAACCCACCCACTGTAGAGACTTGAGAGACTGTGGCTTTGCACTCCCCAGGATGGTACAGTGGGCAACCCACCCACTGTAGAGACTTGAGAGACTGTGGCTTTGCACTCCCCATGATACATCAATGGGCATGGAGCCCCCTCGTGGATTTGGTGTGGTGCACTCATCCGGCTGAGGTGCCCCCCTTCCCTTCCCCCTGAGGTGCCTGTTGTATTTCTATCTGATGCCCCTGCAGTGTTCTCTCCGTTTCGATCGGGTATCTTGTGTGGGCCTCGCCCATGCATTTTGGGCCCAGTGGTCCACAGACTATGAATGGTGCAATACGTGCACTACTAATTGTGGAGTATATTTTGTTTATTGTGTATATATATATGTATATATTTGCTTACTGTATTTTGATATATTACAATGGTTCCACTCATTTCCTTTTGTCTTTGCATTCTTCCAGGGGGTTGGGGGGTGTTTCTGTAATGTATAGATTAGCATTGGTGTGTGTGTTGTAGTGGGTGAGGGTGGGGGTGGGGGTTGGGGTGTTGAGTGTTTGTGTCCCTGTTTTTTGCCTCCCCCCTCCCCTATGTCGTAGGTGCAGTACTCACTGTGGTTTTCGCCGCCGGCGTTGATGCTCCTCGTAGAAGAGCAGGAAGACTAGCGCTGGAAGAATATGAAGTTCCGGCTCCATGGTGCCCTCCTTCCTCGTGGAGTGTGTAAAGGTGCGCGTTTTCCCTTTGAAATGGCTGTTTCCGCCATGGTTTTATCCGCGGTGAAACCGCCCCGGAAAAGGTGGCGGATTGGTAGGTTGTGATACTGTGGGCGGTACATTGTCTTCTGCCTGTCTGTTGCCGGTGACCGCCACGCTGTTTGTTTGTACCGCCGTGGCGGTTGGAGTGTTGAAGTGGCTGTCTTTGTTGGCGGTTGCCGCCACGATCATAATTGCAAAATGTTTACCGCTGGCCTGTTGGCGGTCTTACCACCGCTTTAACACCGTCCGCCAGGGTTGTAATGACCACCATTGTCTTTTAAGTTAAGCCTGGCTACTCAGTGCAAAGCTACCAGAGGGTGGGCACAGGATAATTTGGATTGTGTGTAACTTACCCTGACTAGGATTGTGGTCCCTACTTTGACAAGGGTGTATACCTCTGCCAACTAGAGAACCCATTTCTAACAAAGGCCTTTCGTTGGAAAGGCATTTTCATTAAAACGCTTGCGTTATAAAGCTATTTCTTATAATTGAATTCAGGATTCAGTCACGCAAGCGTGAAATTAATGTAATTAGCATTTGCTTGATTATACAAAACTACAGCAAATTTATGCAAATTACTAATTTTTACCTGAAATCTTTTCTGTCCGTTTTTGCCGCAAGGATGCATTTAAACAAAAACACCACAAACAACAGCTGCTCGTATCAACTAATAACCCTAACTGATGTGGAGGCTAAGGTCTTCACTACATACCTACTAAAGGACTTGGAAAAGTGGGCCACAATAGGAAGCATAATATCAATATATCAATCAGGATTTCTGATGAGGCCAATCAACAATTATTAATGTACTATCCCTTACATTGATAGCGGAGAGGGAAATATGCAAAAAACAAAAGCTGTATCTATGCTCTGTCCATTTGAAAGCCATCTTTGACACTGTCCCATTTAAGCTACTTTGGTCAAAGTTGGCAGCGTGGGGTATGCCGCAAAAATGACTAGATATGATTATATTGCTATATACAAACACATGGATCCAGGTGAAACTGGGGGACAGCAGTTGCTTGACCAGGTGTTTTGAAACCACTAGTGGATCAAAGCAAAGCTGTGTACAGGCATGATGTCCTTTTACTCTTGTTAAGGCTGACCTACCTCTCCACTTGCAAAATATGAATGCTCCTTTTCCAAACCTCTCAGGTTATAGCATAAAATATTTACAGCATGCAGACAACACCATATTACTCAGCCATATGCCAATAGGCTTACAAAGGCTACTAGAATCCTTCAATAATTATATTAAAGCAATTTGTTTACAAATTAATACAAAGAAAACCAACACCTCGTCAATAGGCAGATTCGAATCTAGATCGCGAGAATGGAATATAAGTGGAACAGTGATTGAATCAGTAAAATCTTATAAATATTTAGGAATTAGATTTGATGACAGAATTTTTTTTATATGTCACTTTAATAATTTAAAAGATAAAACTACTTCACTCATATTTGCTTTTAGAACTCTGAGTGACAAACTTTCATGTTCCAGCCATGAACATTTAGCAAAAGTTATGAAGACTAAGCTGATTCCTTCATTGGCCTATGGATCAGTAATCTTCCAAGGCAAGGACTCCGAACTTTTGGATAAAATACAAATCAAAGCTTTTAAATCTATTTTTAAGATTCTGAATAACATTGATCATGCAGAAATTTGATTGGAGTTTGGCCTGACTAGCCAAAATTTACAGGGACAATCTGTTTTCTTAAAACGTTTGTGGGCCAGATGCATCAAGCTTTTTTGCATTCGCAAACGGTGCAAATCGCTAAAATCGGCCGTTTGCAAGTGCAAAAACTGTCCTTGTGATGTATGAAAGGCATTCGCAGTGTGAAAAAACGGAATTGCAAAAATTTAGAATTTTTGTAAATATGACATGGTTTTGCGTGTCGCAATCAGAGTATCTCAAATAGCGACATGAAATACCGAATCGCTATTTGCGATACGCAAACTGCAAAACAGTTTAGCGAATCACAGATATCGATCCGCAAAATCATGGCGTAATTTGTGATACGCTGATTGTGACACACACAACCATGTCGCAATGCGATGCATCAAAAATGTGCAATTCGTGAAAATTTGCAGAATGGCCTTTTGCACATGCAATTTACCACGAACTGAAATCAGGTGGTAACCAGGTTCAACCTATATAAAGAGGTCCAGAATGCCTCAGCCCCTCTTCCACAACGGCTGCACTCTATGTGATGATGAGGAGAATGAGAATCTTGGCAGGTTTGAGGAGAGGGATGCGGAGACAGGAGCGCATATTCAGAGTGCGCATAACCCTTTTTGGCCAGACAGAGGAGGAAATCTATGAGATGTACAGGTTAAGCTCAGCCATGATACTTGACCTGATAGCAGAGCTACAACCCCTACTGCAGCGCACCACACATAGGACCAATAGCATACCCACCCATGTGCAGCTATATTGTTCCCTGAACATATTAGCCCCATGGAGCTATCAAGGGGTCATAGCAGCAGCTGGAGGGGTCTCACAGAGTACTCTCTCATGATTCTTCAAAGCATTTCTAAATGCCATGCTGAACAAAATACAGGAGCACATTAGATTCCCCAACACCCCACAGGAAGTACAACAAACAAAAATACATTTTTACCACATTGCACAATTCCCACATGTCATAGGTGACATTGATGAGACACATGTAGCTATCTGTCCCCCATCGGCCACAGAGTATGTTTATCTAAACTAAAAAACCATAATTCCATGAACATACAGGTGATTAGAAATGGTTCTAACATCATTGCCTATCTTGTGGCCAGATACCCAGGTAGCACATATGACTCCTACATCTTTCGCCAAAGCGGGATTCACACAAGACTGCTAGCTGGGGAGTTTGGTGAAGGATATCTACTGGGTAAAGCAATAGATGACTATGTTGCATTTAAGAAATGCTGACTGCAGATTCCAACAGTACTCATTTTACCCTCTGTTCATTCCAGGAAACAGTGTCTACGCAGTGCTCACCTACATACTGACGCCCTACCTGAACCCTGCAACGCCTGCAGAGAGGAGTTACAATGCTCCACACAGGGCAACCCGCAGTGTGGTCGAGCAGACATTTGGTCTCCTGAAGAGCCACTTCAGGTGCATCCATAAGAGTGGAGGGGCACTACAGTACAGTCCAGAGACGATATTTAAAATTGTGGCCGCATGTGAAATGTTGCACAACATAGCAACGAGAAGGGGCATACCTGTTGAACCAATGGAGGCAGACTCAGATATAGATGGTGATCCCTTACCACCTCATCACCCAGTAGACAGGACTATTGCAAAGACGTGCTGACATCACGTGCAACTATTTCTAATGTAAGTAATGACAACAGCACTTCAATTTTATGTCTTTCTGTAGTAAGCAACTTTATTACCTGGACTTCAGGTAATGTATGTGTCAGTAGGACATAGCCATGCAGCATAGGCTACCATGTGCAAATATCAGTGTCACACTATTAGCATAGTATAACTGTACAGCTACATGTTATGGTAGTCCCCTGTAGGCCTTCACATTATTTCCTACGTCCACGCACTCCACTTGAGGGCTCAGTGGCCTCACTGGCACCTCTTGTAGCAGGTTCACTGCCAGTACTGTGTCTAGTACTGCGATGCCTAGGGTCCATCAAAGGGGCTGTAGGACTGCTGAGGCTACAGAACTCCTCACTATCTCCACCACCCAGTTTGCAGTTTGTAGCACTGTGTGCTGTCTGCATTGCATCCAGGACATTGGTTATTTGTACCAAGCCCTGTGCAACGTTCCGACTGCAGTGTGCCATCTCCACCTGTATGTCCACAGCATGTCGTGACATCATTGCAGTTGAGCTAGCAATCCGATTGACTGATCTGCAGAACCCATCAAACCTTCCCATAAATTGGTGATGGTGTCTACAGTGGCTGAGACGCTCCTGCTGAATCTCAATGGAGAGGTCCCTGATGGCATTTGTCAAGCCTTTGTGTTTTCGGCTGCTGTTTGCTGTCCCTCACGCAGAGACTCCAAATGCTTGTTCATTGTGCCCATGTTCTGATTGAATGACATCAACTGCCTGTGTATTGACCTCATGTGTTTGCATTGCAGGCGCTGCACCTTCAGCATTGAAGCTTCAAGTCCGCCAAAGATTGATGGGCCCTCTCTTTCCTCTGTGCACTGTCTGCCTGCATCGTAACGCCTCCTGAGGGGAGTTGACTGACGCTGGGGCAGGGACTACTGTGTTCCTGTGGATCTATCCACTGGCGGTGGTGTGGGAAGTTCTTCCTGCATCTCAGATGAACCCAGGTTGTACTCTGGGACAGGTAACACCCTTGCCCTGCGTTTGGTTGGTGCAATAATGAGAGACTCACTTGTGTTGGAGTCGGATTGTGGCTGTGTTTCAACATCCCCCACATTTCTGCCTTCTGCTGCAGCAGGGCCCGGGACATCTGCAACGACAATGTGTAGCAGGTCATTTATTTGTATCTCTCAATAAGTAGCACAATAGTAAATGTTCTACTCTGACATTGTGTCACTGTGACTTGTGTGTGTTGTTTCTCTATGTGGCTTACCACCCAGTTGTTTTTAATGTATTTTTTTTTATCTCAGGGTTGTGGCCTCTCACTCCCATAAGGTATTGTTGTGTTGTATGTAAGATGTGGAATGGACTACTTATCATGCTGCATCAAGCTAATAGCTGTTTCTAGGGGGCATTTGTGCATGCACATATCGATATAGGCATCATTACTGTCCTTACCTTTGCTGGTGCTGGGTGTCACTGAGGTCTCAATGTCAGTGACACCACTGACGGCTTCCGGTAGCAGTGTGGACTCCACCATGTCTTCCATTGGTGTGGACGATGTCTGGATGGGTGGTCCTCCTCCGGTGCTCCTTGCCTCCTTTAGCCTGGTGGCTACCCTTTCTTTGGCACAGGAACGCAGGTCATATCATCTCTTGCAAATTTCCTCCACAGAGCGCTAAGCAACACGCACTGCACAGATTTTTGTCTGGATTTCCAACCAGAGTTTCCTTTTCTCACTTTCAGGGACCTGTAGTGAGTTCTTCCCAAAGAGTTTGTCATAGTTCATGACAACCTCCTCAGTGAGCACCTCCAGTTCCTGCTCACTGAATTTGAGCTTGGGCTTCCTGTCTCCCTTGTCCTTCACCTTCCCATCAGTGGCCATGTTGCAATTTGGTCCTGGCTGGATCACAAAGCTGGCTTCCTGGTGCTGGGCTGTGTCTCCCTGCCTGCTCCTGTGGGTGTGGCTCCTGGAAACAGCCTGGGCTGACTCACTTCCTGGTTGTGATGTCATCAGGCTGTTCCGGGTTTCTGTTTTTGCAATTTGCGATTTTCAGATACGGAATCACAAATGATTTGCGAATCCGTATTTGCCACTAGCAAATTGCGTTTGCGAATTTTAAGAAATCGCAAATACCGACTCGCACTTTTCATACATCCCATTTTGCATTTCTAAAATAGCGATTTCTTAAAATTTGCTATTCAAGAAATGCTAACCGGGAGCTTGATACATCTGGCGCTATATTCCTTGTTTTTATCCAACTCAAGTACTCTCGGAAATTTGTGTTGGCAAGAACTTCTGAAACTTGATTCTACAAGTGTTTGGAGTTCTTATTTATCAGAGCGCCTACCTACTGTTAATCTTCAGCCTTTTGGTCAAATCTTTAATCTTTTATGATGGATAAAGAGGCCTTGGCAGCAAAAACACATGTCTTGGTCGTTATTAATACGTTTGAGAAACTCGAGATACAACCCTATTTACAGGCTAATCTACAACCTTTTATAAGGGACTTATTTCTCAAGCTAAGATTTGGTAGATACCCATCAAAGGACAGCCCTATGGGAAGCCGTTCATGTCAAAATTACAGCTCCCCATATTGGACTCCTCCTGAAATGCATAGCGTGCTGCAAAATGAATATGACACACACCAGAATGAATGTACTATGTGTCAAAATAATTATGATACCTGGCAGAGTGAATCTGAATTGAACCAAAACAAATATGAAACCTGGCAGAATGAATATGCTACTTAGTGATTAATATGAATAACACATACACCAAATTGAATAAGAAATATACTGAAATATATATAAATCATACTGAAATTAATATGGCCCTCACTGTAAACAACAAAGCAATCACTGAAACAAATGCAATATTCACCAAAAAGAATGGGGCATTTCTTGAAATGATTGACTTATGCCAAGAGAAATATGACATACATTAAAATTAATATGGCAGATTGAAAATAATATAAAGTATTGAAATGAATATATTATATTCTGAAAAGAAAACAAAGCACATTGAAACTAATACAATGTACATTGAAATGAACATGAAACATGTTGCAATGAATTTGAATTGTGTTGAAATGAATTTTACCGAGGTGGCAATGAATATGAGACACACAGAAATGAATAGGAGATGATTGAAAACGAATATGGCTTGTGCTGAAATTAATGCAACCCCTTTGAATTGAAGTTGACATGTCTTCAAATGAGTATGACCACAGCTGAAATTCACATGAGATTTCTTAAAATGAATATGGCACGCCTTGAAATTAATATGAAACATATTCAAACTAATATGATACATATTCAAATGAATATGATATATGTTAATATTGATAACTTGTATCTTAAAATTATTATGACAAGTGTTAATATGAATATGACATCCATTTAAATAAACTTAACATTGATTGAAAATAATATAACACATGTTAAAATGAATATGACCTACGTTGATATGAATATGACCTACATTGAAATGAATTTGAAATGTTTTAAAATTAATATGAGTAACGTTAAAATGATCATGACATTTATCACAATGAATATGGCTTGCATTGAAAGTGATATGATATACATTGACATGATTGCAATATATGTTGTAATGGATATCATTCATGTTAAAATTAATATGTGTTAATATGAATGAAGCATCCATTGAAAGAAATATGACACATGCTAAGATGAATATGACATGCATTGAAACAAATATGAGCTCCACCTAAATGAATTCAACATGTCTTAAAAGGAATATGACCAATGCTGAAATTAAAATGAACCTAGTCAAAATGAATATGTTGTGCTTTGAAATTTATATGATACACAGCAAAATAAATACTGCATATATTTAAATTAATATGACTTATGTTGAAATGGATATGACCTGTGTTACAATTATTATGACAGGTGTTAAGGTGAATATCACATCCATTGAAATGAATGACATTCATAGAAAGGAATATGACACATGTTAAGATGAATAGGACACCTGATGAAATTAATATGGCCCACATCAAAAGTTATATGCCATTCTGTAACATGAATATCACACTTTTTTAAATGAAAGTGAAACTGTGAGATAAATGTAACATGCTTTGAAATGAATTAGGCAAATATTGAAATGAACACAAGCCATGTTTAAATGAATATGACTGCTGTTTAAATGAATATGGCTTGCACTGAACTTATGTGGATTTTCTTTCAAATTAATATTACATATTGAAATTAATGTTACATATTCTCAAAGGGTCGCATTACGAGTTTGGCGGTTTGTGCACCACCATGGCGGTGGTGTAACCCCCATCTGCTTGCCAGTCAGGCCACAGTATTACGATGCTGGCAGTCCCATAGGGAAAGACTGCCACAGTCCCGCCAGCACCACCAGGCAGCGCAGACCACTGCGGTGGCAAGGCAGGCCAAAAAGGCCGACGGAGCCGGTGATTTGTATGGAAACATTATGATGTTGCCTACCGCCAGCGTGACCGTGGCAGTCCAACCACCACATCCCAGCAGGTGGAAACAGAAAGCATAAAGGAAGCAACTCACCTGCAGGCAGTGTTACATAACCTGTGCCGCCATGGAGCCCATCACACACACGTCCTGCTGCACGTGCTGCTCATCGATGGACCCACACAGCACCCACATTGCAACACAATGGAATGTCAATGGGATGCACAATAGGTTGTGAAACAAATATCCAAAGCTCAAAATGCAAACAATACCTGCATAATAGTGATGGCGACATCAGGAGCATTCATGGACACATTTCACTTTGCACATGCCCCTAAAACAGCATTTGCATAGGAACTGACCCTTCATGCATCTCAGGGACAAACAAGATTTGAGCCAAGTGATATGCCTAGCTGCCAAATGTGTAAGTGCAAGTCAAGAAAGCACATACAACGGCAACAGCATGGTCCAGACATCTAGATAATGTAGCTGAAAGGTAGGCACATCAAAGTGGACACATGGTCAGTCAAATCCAAAGGAAGCTACCACAATTTAACACCCTCCATGTGTGGACAAACACAACTCTAGCTCCCGCACATGAGACGAAAGTACAATCTATATCAGGGGACGAATCTACACAATACATGCTGACATTGGCCAACACAAGATGAAATACTTACCCTAGCAAGCATAACACAGTGCAATGACACCCCAATTTGATCAACACCCACACATCAATACAGTGAACATCTGCCCTTGTCTTGGGTGACCAACACTTTCCACAAAGTCAGATATTAAAAAACAACAGCAAATGTGGTGGATGTGTCTGTGGGTGTTGTGGTGGTGTCTGGGGGTATGTGACTGAGGTGTGTGAGGCTGTGGGTTGTGAGCTGTTGTAGGAGGCTGGCCTGGCTTGTAGTGGGTACCATAGGTACTTACACCTTATATCAGGTCCAGTTATCCCTTATTAGTCAAATGTAGTAGTGTTCTAGCAGCTTAGGCTGATAGCGGTAGCTGTAGCAGAGCAGCTTAGGCCGAACTAGGAGACATGCAAACCTCCTGCAATACCACTTATAGTTACACAGTACTTATACACAATAAAAGACAATACTCAGTGTTTCCAAAAATAAAGGTACTTTATTTTAGTGACACAAGACCAAAATTATCTTAGAGGCAATACTTCTTCTGGAGGTAAGTATTATACACAATATATACACTAGACACCAAAATCAGGTAAGTAAATAGTCATAGGATTGTGCAAACAATAGAAAATACCATAGAATGCAATTGGAAGAAATAGGCCTTGGGGCAACACAAACCATATACTAAGAAAGTAGAATGCGAATCATGAATTCCCCCCTAGGCAAGTGTAGTGTGTAGAGGGGCACTGGGAGTGTACGAAAACCACAAAGGTTGGTAAAATACCCCACCCCAGAGCCCAGGAAAGTAGGAGTAAAGTACTGCACGTTTCCTTAGGACACACTAAAAGTCGTGAATAGAGTTATTGCAAGAACCAAGCAAGACTGCAAGCAACAAATGGTGGATTCCTGGACCTGAAGACCTGTAAAGAGAGGAGACCAAGTCCAGAAGTCGCGGAAGATTCCAGAAAGGACAAGAGCCTCTGCCAACCTAGAAGATGATGCAAAAGAGCATTCTCCGGTTGGAAGAAGTCTGCAGAAGAGCACCAGAGTACTGTCGCAAACGGGGAAGGCAAGCTCTAACCGCCTCCAAATTTGAATAGCTGGACATTAGGACAGTCTGTGTCAAAGGGGTCCACCACCTGTGTTCCAAGGAGGACGCTCGTCATCAGGAGAGGAGTCCCAGAGAACCTGTTGGCATCTTAGAAGGTGCCTGCTGGAGCTGGGGAAGTGACTCTGTCACTACACTGGAGTTTTTTTTTTGGTCCTTCTGGTGCAGGGTGAAGACAGAGAGTCCCCAGAGTGTGCACACCGTGGAAACTGTTGCAGTTGCTGGCTGGAGCTGAAGTTGTAGAGTCGCAGTTGCCTTTCTGGATACTTTGTTGCAGTTACAGCGGTTCCTGGAGCAGTCTGCGGTTGATCCGAGGTCAGAGGATGAAGCAGGAGTTGCAGAGGATTCCTGGTGGAAACTTGCAAGCCAAATCTGAAGAGGAACCCACAGGAGAGACCCTAAGTAGCCCTGAGAGGGGGATTGGCTACCTACCCAGGTATGTGCCTATCAGGAGGGGTCTCTGACGTCACCTGTTGGCACTGGCCACTCAGAGATCTCCAGAGTGTCCACAAACCATGGAAAACAAGATGTCTAACGCAAGGGACACAATGCAGGAGCTCTGGGCACCACCCCTGGAGTGGTGATTGACATGGGAGTGGTCACTCCCCTTCCCATTGTCCAGTTTCGTGCCAGAGCAGGGACAGGGGGTCCCTGAACCGGTGTAGACTGGCCTGTGCAAGGAGGGCACCATTTGTGCCCTGTAAAGCATTTCCAGAGGCTCTGGAAGGCTACCCCTCCCAAGCCTGTAATACCTATTTCCAAAGGAAGAGGGCGTAACACCCTCCTCCCAAAGGAAATGCTCTGTTCTGCCTTCCTGGGACTGGGCTTCTCAGGCCCCAGGAGGGCAGAACCCTGTCTGTGAGGTGGCATCAGGTGTAGCTGCAGTGCAAGCCTTAGAGAGCTGGTTTGGCAGTGCTGGGGGTCCATCGTGGAACCCACAGGATGCATGGGATTGGCCCCCAAATACCAGATTTGGAATGAGGGGACAATTCCATGATCCTAGACACCTTACATGGCCATATTTGGAGTTACCATTGTGAAGCTACATATAGGTATTGACCTATATGTAGTGCATGTGTAATGGTCGCCCCGCACTCACAAAGTCTGGGGATTTGGCCCTGGACTGTGTGGGGGCACCTTTGCTAGTGCAAGGGTGCCCTCACACTTAGTAACTTTGCACCTAGCCTTCAGAAAATGAAGGTTAGACGTATATGTGACTTATAAGTTACTTAAGTGCAGTGAAAATGGCTGTGAAATAGTGTGTGCACTATTTCATTCAGGCTGCAGTGGCAGTCCTGTGAAATGGTTTGTCTGAGCTCCTTATGAGTGGCAAAAGAAATGCTGCTGCCCATAAGGATCTCCTGGAACCTCAATGCCCTGGGGACCTAGGCACCATATGCTAGGGACTTATAAGGGGGGGGGGGGTCCAGTGTGCCACTTGGAATTGGCGTGTGAAGTCCCTGAACTATAGTGACTAATTTGGAAGCAGAGAGAGCATAAGCACTGAAGTTCTGGTTAGCAGAACTTCAGTGACACAGTTAAGCACTATTGACAACACACACAGTAGGCCGCAAACTATGGACACTGGGGTCCTGGCTAGCAGGATCCCAGTGAGACAGTAAAAAAAACACTGACATACACTCACAAACAAGTCAAAAGTGGGGGTAACCATGCTACAAAGAGGCTACTTTCTCACAGGTGTTGTCTGGGTGTATGGTGGGTGTGATGGTTGTGTCACTGGGTGCTGTGGTGGTGCCTGTGGGAATGGTGGATGTGCTGTGTGGGTCAATGGGAGTGTCTGCTGAAATAGTGGCTGATGTGGTGGCTGAGGGTGAATGCTGAGTGCCTGCATGCTGGAGTGCCTCGTAGAGTGTGTGTCCCTGTGTGCTGCTTGTGTGTGTTGAGGTTGGTGCATGCGGATGTGTCTGTGTGCTTAGGACAAGTAGGGGAATAGGGAATTTGGATAGGGAAGAGAGAGGATGTGGGAGGGAGGATTGGGGATAGATTGCTGTCATTGTTGAGGAGGCCAGAGCCTAAAAAGATTTCTGTAGGCCAGACACCATCGAAATCATGAACACCATCCACTTCGGCACTCCATATGACCCCTGCACTCACCACATCCTCAACAAAGCAAGCTCCGTCATCGCACCCCAACTACGGAAGATCATCAACAGCTCCTTCGAGTCTGCCACCTTCCTGGAGAGCTGGAAACACGCTGAGATCAATGCCCTCCTCAAAAAATCCAATGCGGACCAAAAAGACCTCAAGAACTTCCGGCCTATCGCCCTGCTTCCCTTCCCGGCAAAATTCATAGAGAAGGTTGTCAAAAGACACCTAACCCGCTTCCTCGAGGAAAACTGCACCCTGGACCCTTCCCAATCCGGAGTCCGAAAGCAACCACAGTACCAAAATCACCCTCATCGCCGCCACCAACGACATCAGAACCATACTGGACAAAGGCAAAACCGCGGCCCTCATACTCCTGGACCTCTCAGCCACGTTCAACACCATCTGCCACCACACCCTACTCTCACGCATCAGCAATACAGGAATCCGCGACAGAGCCCTGGAGTGGGCCACCTCCAGAACCCAGACAGTCCTCCTCCCCCATTCCACTCGGAGGCCACCAAAATCATCTGCGCCGTACCCCCTGGTTCGTCCCTCAGCCTGACCCTCTTCAACATCTACATGGCCATGCTTGCTAACATCACCCATTCCCACAACCTCAACATCATCTCAGACGCTGACGACACCCAGCTGATACTATTCCTCACCAAGGACTCTGCCAAGACCAACCTCCACGAAGGAATGAAGGCCATCGCTGAATGGATGCCTCAAACTCAATTCCGACAAGACGGAAGTCCTCATCTTCGGCCCCACCCCATCCGCATGGGATGACTCCTGGTGCCCTGCCTCTCTTGGAGCTGCTCCGACTCCCACCGACAAAGCACGCAACCCAGGATTCATCTTGGACTCCCCATTATCCATGACCCAACAAGTCTCCTCCTCCTGCTTCAACACCCTCCGCATGCTCCGAAAGATCTGCAAATGAATACCCACCAAAACCAGAAGAACAGCCACCCAAGCCCTCGTAAGCAGCAAACTGGACTACGGCAATGCCCTCTACGCAGGAACCGCGGCCAAACTCCAGAAGAGGCTGCACTGCATCCAGAACGCCTCTGCACGCCTCATCTTGGACATCCCCTGCCACATCACAGACCACCCGAGAAACCTGCACTGGCTCCCAGTCAACAAAAGAATCACCTTCAAACTCCTCACCCACGCTCACAAAGCACTGCACAACACCGGACCAAAATACCTCAACAGACTGCTCTCCTTCTACACCCCGATTCGGCATCTCCGCTCTGCCGATCTCGCCCTCGCAAGCATCCCAGGCGTCTGCAGACTTAGAACCAGCGGTAGATCATTCTCGGACCTCGCCACCAAAACGTGGAACACTCTTCCAACCCACCTGCGCCAGACCAAAGACCTCCTTATTACCTTCAGGAAACTTCTCAAGACCTGGCTGTTTGAGCAGTAGGAACACTCCCCCTTCCCCCCCTCAGCGCCTTGAGACCCTCATGGGTGAGTAGTGCACTTTACAAATTCCTGATTGATTGATTGATTGACATGTCACTATGAATGTCTTCCAGGAAAGCATTTGTCTGAAGTTGGCTTACCAACCCCTGGATGGTATTCACAATGGCAGTCTGCCCCACAGAAGGCTATTGACCTCATGATACTCCTCAGGAGGTCAATAGCCTTCTCACTTAGGGCAGCAGGAGTACCAAGGAGCAGGAGCACTGAGGTACCTAGGGCAAAGGAGACACCCATCCTCTTAGGTGAGTGGGCATGGCCAATTGGATGGGGAGCAAAGAGGAAGGGTGGTGCTAGTATTGGGGGTGGCGGACAAGGATGGTACAGGAACAGGTCCTGATGGGTCCCCCACCACTAGGGAGTGGCCACTGGAGGTAGAATCTAAAGATGACGAGGTTGATCCTGTGTCCTCAGTGGCACTCCCCTCACCTTCCGGGCCACTGGGTCCCTCCGTGTCGGTGGTGTCATGACTGGAGGTACTGTGGCCAGATGCTTCCCCACTTGGTTTTGCCCTGTCTCCTTCACTTGCCTGGGATGATGCTCCAAATACAAAGGGGAAAAGGGTCTCCACATGTTCCTGATCACACCTGAACAAAAGCTGTGATTTACAAACAGTACCATGATGTCAAGTAGGCCCCAGCAACAAACTACTTCAAGGTGGCTCCTACGTGAATCATACATATGCATGTATGTCATATGAACTGTCAACAGTTGCCCACAGGAAAATCAGGTCTTAGATCTCCAATTGCATGGGTGAAGTTGTGCAATCATAATAACCATTGAACAAGTAGAATACCATATCACCTTCAATGCTTTGCCTCATGGAGCATACCTGTTACCTGTTGTCATACAATAGTAGGCCAACGCCAAGTTCATTCCAACAGATCCCACGCAAAGTCATACATACATCTATTTGTCACATACTCAATAACACAACAATACGAAATGATGCTCCAAATCCTGCCATGTTGCTGACAGCAGCACAGTATACTGAAGAAGGTGACATGGAAATATTCACGTCACACTGGAAACATATCAACAATGCACACTTCACCATGTTTAAATTGTCCCAATTGAGTCATGGAGGTAGTACTAATGTTGCTCAGATATACTACATATTTGAGTATTTGAAATGTACACTGTAGTCAAAATGTGCAAATTGACAGGGAGATATGTTGCTAAAATTAATAACACAATAAAACAGCTAGCCCCCGGAAAATCACCACTACTATATGGCACCCCTTACAATGACAAACTATGATTGCATTACTAGAAGCCATTAATTCTTTGTATATTGGAGAGGCACAGGTATTTACAAGAACTTGTAGAAGGCCCTGGACATGCTGCCCAATGGGAAGCTACATCACTGTCTCCATTTTAGTCCTGCAAACCCAGATGTCCGTGGATGAATGGTTCTACCCAACCACATGTGATTCCAACAAAACTGCAAGTCACTCCATGATGTGTGCCAACAGTCAGGCAACAAATCTTTCCCATTTAGCATGTGCAGTGCACTTTGCCACTTGATGCCACATCAGTGGCATGGAAATGGACATTGTTGTAAAAACTCTAGTCCTACATGTCATATCTCTCATTGCTACTGAAGTTGTACATGCCAAATGACATGCAATGACAGGTGAGAGTATGTGTGAGCCAACAATCAATGGTGACACACTCCTGTCTGTGGCACCACATAAAATGTAGCCTCATTGCATATGTCCAATTTCAAATACAGGTTGGCATGCAACTATATGTGAGGGAATACAGAAATCTTCCTGTGAACAAAGGTAGACGAAGCATGAAACAGCAGTGTACACATTTTGTTAAAAGAGAATGGGACATATGCTAACATGTCAGCACAAGGAATTTTGGCAACAGTGAAACAGGGACATAAATCATGTCAATGGACATTCACCACTTACCAAGGGAAAGTTTTCATCTGTAGCTGCAACCAAAGAACAATGTATGCTCTGTCACATGTGTGATGCCACCTTCACATGTCAGACAGTAGTGAGGCACCAGCACTCATAACACACTGAAAACAAGTGGCCTCTTGGGAGAAGATGCCAATTTACTCACTTAACCAGACACATGGCTGAGGACAGTGATCCATCACTTCTTTTTCTTTGGACTTTAACACTGAGGAGTAGTGGTCTGTTGCGTAGAATTTAGACCCACTACAACAACAAACCTTCCTTGATTGATCACTGTACAAAGCAATGTGTTGTCCTCTGAGAGCAATTGTTTTGTGGATTGTACTCAGTTGTGATCTAGGTCCCTGGGCTACTAGGCAAGGCACATCAATATGCACCAAATTACACATCTACACAAACAGTTACTCATCTTGTGTGTCACACATGGTCCATCCCCAGTCATCAGGAGGAGATGTCATAACCTAACACATTAACCTGGCTGTGTGACAGGCAGTAATATGTCCTGTACTCATTGTGCCTGCTGTGCTCCCTGCAAATGCCCATCAAGGTCCAGGTATGCTACTGACAGAATGCGGGCCCCTCGGGGGTCATGCTTCGAGGTGTGCCTGCCCACATTGGTTGGACAGCCCTATCTGAATCTCTGAGATCTTCTGGCACAGCACCTTAGGTCCTTCCACCTCTTGCAACAGTGGGCACTTTCATCTGTAGCTGCACCCAAAGAACAATGTATGCTCTGTCACATGTGTGATGCCACCTTCACATGTCAGACAGTAGTGAGGCACCAGCACTCATAACACACTGAAAACAAGTGGCCTCTTGGGAGAAGATGCCAATTTACTCACTTAACAAGACACATGGCTGAGGACAGTGATCCATCACTTCTTTTTCTTTGGACTTTAACACTGAGGAGTAGTGGTCTGTTGCGTAGAATTTAGACCCACTACAACAACAAACCTTCCTTGATTGATCACTGTACAAAGCTATGTGTTGTCCTCTGAGAGCAATTGTTTTGTGGATTGTACTCAGTTGTGATCTAGGTCCCTGGGCTACTAGGCAAGGCACATCAATATGCACCAAATTACATATCTACACAAAGAGTTACTCATCTTGTGTGTCACACATGGTCCATCCCCAGTCATCAGGAGGAGATGTCAGAACCTAACACATTAACCTGGCTGTGTGACAGGCAGTAATATGTCCTGTACTCATTGTGCCTGCTGTGCTCCCTGCAAATGCCCATCAAGGTCCAGGTATGCTACTGCCAGAATGCGGGCCCCTGGGGGGTCATGCTTCGAGGTGTGCCTGCCCACGTTGGTTGGACAGCCCTATCTGAATCTCTGAGATCTTCTGGCCCAGCACCTTAGGTCCTTCCACCTCTTGCAACAGTGGGCACTTTGCTGGCTCTGGAACCCCAGGGTCTGCACCTCCTGGGCGATGGCTCTCCAGATCTCCTTCTTTTGATGGGTGTTTACCTATATGGATGCAAGAGGCAAATCAAGCGATTACAAACACAAGTTTTTGCTCAAATGGTTGTGTCACACACGTCAGAACCACCAAGCATAAAATGGGCAATTTGTCAACACACCACAAGTGTGAAGCACATGCCAATAAATACAGGGACATGACTACACTCTTTTGGATTCATCTGCAGACTAACCCACTACCCTGCTCAAGGCCTACAATGACTAAGCAAGCCTAATGACATCAGGTATTCGATGCTCCAGCAACATGTACTGTGATGTGAGCCACAATGAAACACCACGTAGCAATGTGGTTTCTGAAGGGTACACTCGTTAGGCCTGACTGGATAAACACATTTACACTCTGCAACACTGACTCAATGCATACAGTCCCTACAGGCAACTATCATAGTACAGACTTCCCCCTTACACTTGAGTGACAATGAAAGGGCTGGCATGGTGGGCACGGAAAGTATCTTCCCTGTGCATGTGTGGACATGTGGCCTAGAAAATGCAGACTTGTGTCACTTCAGAGTAGGTTTCGGTGGTATGTACCTGTACCACAAAACACTCCTTTAAACAGATGTTTCTAACCTACAAAGAGAACAACTCAGTGAGTTGAGGGTCACAGGATGGAGTGCTGGGGACCTGGGCTAGGCTGTGCACGAAGGAATTCTGCAAATAGTGCACAGAGGCCTCAGGAGGTGAAGAAGACGCAGTACACAGGGGTACCATCGATCTCAGGGAAGGCAAGGTCTTACCTCCTCCAAACTGCATCAGCAGGACCTCAGGACAGCCTATGTTGATGGGGTCCTCCCTATGTGTCCTTAGGAGCACACTCGTCACTGTAAGAGGAGTCCAAGGGTACCAGTCGTCATCTTGGAAGGTGCCTGCATGAGCAGGGGAGTGACTCCGTCACCCCAAGGTCGATTTCTTCAGTCCTTCTGGCACAGGATGAAGACAGGGAGTCCCCAGAGCATGCAGACTGTGGAAACTGTTGCAGTTGCTGGCTGGAGCTGAAGTTGCAGAAGAAAAGTATCCCTTGTGGATACTTTGTTGCTGTTACAGCAGTTCATGGAGCAGGCTGCGGTTGATCTGAGGTCAGAGGATGAAGTAGTAGTTGCAGAGGATTCCTGAAGGAAACTTGCAAGCAGAATCTGAAGAGAACCCACAGGAGAGACACTAAATAACCCTGAGAGGGGGATTGGCTACCTTATCAGGTAAGGACCTATCAGGAAGGGTCTCTGACGTCACCTGCTGGCACTGGCTACTCAGAGCCCTTCAGAGTACCCCCACACCTTGCAAATCAAGATGGCTGAAGTCTGGGACACACTGGAGGAACTCTGGGCACCACCTCTGGGGTGGTGATGGACAGGGAAGCGGTCACTCCCCTTTCCTTTGTCCAGTTTCGTGCCAGAGCAGGGGACAAGGGGTCCCTGAACTGGTGTAGACTGGTTTATGCAAGGAGGGCACCATCTGTGCCCTTCAAAGCATTTCCAGAGGCTGGGGGAGGCTACCCCTCCCCAGCCTGTAACATCTATTTCCAAAGGGAGAGGGTGTAACACCCTGCTCTCAGAGGAAATGCTTTGTTCTGCCTTCCTGGGACTGAGCTGCTCAGACCCCAGGAGGGCAGAACCCTGTCTGTGAGGTGGCAGCAGCTGTAGCTGTAGTGCAAGATTCAGATAGCTGGTTTGGCAGTACTGGGGGTCCATGCTGCAGCCCCCCGGATGCATGGAATTGGCTCCCCAATACCAGATTTGGAATGGGGGGACAATTCCATGATCTTAGACATGTTACATGGCCTTATTTGGAGTTACCATTGTGAAGCTACATATTGGTATTGACCTATATGTAGTGGAAGCGTGTAATGGCGTCCCCACACTCACAAAGTCCCAGGAAATGGCCCTGAACTATGTGGGGGCACCTTTGCTAGTGCAAGGGTGCCCTCATACTTAGTAACTTTGCACCTAACCTTCAGCAAGTGAAGGTGAGACATATAGGTGACTTATAAGTTACTTAAGTGCAGTGAAAATGGCTGTGAAATACTGTGTGCACTATTTCACACAGGCTGCAATGGCAGGCCTGTGCAAGGGTTTGTCTGAGCTCCCTATGGGTGGCCAAAGAAATGCTTTAGCCCATATGGATCTCCGGGAACCCCAATGCCCTGGGTACCCAGGTACCATGTACTAGGGACTTATAAGAAGTGTCCAGTGTGCCAATTGAAATTGGTCAATGAAGTCGCTAGCCTACAGTGACAAAGTTAAAAGCAGAGAGAGCATAAGCACTGAGGTTCTGATTAGCAGAGCCTCAGTGACACAGTCAAGCACTATACAGATACACACATTAGGCCATAAATTATGAGCACTGGGGTCCTGACCAGCAGGATCCCAGTGAAACAGGCAAACACATACTGACATACAGGTAAAAATGGGGGTAACATGCCAAGGAAGATGGTACTTTCCTACAGCAGTATTTCATTATCAGGACATGTAAAATACCCCAGTATATGTCCTACCTTTTAAATACACTGCACCCTGCCCATGGGGCTGCCTTGGGCCTACCTTAGGGGTACCTTACATCTAGTAAAAGGGAAGGTTTGGGCCTGGCCAGGTTGAAATGGCAGTTTAAAACTGCACGCACAGACACTGCAGTAGCAGGTCTGAAACATATTTACAGGGCTACTCATGTGAGTTGCACAATCAGTGCTGCAGGCCCAATAGTATCATTTGATTTACAGGTCCTGGGTACTCATGTTGCACTATACTAGGGACTTACGGGTAAACCAACTATGCCAATCATGGATAAACCAATCATCAGGTCAATTTAGACAGAGAGCACTTGCACTTTAGCACTGGTCAGCAGTGGTAAAGTGCTCAGAGTCCAAAAGCCAGCAAAAACTAAATGTAGCACATAGTCGAAAACCTATATTTATTTTAGTTAATTAATTTGTGTTCATATCATATCCTTTCAGAATATGTAATATTAATTTTAATATGTATTGTTAATTTTAAAGCAAATCAACATCGATTCAAGGCAAGCGATATTTAAACATTGAGCATTTTAATTTGCACATGGCTTGTGTTCATTTCGATATGTGCTTTATTCATTTCAAAGCGTGCTATATTTATCTCATATAGTTTCATATCCATTTCAATAAGTGACATATTAATTTTAATGAATGTCATATTAATTTTGATGTGGGTCATATCAACTTCATCAGATATCATATTAATTTGAAAATGCTTCATATAAAGCTTAACATGTGTCATATTGCTTTAAATGAATGGCATATTCGTGTCAGTGGATGTCATATTCATCTTAAGAACTGACATTATAATTTTAATATGGGTCATATCCATTTCAACATAGGTCAAATTAATTTCAATATATGCAATATTCATGTCGCTGTGTATCATATTGATTTCAAAGCATAACATTCATTTTGACAAGTTTCATTTTAATGTCAGCATGGGTTATATTCAGTTTAAGGCATGTTGAATTAATTTCAAAAGGGCTCATATTCATTTCATGTCATATTCATCTTAGCATGTGTCATATTCCTTTCAATAGATGTCTCATTCATATTAACGCATGATATTGATTTTAACATGACTCATACCAATTGCAACACATATTATAATCATGTCAATGTGTATCATATTACTTTCAATGCAAACCACATTCATTTTTTTTATAAATGTAATGTTCATTGCACATTATATTCCTTTCAGAATAATGCATTTTAATTTCAGTGCCTTATATTCATTTCAAGCTGTCATATTCATTCCAATGTGTGTCATATTCCTCTCGGCATATGTCAGTCATTTCAAGAAATGTCTCATTCTTTTTGACAAATATTGTATGTGTTTCAGCGATTGCTTTATTATTTACAGTGAGGGCCATATTTATTTCAGTATGATTGATATATATTTCAGTATATCTCTTATTCAATTCTGAGTGTGAATTATTCATAATAATCACTAAGTAGCATATTCACTTTGCCTGGTTTCATATTTGTTTTGGTTCAAGTCAGATTCACTCTACCAGGTATCATATTTATTTTGACATAGTACATTCATTCTGGTGTATGTCGTATTCATTTTGCAACACGCTATGCATTCCAGGAGCTGTCCTATATAGGGAGCTGTAATTTTGACATGAACGGCTTCCCATACAGCCCCCCAAGATGGATACAATACTGGTCAGCAAATGGTTGCAGACTGTGGTTTCTCCAAAGAATCTCCATTGCATATAGTGTGTGTCTGCCCTCACCTACTCCAAGCACGATGAACTTAGCTAAAACCTATTTTTCATAGAGTTAGAACATGCTGCAGAGCTATAAACCTTTGCTTATCTGGGAGATCAACCCGTTTAATTAGCCAATTTGCTTAGTCCATTCTTTTAGCTGATAATATGTTGCACTCAAACTCAAAAACTTCATAGATTGTCTCGGAGCGCAGAAATACTTTTACTTTAAGATCTGGTTTTACAATGGCACGCTATGTTAGGGTATGGTGCGTTAGCACTGAATGTACTTCCTTGCTTATTAGTATAATGACACATAAAGTTCACAGTTTTTATTGAATTATTAAAGAAGTTAGCTAATCGATACAATTGAATCACCATTGTAGGATATGTGTATATGTGGTACCCGTGTCCCTGTAAAGTATGTAACCACCACAGCATCCTTTTGTTTTGTTGTATAACATCTTTTTAAATCGACATATTTTATTCTTTTTTATTCTTTATATGTTTAATGAATTAATGTGCATGTGGTATTAGTGTTTTTTTAATTATTTTTATTAATCAGACAATAAAGAATAAACAACAAACAGCTGCTCCTGGACTGTTGTTCCGTGTGTCAAATTATTATATTTCCAGTACGCAGTAAAAATTTTACATTTTGCATAATTTCTGGAAATTCTGGTACGGAGCAAAACACGCAATACCAGCAATTCCGTGAATTATCCTGGTGTAATTTACATTTTACCAAGTCTCTGGCCCCTCTACAGATCACAGTTTTCTCCAACTCTGGGAGGACTGCTGTGCGACAGGGGGAGGACAGGCCCAGGGAACTCACTCTCCACGAGGCACTCTCCAAACATCATGGGAGCATACCACCATTCCCAGGAGACCATGGGCACGGTACTGGCCAAATTTCAGGAGCCCCAGCGGCTGAAGGAAGAACAGTACCCGGGGTTCAGGAAGGACTTGAAGTCCATTAACACCACCCTGGTCACCATTGCAGGGGTGCTGGCAGACATGGCCAACACCATGAGGGAGACAGTACCCTACCACCGGCCCCTGACACCAGCCCGAACGATGAACAGCCTTCCACGTCCGCTAGCGCTAGTGGACAGGAGCTCCCGCCACAGGACCAATAGGCCACCAGCACCCCACCCCCTGCAGAAGGAGAACCACCCTGCAAACGGTCTCTGCGATCCAGGCACAAGACAGAGAACAGAGAGCAAGACCCCTGCCGCGAAATAGGACTCTCCTGAATGTCACCCTTCTGCCCCACTCTGTCACCCTGTCCACCATGAACTGACATTTCTCCCCCTTCCTATGCCCCATTGGACAATGCACCTGTGATACCAAGAGACTTGACTCTACCATGGATATTCCTCAACCATCACCCCAGCCCATTGCACTTCCCCCACTACTTATTAGCACTTAAATAAGCGCCCTTGAGTCACAAGACAATCTGGAGTCAGTCTGTACTTTCACCAATGTATTATTACAACCTCTTGGACAAATAAAATATCAATGTAAATGTTCGTTTGCACATACCAAAGTATGACAGTTGTTGGGCAGCAGTAAACATAGCAGAAGGCAGATTGTGGTACCCAGATCTGTGAAAAGGAAAGCCAAAGAGAACTGTCAGGGTCCATACACAGAGGTAAAAAAGGCTGGCTCATACAATGTCCTACAGTAGTCAGATATGAGAAGAGATGTGCCAGTCTCCTACCTGTGTCTCACTGGAAGTACTGCATGATGATGTTGTTTCGGTTGTCATTATCTTCTTCCTCTGCCTCCTCTTCCTCACTGTCCACAGGCTCAACAGCTGCCACAAGACCAACATCAGGGCCATCCTCCTGCAGAAAAGGCACCTGGCGTCGCAATGCCAGGTTGTGCAACATGCAGCATGTCACGATGATCTGGCACACCTTCATCGGTGAGTAGTATAGGGAGATACCTGTTAGATGGAGGCACCGGAATCTGGCCTTCAGGAGGCCGAAAGTCTGCTCAATATTAATCCTAGTTCAACCCTTGTGCCTCATTGTAGCGTTCCTGTGCCCTTGTCCTGGCATTCCTCCCTGGGGTGAGTAGCCATGAGAGGTTGGGGTAACCAGAGTCACCTGTAAATGTTGAGGGATATCTGTTAGACATACACCAATCCTTAGGGACTACCCCATACCCAGACACCTATTCATACTGTGTGGGGACCTTGGGCTCACCTATGAGCCACAAGCGGTGTCTCTGGAGTTGGCCCATCACATAAGGGATGCTGCTATTCCTCAAAATGTAAGCGTCATGCACTGAGCCCGGATACTTGGCATTCACATGGGAGATGTACTGATCTGCCAAACACACCATCTGCACATTCATTGAATGGTAGCTTTTTCGATTTCTGTACACCGGTTCATTCCTGCGGTGGGGAACAAATGCCACATGTGTACCATCAGTGGCACCAATGATGTTGGGGATATGTCCCAGGGCATAGTAGTCAGCTTTCACTGTGGGCAAATCCTCCACCTGTGGGAAAACGATGTAGCTGTGCATGTGTTTCAGCAGGGCAGATAGCACCCTGGACAACATGTTAGAGAACATTGGCTGAGACATCCCTGATACCATGGCCACTGTTGTTTGAAAGGAACCACTGGCCAGGAAATGGAGCACTGACGGGACCTGCACTAGAGGGGGGATACCTGTGGGATGGCGGATAGCTGACATCAGGTCTGGCTCCACTTGGGAACACAGTTCTTGGATTGCAGCACAATCAAGTCTGTAGGTGATAATTATGTGTCTGTCTTTCATTGTCCACAGGTCCACCACGGGTCTGTACAACTGAGGATAACGCCATCTCCTCAGCTGCCCCAGCAGATTGGCCCTATGGAAGAGAATGGTGAGCAGAGGGTCATGTACCACATAGGTTGCACAGGTGTTTTTGCACTAATGTGAGTTAATCCGTGTGTGGTGTTGTCTTTCCGCATTGCTGCCCAAATGTGCTGTGATGCAGTTAGGTGCCATGCCATGTGCCACCCTGAAATGGCGGCTGCCTGACCTGTAAGGAGGGACAAGGGGAAATGAGGTAACTGCGCTGGCATTGTGCAGCGTCGCGGTAGGCGGTCAAAGACCGTCGCACAATTCAGCATTGGTTCTCATAGGGCCCAATGGGTTCCAGGAGCCAATGACGATGTACGCCGGTGGTGACGGTACGCACTGCCATGGACATGACCGCCGTTTTATACCTGTTCACTCACTTGCTTCCTGACCTTCAACAGGAGGGGACCTACACTGCAAGTGCTGCTGTGACCTGAGTCTGGAAGCAGCAATTGCTACAGTGTCTGGGGAAAGGGCCCCTGCCTTCACTTCGGAGGAGTTGGAGAGACTAGTGGATGGGGTCTTCCCCCAGTACATGCTACTCTACGGTCCTCCAGACAAACAGGTGAGTACACTGTGAGCATGATGCGTGGGACATGAATGTATGGAGTGGTGTTGGTGGAAGAGACATGTTGGGGGGGTGGCTGAGGCCTGCATGTGAGGATGGTGAGTGTATGTGTGTCAGGGCATGGGTGGGAACTGGTGGGCAATGAGTATGACGGGCCGGACAGGAGAGTAATTTCCTTTCCACCTTTACCTTTCGTCTAGGTCAGCGCCCAACAGAAGAAGAGTATTTGGCGTGCCATAGCCAAGAAAGGGCGGACCCTAGGGGGCTATCATAGAAGGAGCCCCCACTGCCGCAAGAGATGGGAGGACCTGCGACGCTGGAGCAAGAAGACGGCAGAGGCCCAGCTGGGAATGGCCTCCCAACGTGGAAGGGGTACCCATCGCACCATGACCCCCCCCTGATGTTCCAGGTCCTGGCGGTGGCATATCCAGAGTTGGATGGGTACTTGAGGACATCATAGCAGCCACAAGGGGGTCAGTACAGTCTCATTCAGCTGACTCAGTGCGCTTTACTAGGTGTCTGGGTGGGGGATGTAGGCTGTGGGTTCACCTAGGCCAGGGCGATCTTGCTAGGGTAGGTCCCTTGTTAGGCTGGCTCGGTGGCACTCCAACCCCAAAAGTGGTAGTGGCCATCTACAACTAGTCAGGCTCCTGTGGGTTCCAGGTGTGCAGCTAATGGGGTTAGGCATATTCCCCCATGGGCAGGTGATTTTCCTAAGAACTGGCCTAGTGCATAGGGCTGCTCCCTGTGTATTGTGTCCGCCAACAGTAGTGGTGTTGCTGGCATTGACCATGTGTGTCCTCTGTCTTTCCCCCCCTTCTCGTTTTGTCACCCTGTCCTTGTGTGCATTAGCATCATCTGTCAGAGGAGCAGTGACACCGGAGCAGGAGGGAGCTGCAACCCACATGGCCCAGGAGGGTGAATGTACGGAGTCTGAAGGCACCAGTGGGACGGAGGGTGAGGGGAGCTCCATGACGGGAACAGGAAGGGACACCAGTGACAGAGACTCCTCCTCTGATGGGAGCTCCCTTGCGGTGGCAGGTACCTCTGTGCCCACCACAACAACAGGTACAGCCGCCACCCCCCCTACCAGCACCGCCCTCCCAGCAGCCCCTCAGCGTGTTTCCCGTACCCGCTCACCCAGGAGGGTGGGCATCTCCTTCACCCCAGGCACCTCAGGCCCTGCCCCAGTCAGCCCTGCTGCCCTCAGTGAGGAGGTTATTGACCTCCTGAGATCCCTCACTGTTGGATAGTCAACCATTTTGAATGCAATCCAGGGTGTCGAGAGGCATTTGCAGCAAACAAATGCATGCCTGGAGGGCATTCATTCTGGCGTGGCAGCCCAACAGAGAACATTTCAGGGTCCGGCCTCAGCACTGATGGCAGCCATTGTCCCTGTGTCCAGCCTCCCCCCTCCAACTTCCACTACCCAGACCCAATCCCATCCACCTCAGCCTATCCCAAGCACACCTACAGACCAGCATGCACACACATCAACACACAAAAGTGGCTCAGGCAAACATTAGCACCACACATCCCACAGGCACTCACACAAGCACCATCCCCACGCAGACACACCAACATCCACTGCCTCCACTGTGTCCCCTCCTCCACATCCTCCACCTCCCTCCCAGTCTTGTCTCACTCACACCTGCATGCACTACATCTTCAGCCACTACCTCCATTACCAGCACGCCCATCACTACACACCGCTCACGTGCAATCACCACCCCCACTACCATTCACACGTCCCCTGTGTCCTCTCCCAGTGTGTCTGTGAGCCCTCCTCCCAAAGTACACAAACGCCGGCACACACCCACTCAACAGCCATACCCCTCACAACAGCCTCCAACCCATGCACCTTCACCCAAACTCAGCAGATGTACACCTCCTACAACCACTACCTTATCCTCCACTCCCAAACACCCTCCATCTTCCCATCCCTGTGTGTCCAAAAAACGTTTCCTGGCTACCATTGACTTCTTCCCTCAACACCCCCTTCGTTCTTCCCCTAGGGCCAGGTTGTCTAGATCCCAGACCAGCACCTCAGCCACCAAATCGTCATCCACTGTGGGCCGTGCAAGTCCGGGAGGATTGACAGGGGCACCCATCAGGGCTGCCAGTGTCGCCTCTACTGAAGCCAAGGACCACCTATTCTGCCACCTGCCAAGCTAAAGAAGAGGCCAGCATGCAGGAGAGAAAAGCGCACCACCCACCCAGCAAGGCCTCGTCCAGAACCACAGAGGATAGTGCCAAGGTCCCAGCAGCAACTACCAAGGTGGGGAAGGGACACAAGAGCAAAGGAAAGTCACCTCTTGGCACGGAGCCTTCGGGTGAGGGACTTGTGACCCCCATTTCTCCAGACAGGCCAGCAAACTCAACCATTGTGGGCACCGCCCCAACAACCGCCACCTCCCCCGCCACCTGCACCGCCACCTGCACCGCCACCTGCATGGCCGCTGCCACAACTACAGTCACCAGCATCATCCCCAGTGGGTAGCCTTCCGAGGCAGCAGGAGACGGCATGGTGTCTCCCTCCACTACTACAGACACCTGCACCACGGCCACCACCGGCAGCATCTCCCCCGCAGCCACCGCCACCAGCCCAGCCAGTGCCACTACAGCAGACATCAGCATTATCCCCAGTAAGCAGCCGTCCGAGGCTGCAGGAGACGTCCTGGACCCTGCACACACTACATGAGGCACTGGCACTACCAGTAGTTTGCAGCCTAAGTCGTCGCAAGGTGGAGTGTGGCTCTGCCTCTATGGAGTATCATGCTACCCAGCTGAAGGAATGGGAACTGCCACACCCCCGGTGCTGCAACACTGGGCACAAAGCCCCCTCCAGAACCAGTGGAGAAAAGCATCCACTAATACAGTCCTTGGCAGGATGAAGCACTCTGGGCACCAAGCCCCCTCCAGAACCAGTGGAGAAAAGCATCCACTAACACAGTCCTTGGCACAATGGAGCACTCTGGGCTCAACGCCCCCTCCAGAACCAGTGGAGACAGTCCTTGGCAGGATGAAGCACTCTGGGCACCAAGCCCCCTCCAGAACCAGTGGAACATGTCACCTACTTGAAAGACGGTGGCTTTGCACTCCCCATGACCAAACAATGGGCAAACCACCCACTTGAGAGACTTGAAAGACTGTGGCTTTGCACTCCCCAGGACCAAACAGTGGGCAAACCACCCACTTGAGAGACTGTGGCTTTGCACTCCCCAGGACCAAACAGTGGGCAACCCACCCACTTGAGAGACTTGAGAGACTGTGGCTTTGCACTCACCAAGACGAAACAGTGGGCAAACCACCCACTTGAGAGACTTGAGAGACTGTGGCTTTGCACTCCCCAGGACCAAGCAGTGGGCATGGAGCCCCCTCGAGGAGCAGTGGCGTTGTCCCATCATCCGGCAGAGGTGCCCTCCCTCCCCTTCCCCCCGAGGTGCTTGTTTTTTTCAACCTGATGCCCCTGCAGTGTTCTCTCCGTTTTGAGGCAGGTGTCATGTGTGGGCTTCACCCATGCTTTTTGGGACCAATGGTCCACGGACATTTAATGGGACAGTGTACGGACTTGTGTACTTGCTGTTAATATTTGTATAGACTGATGATTCAAATTTATCTTGGCCTATCTGATTGTTCGATTAGTATACTTGTTATTTGGTCCTTGCATTCTTCCAGGGGGTGACGGGGTGTATCTGTGATGTGATTGGATATGCGTGTGTGTGTTGTGGGTGGGGTGTTGCGTGCGTGTGTCACTCTCTTTTCCCTCCTCCCCTCCCTGGTGTGCTAGGTGCAGTACTCACCACCGTCGTCGTCGCCGCCGTCTTTGATGTTCCTGGTAGATGAGGAGGTAGACCAGCATCGGCAGGACCTGTAACTCAGGCTCTATGGCGTCCTGGTTCCTCGTTGAGTTTCGAGAGGTGAGTGGTTTCCCTTCCAAAGACTGTTTCCGCTGTGCTTTTGATGGCATTGGTACCACCCCGGAAAAGCTGGCGGATTGGTGCCTTGTAATAGTGTGGGGGGTACCATGTCTTCCGTCTGTCTGTTGGCGGTTTCCGCCATGGACGTAATTAAATTTTTCTTACCGCTGGCCTGTTGACGGTATTACCACCTCTTTATCACTGACCACCAGGGTTGTAATAAGAAGCTAACTTTTCTTCATAAAAAGCATACAAACCAGCCTTCATAAACATATTAAAAAAACTCACTTCGGTACATGCTACATCCAGGAAGCGCATGTGGGTTTGAAATACTACAGCTTGCGCTCCATTCCTGATGCCATATTTTTTTTAAAATGGGTGTAGCATGGTTTTCCGGAGGGGCAGAACTTTTAGACGGCCCATTAAAATGTGCAAACTATTGCATTTTGTCCTCAATTTACGTGTACATTTACTTGCGTAATCGATCATTAACGATTTTATCTTGCCATTGGAGTAACATGGATTGATTTCAAACCTCAGCCTTAGCAATATGTATCTAAGCCAGCTTTTTGGTATGAAATTGACATAAGGGAACCATACTTAATTTTGCCAAGAGTTGAGCATAAACTAGGCTGAGTATTTACCCTCTAAGTACTGCTGAGTGTATTCTCTGGATAGTTCCTTTCCTAGCACATGAGTTAATTTTTTGAGGCCTCTATTTGTAAATTCTGAGGGCGCAACTTAAGCTTTGTTTCCCCACATATATCCTCCAGGCTTTTTCTAAAACCCTTAGCCCATTTCAATACGCTTTGCCTAATCTCATTTTTGCACCACAAAGAGACCTTTTGCCTCTCGCCAGCACTCAAACATTTTCAAAATCTGATTATTGGCACTTGAGCCAGTATGCTCTATTACGTCATACTTGCCTCCATTCTCACAGCCTGTATCATTGATGATCTTTGTAGAGATAGTAAGCTTTTTAGATATTTCCCTTCTTCAGCGTCCCAAACACTTTTGCCACTAACATATAGCAGCTCGGCTCCATACTGAAACTGAGGGGTTATCATGGCAGCATAAGCTTTTAGAAAAGGCCTATGGGACATCTCATCATAGTCCCTATTAAATTTCTTCAGGCCACTTACCGAGGCAATGACCTTTAAGTTTAATGATTTGATGATAACATTCCACTTTAAGGACTTCTCAAACCAGACCCCTATATACTCATATTCATTAACTGATTCCAGCTTGGTGGGACCGAGATGCCAAATAAACTTTATTTTTTTTACCAAAACTCAACACTTTAGTCTTCTCCATATTTACCACTAACTTTTTACCTTTACAGTATTCCATAAAAGCATCCAACTTCCTTTGCAAGCCTATCTCTGTTACATTTAAAATCAGAAGGTCGTCTGCACATCGGAGGCATGCTATATGTTTTCCATCCATTCTGGGGCTGGCGCCCCTTTGCACTGCCAAGGTTGATGGCAAGCCAGCTATAGGTAGAGAGAAGAGTAAGGGGGCCAGGACACAACCCTGCCTCAGCTCATTGTTGATCGGTATTTTCTGTATCTGTCCATAATTACCTGAGCCCAGCTGTGCGAGTGTAACTCCTGACTTAAGGTGAAAAGACTTTGGCTTTGGAATGTCTTGCTTCACCAGAGATTCCCATAAATGATTTTGGTCCAACAAATCAAAAGCAGCATGGAAGTCTTTAAAGCAGCAGAACAAACTATCCCTCTGCTCTACTGATTTCTGAGCAATGGACCATGGGGAAAAACAGTGGTCAATTGTTGAATGACATTCCTTGAAACCCCGCTGTTTTGGAGACACAACATGGTTAAATTTGTCCCATTCCTTAAGCTTGCCTAATATGATTTTTGCAAACAATGTTTCTCCAACATCCAGTAGAGTGATCAGCCTATAGCTCTTTGGGGCCTTTATAGCACCCCTCTTGTCAACGGGTGTAATGATTGTGCCGTTTCTTGGGAACTGACCTATGGCTAATATGTCAAGGAACACTCTGCGAAAGAATTCTGCCCACTAATCAGGCATGGTCTTTCTTATGACAACTAGATGTTTATCCGGACCAGCCGCTCTAGTCAAAACCAGGTTCAATATAGTTCATTTAATGTTGGCTACTATAAAATGGGACCTGGTATCCTCATCCACTCCTGTCCATGGGGTTGTGGTCATTATTACGGGTTCTATCCCTTTACCACATAATTCTTTTAAATAATCAACCCATATATCTTCTTCCACCAGACAATTTATAGCCCCCTCTGTTCTCCCTGAACCTTCCGGCACTAACTTCCAAAACTTTTTTTGAATTTTCAGTTTCTATTGCTTCCAGCAGATTTCCCCAACACTTTTCCTTATGGACTTTTTTTTAGATTTCTGATTAGCATTTGCTTTCTAATGTTCTGGAGGATATTATAACGTTAACATATTCAATCCTTGTTTTGAGGCTTTTTCCCCTTTCCTAATTAGAGCCTTTCTTTATATTCTTTTTGGATATCCACAAGAAGCGAACAAAATAATAGTGTCTTCCACATGTTTGAATGCCTCAATTAATGAAAGGAATGTCGACAATTAGCAAAAACAAATTAAAAAAGGAACATTCCCCAAACACTCCCTTTCACTTCATTCTCATTATCCTTAAGGACAAGGTAACAATGGTTCTCCAGTGTTCTGACTTTCCTTTGAACTATCGAATCAAGGAGCTGTTTCCAAAAACCAGGGGGCACCCTGCCCCACAAATCCCGTTGATCACTCAGGTTGTCACAAGTCTCCTATATACCATCAGAGTCAGACCTTAGTTCCCTTAGTCCTATTTTCTAGTATGCTCTATGCCATTGTTCAATAAGGCTGCTATCCCACACCCTCATCCGGAAAGGCTTCAAATTTCCCATAATTTTCTTGTGCATTCCGCAAGTCTGCCAACATTGTCGCCCATGTGGCCAGATCATCTTCCACCTTCTCATCACGTCTGTCATGTTTCAGGCGCACTTCTTATGCTACAGTCCACTTTGAAACATCCCAAAGTCAGTCTGTGTAACGGGGAAGGGGGGCTGCATCCAGCCATTTTATAGCAATATAGTGTTTTATTGAGGAGGAGGCCCAGTAAAAGGAATCTCCTACTTAGTTTGTGACATTCTGGGGTTGACACCAGGCCTAACAACACTGTTTGCAGGGTAAGCTGTCACCACATTAAGGCTTTCCACCACCGCTGTCCAGTACAGTACTACAGATGGACAGTCCCACACCACATGAATAAAGAACGTCGCAGAACTTATGCACCTACTGCACTTATCTGATCTGTGTTCATAAATGTAATGTCGTTTTTTTGGTGAGAGGTAGGTTTGCTGGATAAAATTGTATTGGACTAGTTTGAACCGAGCATTTGAACTAACCAGTTGTCCCTCTGCATGAATTTTCTTCCATTGTTGGGCCGATAGGGGTTCCCCCAGAACCCTCCCCAACTTGGCACATGCCTTTGGTATCAGGGTAAGCCTATCTTCACAAAGTGCTCGGGACACATGGGATATCAGCTTGCATCCACCTGTAAGGGACAAGAGCAATGTCAACGTGTAGGAGGGTTCCGGTTCATCCAGAAAACAAGGACACATTTCTTGGGCTGTTGTGGACAGCCAATAACTTCTCCAACACTTGAGCTGTGTATTTTTTATAAAACTCGGCCGGGAGGTCATCTTTGCCCAGGTTTTTTTGCTGTCTTCAATTTATTTATGGCGGCCAAAACCCCCTCACGGGTGCCAGGCTTCTCCAGCTCCTCCCTGCCTTCCTTTGGTAAGTGTGGCAGATCTACCTCTGCTACAAAAAGTAGGGTCTCGACCATGTGTACCCTCCCCACTGTGTGTATACAGTGTGCTGAGGTGAGCTTGAAAAATGCCAATAGCAGCCTGGGAACAGACCAAGGAGTCGTTTGGAGCCTGCAGCATCAGTACTGGATCTCAACCCTCCTGTTGTTTCAGTAAACGGGCTAAGATTGCCCCAAATCTGTCCCACTCAGCATGCAATCTCTGACGGTAGGCTGTGTATGTATGTTTCTCCATCCTGCACCAGTCATCTAGTAGTTCTTTATGTGTCTGCCCCTATTCCGAGAGTCTACGTGACTGGATCAGGAGTTGTTGGTCAAGCATACTTAGATGTTTTTCCCAATGGCCCAGGTCCCTCTCCAGTTGTGTATTACTGCCATATGTCATTTTGAAGCAAATGCCTCTAATGACTACATTCATAGCTTCCAAATCAAGGGATCTATTCCCTGCACTCCCACAGTTTTCTGTGAAATAGTGTGATATTTCCTCTCCCACCACAATAACGATGGAGGTCAGTAAGGGCTACTGCCCTCAGAATTAGAGCGGGATCATGGGCCGGTCACAGCTCCTACGTAAGCTCAGCAGAACTGGGGAGTGGTCAGATAGATAGCAGGCCAAATAGAAGACTTCATTTACATTCTGCACTAAGATGGGTGTCAGTAAACAATAATCAAGCCTAGTATAAGTTCCAGTTGCAGGCATGCAACATCAGTATAGTCTGGTATTGGGGTCTCTGTCCCTCAAAACATTAGTGAGCTTCAAACCCTGCATCATGTCAAGGAGTGCCTGCGTCATATTAGATTTTGTGTGTGTCCTAGGTGGGGCCCGGTCAATATCTGCTGCCAAGTAGGGTTCTGCTGCTGACATGACTTCCCGATAATATGTGTCACAATAAACATTAGGGACGTTCACATTTATCAAGCATAGCTTCCGCCCATCCAATGTAGCATGCAGGATTACATAGTGGCCCTCTTGGTCTAATACATGGGCCTTATTGTGAAAGGGAGTCGCTGGGACCACCCAAATCATGCCCCTCGGGCATATCTAGAGTACGAGGTAGCATACATTTGTCCCCTCTCTCTTCTGTAGTGACTAGAGATACAGTCAGCCCACATATGTGTTTCCTGTAAAAAAGCAATGGACACTTGATAACGTTTTGGGTAAGCGTACACTCACCAACGCTTTTCCAGGCTACCTAGACTTCTTACATTCCATGTCATAATCTTAAACTCAACACTCATCATCTCCAAGCAACATCAATTGAAGCTGTCCCCATTCTCACCAAGGCTGACCATCCTTTTCTAGTGCACCAGGCATCTTTAATAAAAAAACACCTGACATGTTTAAGAAGACAGCAATGATTAGTACCCTAAACTCTAAAGTTTTTCAAAACAAGACTTCCCCTAAGCCCCGGCACTCTTTAGGCAGTAGTGCGCCCAGGCCAAAACTAGGCAGAACATCAACTGGCATCTCCCGCTCCATCCCCTTATACTTACATAACCTTAGCACAGATTCGGAGCCCAACAACTTAAAGCTATGCTAGAGGTCGAAACACTGGGGGGAAATGCAAGGAAATCCTCAAGCAGCCCCGTGCATTCGGACCCCTTCATTGTCCTATCATCACTGCCAGCCTCAAAATATTTAAAATACAGTTGTGTACAAGCATTACCCATTTCCTGTTATAGCATCACATATAGACTGATGGAGCACAAGTACTTAATAAGTCTCTAATAGGATATGTAGGTAGTCCACCTCACACCCCCTTAGTCCGCATGAATCACTACTTCTGGAGGGAATGTAAGGTCCAGGAGAGTTTGTTGCCCCCTTTATCTCAGGAATTTCTCATTCTCACCTGCACCATACTTACGGGGTCAGATTCATGCATTAGCAGTAGTACTGTCAGTTCCTGAGTCTGGATCACTTTTATGACATTGGAAGCTATCTCGGGAGCTCAATTGGCCCCCCTCAGCCACAAATATGCTGTTTCAACAGACCACAATTCTGTCAGTGGTGGCTGAGAGGCTGTGTTCGGGTTTCCATCATGACCCTGTTTTTGGTTTGGCGGATTGTCTTAGTGTTGTCTTCTCCAGGGCGTTGTGTAGAGCTTCGGCACTTACACCCAGCGAGAGTGTTCAACCATTCACTTGGCTCCTCGGGTATAAAGAAGAAGAAGGTCTTCTCCTCCAAAAACACCCCCAGCTTTACAGGAAAGATCAAACTATCTCAGGTTAAAGGCTCTCAGTCATTTCTTCACATCTAGAAATGTTTTCCGCTGCTCTTGGTCTTTTGGGGTGTAATCTGGGAAAATGGAGAATGTATAAGCTTTAAGTTTTGGTAGCCTGTGTACTTGTACATCTTGAAAAATGGCTTCTCGTACCTAAAAATGAAGAGGCGTGCAATGATAGCACACAGCAGCGTGCCCGGTCGGGGTGGGGGCACTAATACCCGGTGGGCTCGTTCGATTGTGAACATTTTCAAAAGCCTTGGGGGAAGGAGGGTGCAAGCGATTCACTCCTCCAGAAATAGCTCTAATGACTGTCCATCCGCTCTCTCCGGAAATCCCACAAAATGGAGTTCATTTTGTCAGGATCGTCCCGGTGCATTTTTGATGCTCTCCTCCAGGCGCATGGCAAGCCACTCTAGGGAGGAGACAGTTTCTTTCAGCCCCTTCACGTCCTTCTGCAAGGCCCCCACATTGTCCTATGTGACTGTAACATGATCAGCTAAGTTTCAAAGAGCCGCATGGAAAAGATTTACATCCAGGGTCACGGAGTAAATTTTTTAAGCTAACTCTGCGTGGGATAATCAATAGCTGCCATTACATCCACCAGCGTTTGCACCGGACCTGGCACATCCCCAGCATGTGAATTCGAGTTTTGGGATGGGCCATCGGCAAGTGGATCACCTTGCTGCACAGCCTGAGTTTCATTTGGATTGTTTAGATCAGGCAGTCTTGTCCTTCACCATGATGCAAAACGCAGCCCCCCTTTGACAGCACTCCTGATCTAGGATCCGCAACTTCTATACTGCAGACCTGGGAGTTCAAGGTCTACCACCCTGGGCCCACGTTTCACCAACAGGACTTTCCAACCCTAACTCTGCCTTGCCTCTTGTTGTCAGCCAGGTCAGTTAAGTGTTGGTGGAGTCTCTACATGGTGGGCCTGGCCAAAACCATCTCTTCCTCCCCCTGCAGTGCAGCCAGCCCAAGTCTCCACTCCCCCAGCATATCTAGTGGAGAACAGAGAACATACAGTGTCCCTTTAATAAGCAGTGAAGGGCAGAAGCAAGTTGCTCACCCTGCAATCCACAAAATTTGTACTGTAGTCCAAAAGCCTCAGGAGTGGGCCCAACACTGAAGAGTAAATATGTACAACCCCTGCTCCTCAAAGTGTGGGCCTACCTTCTATTTGTGGTGTGCGGTCCCCTGCGGCTCTAGTCGGGTTCCAGAGCAGGTCTTCACTCGTCTTCACTACAGGCTATTTTGTCTCACAGAAGGGTAGCACCGCCGCTGCTTTCATTCTTCCGCTCTGTATTCAGAGTATGCAGGCCGCAGGCACCATTCATGGCCCGGGTAGGAGATTTCCACTGGAGCACGACTGCCTTCCACAGCACTTATTCCTCCCAAACTCCAGAGGCTGGGGGCCGGACCCATCACCTTCTGAGGGCCGGACCTTCACTCCACCATTGCCGACGTAGGAACAGGGCCGCCGCACAACCCCCGATCACGAAAGCCTCACAGGAGCGAAGTACAGCCCGAGAGACTGCTCCTTATCTACCGCTCTGGACCATGAGGTGTAGGAAAGTAGCCTCTTTCTAGCATGGTTACCCCCACTTTTGGCCTGTTTGTGAGTGTGCGTCAGTGTGTTTTTACTGTGTCACTGGGATCCTGCTAGCCAGGACCCCAGTGCTCACAGATAAAAACCTATATGTCAGTGTGTTTTATCTGTCTCACTGGGATCCTGCTAGCCAGGACCCCAGTGCTCATAGTTTGTGGCCTAATGTATATGCCTGTGTAGTGCCTAACTGTGTCCCTGAGGCTCTGCTAATCAGAACCTCAGTTCTTATGTTCTCTCTGCTTTTAAATTTGTCACTGTAGGCCAGTGACTACATTTACCAATTTCATTTGGCATACTGGACCCCACTTATAAGTCCCTAGTATATGGTACCTAGGTGTCCAGGGCATTGGGGTTCCAGGAGATCCATATGGGCTCAGCATTTCTTTTGCCACCCATAGGGAGCTCTGACAAAACCTTACACAGGACTGCCACTGCGACCTGCGTGAAATAACGCACACATTATTTCACAGCCATTTTCACTACACTTAAGTAACTTATAAGTCACCTATATGTCTACCCTTCACTTGCTGAAGGTTAGGTGCAAAGTTACTAAGCGTGAGGACACCCTTGCACTAGCAAAAGTGCCCCCACATAGTTCAGGGCCATTTCCCCAGACTTTGTGAGTGCGGGGACACCATTACACGTGTGCACTACACATAGGTCAATACCTATATGTAGCTTCACAATGGTAGCTCCGAATATGGCCATGTAACATGTCTAAGATCAAGGAATTGTCCCCCCATTCCAAATCTGGTATTGGGGAGCCAATTCCATGCATCCGGGGGGCTCCACCATGGAGCCCCACTACTGCCAAACCAGCTCACTGAGGCTTGCACTGCAGCTACAGCTGCTTGCATCTCACATACAGGGTTCTGACCTCCTGGGGTCTGGGCAGCCCAGTCCCAGGAAGGCAGAACAAAGCATTTCCTCTGAGTGCAGGGTGTTACACCCTCTCCCTTTGGAAATAGGTTTTACAGACTGGGGAGGAGTAGCCTCCCCCAGCCTCTGGTAATGCTTTGAAGGGCACAGATGGTGCCCTCCTTGCATAAACAAGTCTACACCGGTTCAGGGATCCCTTCTCCCCTGCTCTGGCGGGACAATGGACAAAGGAAAAGGGAGTGACCACTCCCATGCCCATCACCACCCCAGGGGTGGTGCCCAGAGCTCCGTCAGTGTGTCCCAGACTTCAGCCATCTTGCTTTGCAAGGTGCGGGGGCACTCTGGAGGGCTCTGAGTGGCCAGTGCCAGCAGGTGACATCAGAGACCCCTCCTGATAGGTCCATACCTGATAAGGTAGCCAATCCCCCTCTCGGGGCTGTTTATGGTCTCTCCTGTGGGTTCTCTTCAGATTCTGCTTGCAAGTTTCCTTCAGCAATCCTCTGCAACAACTTCAAACTCTTCTGACCTCGGATCAACCGCAGTCTGCTCCAAGAAACGCTGTAACTGCAACAAAGTGTCTACAAGAGACACATTTCTTCAGCAACCTCAGCTCCAAGTCAGCAACTACAACAGTTTCCACAGTGTGCACACTCTGGGGACTCCCTGTCTTCATCCTGCACCAGAAGTACCAAAGAAATCACCCGTGGAGTGACGGAATCACTCCCCTGCTCCAAGCTGGCACCTTCCAAGGCAACAACCGGTACCCTGGGACTCCTCTCACGGCAACAAGCATCCTCCCAAGGACACAGAGGGTGGACATCATCGACATAGACTGTCCTGAGGTCCTGCTGATGTAATTTGGAGGAGGTAAGACCTTGACTTCCCGAGAATGAGGTACCCCTGTGTAGTGTGTCTTCTTCGCCTCCTGAGGCCTCTGTGCACTTTTTGCAAAATTCCTTTGTGCAGAGCCTGGCCCAGGTCCCCAGCACTCCATCCTGTGATGCTTAACTCGCTGAGTTGTTCTCCGGCGGCGTGGGACCTTCTTTTGTTGTGCTGCATCAACCAGATTTTGCACCTTCTTTGAACCCGGATCCTGCGGCTTCTGGGGGTGCTGGCTGGCATCCTGAGGGCTCTCTATAGTGCTGAGAGCCCCCTCTTCCTTCTCACACAGAGTTGAGGCCCCCAGGTCCCTCCTGGGTCCATGCAGCGACATTTTGATGAAAAGTGCACTTTTGTTGTAACTAAGGCTAGTTGGTGACTTCCAACATGAAATCGTGTCTGCATCTATCTTCACATCGTGGGACATCCTTTGCATCATGCAGGAACCCACTGGCATCTTCCTAGGGTGCATTTCTGTTGTCTTCAACTAACTGGGGCTCTTCTTTTGCACCCTTTTCTGGGTTGGCAGGGGCTCCTGTCCTTCCTGGAACTTCTTTCGACTTCTGGACTTGGTCCCCTTTCTTTGCAGGTCTTCCGGTCCAATAATCCAGCAGTTGTTCTTTGCAGACTTGGTTGTCTGCTGCAAAATCCCAAAAACGAGGTGTAGTGTGTCCTAAGGAACCTTGCAGTACTTTACTCCTGCTTTTCTGGGCTCTGGGGGGGGAAATTTACTTACCTTTACTGTATTCTTACTCTCCTAGGGATTCTGCACAGTCTACACTTGTCTAGGGGGGAATTCGTGATTCACATTCCACTTTTTTAGTATATGGATTGTGTTGCCTGTAGACCTATTTTCTCCCGTTGCATTCTATAGGATTTCCTACTGTTTGCATTGTTCTATGACCATTTACTTGTCTAATTTTGGTGTTTAGTGTATATATTGTGTATAACACTTACCTCTAGAAGGAGTATTGTCTCTAAGATATTTTTGGTAGTGTGTCACCCAAATAAATACCTTTATTTTTCGTGACACTGAGTATTGTCTTTACTTGTGTATAAGTACTGGGTAACCATAAGTGGTATTGCATGAGCTTTGCATGTCTCCTAGTTCAGCCTAAGCTGCTCTGCTATAGCTACCTCTATCAGCCTAAGCTGCTAGAACACTACTACTTCACTAATAAGGGATAACTGAACCTGGTCTAAGGTGTAAGTACCCAAGGTACCCACTAAAAAAACAGGCCAGCCTCCTACATGAGGGCTCACTGAACTCAGCCACAAAAGTCCCCCACTTCACTCTAGAGCCTCACAGGTCCAAGCAAATGCTGGCAATGTTTTCTACAGGGCTAAACATTGTAAATGGGGTGGAGATGGCTATACGTTCCGGTTAAAAATTCAGGATATTTATAGAGGGTCGAGAGGAGCGCATAAAGTTGAGACTAGTCATCCATGTTCACTGGCCTCAGCCTCCAATCAGAGCTTTTAGCTTCCTACATTCCTCATCAAATCAATAATTTCCTTTCCTTCAGCTACCCTGAGTCCTATTAGCCCATTTCCTGTTACCTTTTAAATTGACCCTCAGACAGTGAACCACACAGCTGATTATATTTTCATACCACCTTATCTTGTTGACAGGGGCATTGGTCAACCCTTGCTTCTGCTTAAAGTTTGCTAATTTCCCCATACATTCCTCAGTAATTCTGGTAGTAAGGTGCTTTGGACAGTCCATCCTTAGGGAAATTACAGTTTCTTTCAACCTCCTTTCACCTGTTCTTATTTTGAGTTTTAGAGGGTAATGGTCACGCCCTTCTCCTTGCACTACCTGGAAACTTCTGATTTTATCGAAATACCAGGCAAGCATGAAAATATAATCAATTGGGAAAAGTTGTGAACCATTCTTAAACGTCCTTTGCTCAGGTCAGTCAGAATCCATCCATTGATGCAAAACAAGCCGTTGGAGCACAGGTGTTTCCCTAGTGCCACATTGTATGCTGCAAGCATAGTAGTTGGGAAGCTGGCATAATTTATATTAGATGAGGTCAGTATCTCTTAGAACCAGGGGTCTACCTTACTTGGGTCTAACTCATGAATTAAATCTCCCAACATAATGAACATATCTTTATGGTAGTTTACACACAAGAAGTCCACATCTTTCTTAAACCTTCTCAATTCAAACCTGTACTCTTCCTGTCTCACCTCATGGATATACACATCTGCAATTACCATGCATTCGTACCTCAAATCTGGGTACTGGAGGGGCACTCTGCAGGACACGAGCCAGCTACATTTCACTTCTATTGGTTATTTTGGTGGATATCAGGGTTATTAACCCCCCAGAAGGGCGTCCCTGCTGACTCCTCTTGGCTGACCTATTTATATGCACAAAATCATCAAACGTTAAGGTTTCGTCACACAGCCACGTTTCTTGCAAATATACAATCTGTCGTAGATTAATTAAGTTCTTAATACTTTCTAGATTTGATATTCCTGCAGAACCATTACTATTCCAGGTTAGTACCCCTAGACTGTGCGAGGACCCGGTATCTTAGTTAATATCACTCAGCGACCCATCTTCCCCAGAGGCTGGTGAGGAAAGAATTGTATATCTATTCTAATGGCTCATATCTTCCCAAGAACTTACTGTGCCGGGGTATGGCATGGTTATTTCCAGATCTTCCCTTTCCCTATACCTGTGATCAATCAACCTGACTTGCCTTGGTCCTAGACCTACATGGCACTCAGGAAAGGTTTATTCTGGTCACCCGCTTCAGGCATTTCTAATTCCGGAATAACCTGTACAGCAATACCTTACTGACTTCATTCCCTTTGTTGTTCTTCGTGAAGCCTACTTGTCTAAGAACCTTTGACCCTATTGCTTTTAGGCTAGGGCATTTGTAAAAGGAGAATAATAGCTGGGTTTGATTTAGGGGTAGTAACTTCCCTAGTTCTTTTTCTCTTCTTCCCATTTTCTGATGGTTTGGAAAACAACCACTGTTTAACCCCATCTCTGCTCTTTATTAGTGTGGGTATCATGCTTACTTCTCCCCTATTCATGCTACCTCTCTTTTTTATTTTGTTTCTTCTCCCCTTTTGATCGGCTGAGACTTCCATTCCTCTGTCTTCTCCTGCCTGCTTGTCATTGCGGGGCTTCTTCCTACTTTGGGGATTACTCCACCTAGTTCTCCCTTGGGTTCTCCTTCTTGGCTCAGCACCTTATTTGTTGTTCTTTGTGAAGCCCACTTGTCTAAGATCCTTTGACCCTATTGCTTTCAGGCTAGGCCATTTGGAAAAGGGGAATAATAGATGTGTTTGATTTAGGGGCAGTAACTTCCCTAGCTCTTTTTCCCTTCTTCCCATTTTGCGATGGTTTGAGATACAACCACAGATTAACCCCATGTCTGCTCTTTATTACTGTGGTTATCATGTGTCCTTCTCCCCTACTCATGCTACCTCTATTTTTCATTTTGTTCCTTCTCCCTTTTGATCCGCTGAGTCTTCAATTCTTCTGTCTTCTCCTGCCTGTTTACCATTACTGGGCTCCTTCCTACTTTGGGATTGGGGATCACTCCATCTAGTTCTCCCTAGGGTTCCCCTTCTTGGCTCAGCACCTTCTTAGATTCCACAGGGGCAATAACAGGGGGATTCTTCATTGATATTTTGCTTGCTGGTTGAACCCTATTCCTAAGTTTGCAGGATTTTCCCCTGGTGTTTTTATCTCACCCTCTTCCCTGCACCTTTCCTCACTCTTTTTGGCTGGGGTATATACTGCTTAGATCAAGTAGGGCCCCCCTGTTTCTTAACAAGCATTGGTTGTCTGGACACTTATACACTCTGAAGGCCGGCCAGTGGGAGGGCATCCCCTTCTGCCTCCTGATGGGCTGGAGTTTCCATTCTTTGTTTGTTTTCGTCAACAGGTATTGCTACTGTCTGCATATGGACCCTTACTTGTTTTAGTTCCTCCACAATTATCTGCAATTGATATTTATGAGCTTGTAAAATATCATGGTTCATCACAGACACCTCACGCAATCCTTGCAAAGTATTTTGTAAAATCAGAATTATATCCAACACTGAAGCCGAGGGTGTCGCTGAGATCTCCAAATTTAGAAAACAGTTTTGCACACAGCCTTCAGTGACATCTTTAGCTGCAGCCGGGCACTACTCCTTTATCTTCTCATACTCTTCTCTATGATCATTGAAAGCCAGGCAGTTATGCCCTACATCTATACCCCTGTTCCCCTCCCTCACTTGCGACCCTTTACTCTCTAGTGGGGAAAACAGCTGAAGTGATGAGGACAGTCTAGGCTCTAAGAAAGGTTTATTCTGGCTCAACATGTCCGGATTGCTTATGAAGGGTAAACTTAGGTATGAGGATACATGAATAACATTCTCAGTTTCCCTTAGTGGCCCTTCTCTGGTTGGCTGGGTTTCAGAGAGCAGTTGTTTTCTTTCAAAATGTCTGCCAACAAAGTCCTTAAATGATTTGCTAACTGACACCCCCCCAATGTCACTCCGTAAAGGGCTTTTACTTCTTTGCGTTTCCACACATAGGGGGTCATTATGAGTTTGGCAGGCGTTTTTTACCGTCTGCCGAACTTCTGACAGGGAGGTTGCCACCACACAGGCTACCTTCCCGCCCGCCCCATTAAGAGTTTCCCGCTAGGTCAGTGGGCGGAAACCTGAGTTTCCGCCTGCTGACCTATCAGGAAACAGGCTACAGCATTGTCTCAGGTTCATAATCGAGCCTGCGGCAATGCTGTAGCCTGCAGGGTGCACCAGCACCTTGGAAATGCCTACTGTCTCCAAAGTAGACAGTGAATACTGCAATGGTGCTGGCCAGGGGACCCCTGCACTGCCCATGCCAAGTGCATGGACCCCCCTGGGGCTCCTTGCACCCGTTCTCTGCCAGTCTTTTCATGGTTTTGCTACTGCCATGAAAAGGCTAGTGGAGAACGAGGTTGTAATCCACAGGGCAGCACTGCCCTGGTGGATTACGACCACCACCAACCTTCAGACCACAGGGATCTCTGGTACTGGTGGAGCTGGCAGTCCCCTGCTGGCCTGATCTACAGGGTTGGAATGTGGCGATCGGACCGCTGCATTGGCGGCAGTCCTATTGCCATCCACAAGTCTTGCAGTCTAGTGACAGCCAGACTCATAATGAGGCCCTTAGTCCTTATTTCTCCTTCTTTCTAAGTTACCTCACTTTCTTCTGAGGGCCTATTTCCTGTCGTTATGGTGACCTCCTCCTGTAAATGACTATTCAGCCCTCTTCGTGTTTTGCCTCTCCCTGATGCCATCCTTACTTAATGTATTAACGAGGTGCCTTCTGGGAGGGGGTGTTATTACCACTTTGGGGTTGATACACTTCATACTTTTGTAACAATGAGCCAGGCCACTTGCTCTCGCCCCAGATTCCTACTTGGTAAAGTTCTCAGCACTACTCTGAAAATGGAGTACTTAGGCCTCTTTAACAAATAGCATTTACCGCCAGTCATTTACCTCTGCTTTCCTGCTATAGCTGGATACCTTGCCACAAGTCTGCTAGGCCGCTGCAGCCACCACCACCCAAAAATAACTCCTTGCTCCATTTAGCACACGCTGTCCTCAATGCAGCAAGGGGCCTTATAGCGCTCTCCCCTTCACTTACACAGACATGAGCCCACCGGCCTTGCAGGCTCAGCGAGAGCACTATTGCATGCTGTGCTTCTCGCAGCTCCCAGTGGAGGCCAACACAGATGCCCCATGCTGGCCATGGTTGGCTCACTGAATATTCTTCATTGAGGTAGTAGGAAGTAGGCGAGATATGAGTTTTTGGGGCTTTTACCCTGCTCCCTACTGCTTCACTCGCGGTTCCCTTGTTTGCGGCTTGCAGCTTCCATGTTGCTCCATATGCGTCCCCAATGAGGGTGAGAGGGCAGGAGCACGGCAGCGTGCGCGTCACCCATCTACTGCCATGACAACGGCTTCAGGAAGCAGAGAATCTGATAGTTCCCACTGGACTGAACCTTTGCAAAGTGCAAATCCTGTCTTGACACGTTTACTGCTGTCCTCTTCCACCCAGTACATCTTCTTACAGTCATTGTTAACTTCGTATCCCACATGCCAACTTATTCTTTGAGTGTGTAACTTCTGCAATTCTCCCAGGCCGGTGCATATTAAGCCTCACCAACACCGTGGGATATGTTGTTATCTCCCTTATTGCCCTATTATCTCATCTAGAGACCAATCCGGAACAAAATTGAGAAACTGACATTAGATTTTCTTTTGACATGCTGCTTTCAACTTCTTAAGTACAGTAACTGTAAATATGAATCAGCTTTTATGTTATCCTATTAGGAGTACAGTATAATGAGATTCCATTCTTTATCAAAGTAGAGTTGATGAAGCAGGATCCTAGCCTATGCCTTCACCTACAGGGGGATTGTTTTTTAATGGTATATTGAATTCTGTATTTCACTTGTACATTTAATATGTCTGCCACTGCATGATGGGGATCAGCTTCCACATCCCAGCCCTTCATTCCCACTGCTACAGGCTCGGTCGGATGATGGCTCAAAAGATTGCTCTGGGGTATTTGATTTCCTTCATACGCTTACTCGCCTTCCCTGCCATGGGCCTCGCCTATTTATTTGTAAGAAATAACTAGGAGTCAGAAGGCCCAAGGGCTGGGGACAGTCGCGTGAATGGTGATGGGCTCTCGAGCAACCTGTCAGACAAAATTAGAGGTTTCTATGCAGATGTTTCTAAATTGATGCTTCGGCCAAATTGAACTGATTTTCGAAGAATTTCCTCAGAAAAATTAGACAAACAACTCGAAGTAGTCCTTGGTACAAACACATTCTCTGCTAAAAAAAAAACCATTCTCTGCTAAAAAAAAAACACTCAAACATGCACTCTGGTGTGAAGGGGTGGGTGTTCAGAGGGGCCTAAAGAAAATAAAGGAAGAGTAAACCTTGAAACAGCTTTGCAGATCAGCTCTATTTATTCATGCCTGCTCCATGTTATACAAAATGTCATTTAGCAACCAAACTGTGACATCCGGTACTCTAGTTTTCAATACCTACTGTTTGAAGTAATAATGAAGCATTTCATTATATGTCAATTGAAGTACTTACAACAACTGCTTTGGGCCAAGCGACGTACCTTATTCTGCTCCACTCATCAGAACGTAGATGTTGCGTTTCGGATAAATTGCCATAGAAAGCTGTTGCTGTCGCACCTTGGGGACAGCTGGGTTTACATGAAATAGGATCAGATGGCATTTGCTGTATAATTAAAAAAACATCCACTAGCATTATTAGCGGGAATCTGGTTATTAACTCGTAGGCAATCACAGTACATGTTTACATGTTCCAGGCCGGGGCACAGGTGCTGGGCTAAAAAAACACTTAAAAAATATCAGAGGTGATTAAGGAATATTACTTTCAAAATTGGTTGTTGAAGTGATTGGCACAAATCCTGTTCCTAACCCCCAGGAAGTAGCAGTGCAAAAAACATAATTAATTTTGCTATACATATTTACTGTAAGTAGGTGCAGCAAAGAACATTGTGAAATAATAACTTTCACGTAACACTTACAAAGCCGTTTCCATTACCTGCTTTGTTGCTCATCTTTCAGATATATAGCTCAGGCACGATTTTAATGAATGAAGAGCAGTTTAATTAATTATGAATTGGATAACGGTTTCCCACAAAGGCTTGGCTTTACTTTAATCACATGAGTGGCACTGGAGCACAAAGTATCCAGTAGAAAAAGAATGGATGCCATGAAGGCAATTTCAATCATAAATTGAGGTTGAGAGGTCTGTGCCCAGGCTATTTATATCCGGTGTAGTGAGACTCCTTTGAAATCTGAGACGTGAAAAAATATGGCGAGTGACTTCATGAATAGTTATGGCTCTTGTTTCTCATAACTGCCACCTGACTGTAAGGGGGTTACTGGCGAGAGGCCTCGTACGTTGAAGAATACGCTTGTAGTAGGGCATGAGTGAAAAGGATTTAGAAATGCCACTGCTCTTGTCAGCCATTTTGTGCTTCTACGCATTGATACACGGCTGCAACCTCGTGGAAAGCCAATAGACAGGAAGGGAGTTATAAGCGATGACAGTGAGCTTTTGTGATATCAGCAACAGCTCTCCCTGCAGGTTCGTAAGTTAGCACTGTCCTTATCCACTGCAAGACAGATATAGCAGAGATGAACTGTTTGATTTGAAAGGTTTCTCATTCCAGGCTGTTTAATTTTGCTATTGTTTACATTTTTCTGTGGATAGAAAATGTTGACAAAGGGGGCTAAAAGGTGTAGGATTCACGTCATCCATACTGGTAGGCATTTTGTGCTCTGTCTGTAGAAGCATAAACTCAGGATTCAGAACGTAACACAGTGTCTAGGGTTGCCTTTACTAATAATTGATTTCTACCCAAACAAAACATTTTTAGTAAAATTAGGACAATCAAAGACTGGGAAAAAACACAACTTTCCAACCTCTACCATGCAATTTGCATGCAGCTCTTTGGTGGCAGTTCACAGCTCACTGTGCTAGTCTATGATTGTCAATTATGAGCTGCATAGTAACAAAAGGATCTCTGTGACAAAAACAGTATCCCGCTGAGGTATGCACATAAAATACTGCTCTGTGATCTGTTTAGAGCATGTTCTTTGCAGTACACATATGAACCCTCTGTGCTACCATGGATGAGTCAAAACTACCACTAGACAAAACCTGACCTCTCTCCGGCAATTACATTTATCATGAGCGATATCTTGGTACTTTTATTGCGGCCTGAAAACTGTTGGATAGACAAGGAACTCTGTATTGCTTTTAAAACTGCTGCACTGCAACAAAACCAGCCCCTAGTAACAAAGCAGCCCACCAGCCTTCCGGGAAACACCTGATGCCCGGTACGGCCAGTCTGGCCTTGTACATGCATCTGTGAGAATTAGAAGGTACCTAACATCAGGAATAATGCAAAGGCCAGCACTGATTTTGGATCATGGGACCAAGCAAGCTTTTCAGTGATTACAGGTACAGGACAGTCACCTTCTCCAGTGACTTGGCATGTTTAGCATGCAATGATGTTTTTCCAGTCTACTGGATTGTCCATGCAGGAAGCCACACTTTCTCTGGAAGCCTGGCTTTCCTTTTAGCTATGCCCTCATGACCTTGATGAGCCAGTTTGGCTACTGTCAAGGCCGGGTTTAGTTCTGGTGGCACCTGGTGTGACTATATATTTTGTCCCCTCCCCCCATTACCTCCTTCTCCACGGATTCCCTCACTACCATCCTCCCACCAACAGTGCCCTCATCTCTCCTTAGCCCCTAACTCACATGCATTTAATTTCTTTTATAGTCCTACTCATGCCACTGTAGGGTGTCAGAGTACTGTATATTACACACACACATTACACAAAGACAATGAATCATATGTGTGTAAATCAGTCTATAGGAAATGTTACATAGGGCAATGAGGTGTAGAAATTACATGTGATCCTTACTATTAGGCAGTATTTTGTAGGAGTGTTTGGTTTGTAGAAGCTCAAACACAGCATTTAAAATCACCACAGTGGTTGGGGTAAGCTTTAGTAATAAGAATGTATTTCTAACCAAAAGAATCCTTTCTAGTAACATTAGGATAGTGAAAGACTGGGGGAAAATATAAAATGTTACCTATATCCTTCAGTTTGTCTGCAGCTTTTTGATGAAAGTTAATAGGTCACTGTGCTATATTAAGATTGCACATTGTCAACTGCAAATAACAAAATGATCTCTGTGACAAGTGTAGTAATCCACAGAAAATACAATTCTGTGATCTCCATGGTACAAATTATTTACAGCAGGCATATAAACTCTCTGCTTTACTTTATGATGAGTCAAAACTGCAACTCGTCAAAACTCTGATCTCTCCACCAGAAACATTAATCACCAGAGTTATCTTGACATGTTTATTGTTGCCTGAAAACTGCACACACAAGGAACTCTGTAGCATGTGCTTTCAAACCCGTACATTATGTCTTACCACAGTGCACCCCACCTCAGTGCCATGTGTGGATGCACCATTCACACTGCCCTAAAGCTGGCCCTGACCACGGTGTAACAGAGGTTCTCAACAATTACTATTTTTCATCCTTGTAGCATCCATCTTTTCCTCCATTTTGCATCATTTGTAGCTAACTCTCAACAATACTGTCATGGTGCATTGGCTGTCAGCGTTTCTGACTCTTGTCCAGTCAGGAGTGTTTTCCATGAATTGTTTCTGGCTGTTGTTTGTACTTGTTGTAAGCACACACAACTGTCTATGCTTTCTGTAATTTCCTCAATGGATATGGTCACACGGCATGCAGACTGACCTACTGTAGGAAAATGGGATTTTGGATGAGAGGTATGTGAACCTTTCTCAAACAACAATCACAATCACTGTCATGGTGAACGACAAAAGTCACTTAATTAACCAATGTTTCACCCTCTGGTATCTTCGCACGAAAGCAGTCAGAGGCAATGTGTAAAGTATTTATGCAGCACTTAAACAGCAATAAAATGAGAACACAGCACAAGAAAAAATCCCACACCAGTTTAGAATAATAGAATACAATTTAATAAATGATATGAGATCAAAACTGTACAAATCCAATCAGTAGAATTGCAGATATGCATTTTCAAAGTTTAAGGTAAGTACAGTGCCTAAAAGCACAGAGAGCCACTCACAGTCATCTGGTCGTGCTAAACCAAGGGAAAGCCACAAGTTCAGGCTGACCAAGGTGGAGCTTGGACCGGATACAGAGACCAGGTTTATCCCCCTGAGAAAGTTACCTTGTCATAAGTCTGGCGCAAAGAGTCCAGTTCGAAGTGGAAGAGGACGTGAGGAGAACATTGCAGATGGTCATTGCTATAGCAAGAAGAGCAAGCCTGGTATCGCAGATGGTTGTCGCTGTAGCATGAAGATACTGTCAGGCGTCGCAGATGGTGATTGCTGGTGCTTCGCGTTGACGATGACCACGGGCTGACGTAGCTCTAGTGCGAAGTTCAGATATTACGTTCTTGGCCGTCGCTGGCAGTTACTGTAACGTGAAGACTCAGGTGCACTGGATCTTCACTTTGGGGGTCGTCACACATGGCAAGATGCTGGGCTTATCTCAGCCTGCTGGCGATTGCGAGCAGACCAAAACTTCAGGATTCCTTCCTTTTCTTAAGAGGAGTACATTCCAATGCCACCGAAGGGCCCAGGACCTAGGAAGGCACTTCTTGGGGGTCAGAGGCTCAGTCTAGCAGATGCCAGCATGGCTCAGCAGCTCTACTTGTAGATCCAGGCAGATCCAGCGCAGTAGGACAGCTGGGCATCTACAGGGAGACCTCTGAAGCATGTGTCCCTGCAGCTCAAAACAGGATATCAGCCAAATGACCTTTGGAGTCACTCATGTTAGCGTGGGAAGAAGGGAGCAGGTCCAGTCTTCCTTCTCAGAGAGCAGGACAGGCCTCAGAGAGCAGCAGGTCAGTCCTCTGGTAGCATGGTAGTCCTTCTTCTGTAATGTCCACAGGTCCAGGTGTGCACTGAAGAGTTGGTCTGGGGGGGGTCCAATTTTTATATTTAGTGGCAGCTTTGAAGTGAAATAATGTCTGAAGTTTTCTCCCCGCAGGTGGTTCTAGAATTTATTTTTTGCCTGCCCTGGTCCCAGGATGTCTGAGCTGACAAAATAGTGTGGAGTCCTTTGTGAATTCGGTGAGGCAGCTCCTTTGAAAGGGAAGTGGTGCTGTACACAGCTCTGCCTCTCCTATCCAAGCAGGGTAGACCATTCTGCCAACACATAGGGGGTCATTCCGACCCCGGCGGTCAAGGACCGCCGGGGCCGGGGATGTGGGAGCACCGCCAACAGGCTGGCGGTGCCCCGCCGGGCATTCTGACCGCGGCGGTTTGGCCGCGGTCAGACAAGGAAAACCGGCGGTCTCCCGCCGGTTTTCCGCTGCCCTTGGAATCCCCCATGGCGGCGCAGCTTGCTGCGCCACCATGGGGGATTCTGACACCCCCTACCGCCATCCTGTTCCTGGCGGTTCGCCCGCCAGGAACAGGATGGCGGTAGGGGGTGCCGCGGGGCCCCTGGGGGCCCCTGCAGTGCCCATGCCAATGGCATGGGCACTGCAGGGGCCCCCGTAAGAGGGCCCCACTGTGTATTTCACAATGCAGACACTGAAATACGCGACGGGTGCAAACTGCACCCGTCGCACATACCCACTCCGCCGGCTCCATTCGGAGCCGGCTTCCTCGTGGGGAGGGGTTTCCCGCTGGGCTGGCGGGCGGCTTCTGGCAGTCGCCCGCCAGCCCAGCGGGAAAGCCTGAATGGCCTCCGCGGTCTTTCGACCGCGGAGCGGCCATATGGCGGTTCCCGCGAGCCCGACTCACTCGGAATCAGGCCCATAATCTGCTTTGTGTCACTGTCTGGGAGGAATAGTCAAAGGCCAACTGCCAACTAAATCTAGTCATGTGACCCAGGATAGAGGCTGCAGGCACCAAATGGTTAGGACAAGAAAATGGCAACTTTCTAAAAGTGGCATTTAAAGAATCATGACTTAACATCCCACTTTACAATTAAAGAGGGTTTTAAATTGCAATTCCTTTGAGTGTAACCATTACATTTCTACCTGTTCCCAAAAAGAATTATCACTTAGTACATATAATAAGATAACCTAATCTTATCCTATGGGAGAGGTAGGCCTTTCAGAAGGGATAAAAACATTTAAGAGGTTTTCTTTCTTTCCCAGGGGATGTAAAACTGAAAACTACATGTCTAACTTTTTGAATACACTCTACCATGCCCTAAAGGCTGTTTTGGGCCTACCCAAGGGGTGACTTTATATATTAAAAAGGAAGGTTTAGATCTGGTAAGATGTTTATTTTGCCAGGTCGATAAGGCAGTTTAAAACTGCACACAGTCTGTAGTGAAAGGCCTGAGATATGTTTTTCAAGGGCTATTTAAGTGAGTTGCGTAATAGGTGCTGGAGGCCCACTAGTAGAATTTAATTTACAGTCACTTTGTACATGTAATACCACTGTGCTAGGGACTTATATGTAAATTAAATGTTCCAATTGGGTATAGGCCAATGTTACCATGTTTAAAAGAATAAGTACAAACAATTTAGCACTGGTTAGCAGTGTAATGTACACAGACTTCTAAAGCCAACAAAAGTAATTTCAGCAACCACACAAGGAGAAAGCAACATGTTTGGGGGAAGACCACTCTAAGGGCTGTCAGGTCTAACAGCTACAAAGTTAGCATATTCTTCAGTGTCAATCATCTAGCAGCTCATTACCTCACAATATGAGTTGCGGCATGTGGAGTGTCTTTACAACAAGTTGGTATGGTTTTCAATACCTTACATTTAGGGCACAGAGAAACATATCTTATACAATCTGAGCTCCTACTTTTCCAAACTTGATGTAAGGTGTTGTTACATGCCCAGAATAGATTCACCAGGAGCTTGTGGTCCTGGACTATCTTGAATTCATGTCTGTACAAGTACAGAAGGAAGTTAACACAGGATTAATTTTTGGCTAGAACTTCCACCTCAATTTGTGGGTATCATGATTAGTGTCAGTGAGCACCGTAGTGGGGCAGGCTATGGTGGCTCATGAGTGTGCCTTGCTCATAGAGTAGTACTTTCCGTAGGCCCAGAGGGCTCACAATAATGATTAGGTGTTTGAAAGCTAGCACAAGCCTACCTCTAGGTGGTTCCTGTAACCTGCTGGCACCTAGTTTGGAATTGGGTTGGAGCTCTGACATATGGAGGTAGAGGGCAATCCCTTCTTTTCCCCCTTAGGAGCCCACCTACCCATGTGATAAAGTTTTAAAGTAGTAAAGAGGACCAAGGCTTGAGAGAAGAAGAGATTAGGAGAGAGAATGAGAGACACTCTCCTGCAGGTTGGCTTTCCAAATATCCAGACTAGATTACACGCAACACAGGGCCTCAGCTGACCAGCAAGAGTAGTCTGCCTGGGCTTACCAGGAATCCAGCTCATGAATTGAATATGGACAGAAATCCACTGCAGCACCAGGAAGCAAGAAGCCTGATAGAGGGAAGACAACTGACACGTAAAGATGGAAATGCAAAAATCAAGGAAGCCACTAATTATAGAAACACAAGGGGACCAAAGACACTAACAATGGAAGGTAGTGGTGACTTGTAAAATACACATTCAGTCAAAACAGAAATTACCAGTTCTACAAGGTAAGTATTTTTTATTTGTTTGCTTGTATTGTTACAATTCTGTCAATTGTGTCATCACCTGCAGGAAATTGACATTAGACTCCATTTACTTGGCCGGGCATCTGTCACAACCTTGGGGCTCTAACATGTGGGGGAGTCAAGCCCTTCTTCCCCTTAAGATGCTGCCTAAGGCTCTGATAAATTGTCAAAGGTGGTAGGGAGGACCCAAGCTAAAGAGAAGAGAGGAGTAGAAGAGAAGACAGACACTGCAGGTTGCTTGTTGGAGTACGAGGACTGGATTACACACAGCACAGGGCCTCTAATTATATGTGAAAGGGGACCACATCTACACCTGGTGCAACCAGTAAATAAGCTATTACCAGCCCCCGAGTGAACCGCTAGTACTACTAAGGAGCTGAACATGGATGGAATGCAACTGCAGGTCCCGGAAAGAAGGAGCCTGTAGAGGGAAGACAATTGACAGACAAAGGTCAAACTACAAGGTGAGCCACACATGTAAGAGAAACTCAAAGGGACAGAGGAAACTTAATATGGAGAAAACAAGGTGGCGGATCGGTGAAGATGGGTGCGAGCTATAGCAAGTGTCAGGAGAGTGTGATGCTATTAATTGTGTTTGACCAATGACTTTGTGTTTCACCACTGTGCATATTAGTTGCTCAATGTTCACCAGTAGCACATTATGGTGGTCATTTTGACCTCAGCTGTCTTTTTCCAAGACCGCCGAGGGACCGCCGTGCGGAAGACCGCCAGTGGTGGCGGTTTTCCGCTCGGCCTATTATGACCGTTGGCAGCTCTCCGGCCTTTTACGGACGGAGAGCCGCCAACAGCCATACTGGCGGGCGGCGGGGAAGTGGAGGTTGCTCCACCTCCACCGCCACGCCAACAGAACCCCGCCCAGCGAATCACGTCCTGTGATTCAGCGTGGCGGTGTTCTTTTGGCGGTGTGGTGTTGGCGGAGCAGCCCCCATGGCTCCCGTCCCCTCCCGGAGGATTGTCGGACCAGGTAAGTCGATCGTCTGTGAGGGGAGGGGGGTGGGGGGGTGTTATGTGTTGTGTGCATGCGTGGGGGGGTGCGTGTGTGTATGTAGAGGGGGTGTGTGAGTGCGTGTATGCTTGCGGGTGTGTTGTGTGTATGGGAATGAGTGCTTGTATGTCTGTAGTTATGTCTGTATAGATGTGTGCGTGTATGTTTGAATGTGGATGTGCGTGTCTGACTGTGTGTGCGGATGTTTGCATGTTTGTCGGTGTGTGTGCGTGTATGTATGTTGGTGGTGCCTGCGTGTCATGTGTGTATGAGTGTTGTTATGTTGGGGGTCGGGGTGTGGAGGGGTACTGCCACCTTTGGGGGTGACTGGGGTGGTGGGGGGTAGGGGAGGGAGTCGGGTTGGGGGTGGGGGAGACCCCTATCAGTGCCAGGGAAGGAATTCCCTGGCACTGATAGTGCTTACCGCCATGGATTTCATGGCGGTTTCAAACCGCATGAAATCCATGGTGGTAAGCCGGGTCAGAAGACCCTGGTCTCCAGCCCGGCGGAACCGGCGGATGACCATGGCGGTAACCGCCATGGTCATAATACAAAAAAAAAGACCGCCAGCCTGTTGGCGGTCTTACCGCCGCTTCTCCGCCTTCCGCCAGGGTTATAATGACCCACTATATGTTTTGTTCAGTTTAGCTGCCTATTGGCTTTGACATGGCATTAGCCATTACATTTTGTATTCAGTTCAGCTGCCTATTGGCTTTGACATGACATTAGACATTACATTCTGTATTCAGTTTAGCTGCCTATTGGCTTTGACATGACATTAGACATTACATTTGTAATTTAGGTTAGCTGCCTATTGGCTTTAACATGGGGTTAGACATTGCAATTGAGACATTGCAGATGAGCTGTGTTTTTCCAAGCTGTGTTTTTCCACAAGATGGACCAAGCTGTTTTCTTCACACCAGACCTTAGCTGATAAAAGCAAGTAGATTTTGTGTTTACCTTGCAATCCAGTCTGAGCGCGAGGGAGCTCAGGAGAATTGGCCACTCTCCAAGTTTCTTCAGTTCTCACACTGGGTTTGCTTTTAAGGATGACTCTGGACTACGGTGGGGTAGATTGAATCTGCTTTGACTTCAGACAGGAGCTAGACGTCAGTTGCCTGTCTCCCGTTTGGGTAGAAAATCTCTTTCTTGCAGTTGACCAGAGTCATCAACTTGCAGACCCCAGAAAGATGAAGCTGAATATAGGCCCTACAGCCTTGCCCATACGGTGATGAACTTTGACTTTTATGCTTTGCTTTGAAGTTATGCTATAATATAATCACATATATTTGCTGTGTACATTGCAACTGAGAAGTACTTTGATATATTTTGCTTTCATTGCTGCGACTACTTTTGAACGTGTGCTTCCAATCTACAAATTTCATCTCTCAGGAACCTCGTGGTGGGGAATTAATAAAAATAAATGTCTTCTTTAAACTCAGAAGTGCATTCCAGAGAGGTTCTGTAAGCTCGGTTATGAGATAAGAGGGAAAGCAGAACAGAGAGTCACAACAACCTATGTTTCCAGACGCATTGCCCTTTTACATGGATAGTCTTATATACTCTATCTACCATTAACAACCTAGAAGTATACTTGTGGAAAATGTCCCTACTGTGCCAGAGGGCCATGTGTGATTCTGAAAGTTGAAGTTCGTATTCCCCAGTATCCCATTCTCCATGTACCCTAATTTTGTGGTTTCATATGCCTTGGTGATCTGAAATGAACTGCCAAGCCAGATCCCCCATTTACAGGAACACATGCAACCCCTGACCGGATCAGTCTGTTTGAGGCTTGTCAGTAGAGTGCAGATTGAGCACTATGGCATAATGCACATGAAAAAAACATCTAGGCATACATGTTACATTAACCCCTTGGGTGCCTTGGATTTAACGGTTAGGCCACGGCGCTTGGGTGCCGCTTTATGTCCTGCACTCGGCCCACGGGGAGCACTAGCGCTCCCCGTGGGCCTACCACCCCTTTCCCCTGGGCAGGGATGAAAGGGGAATTACTTCTCCTGCCACCCGACCCCCGTGACATCTGATGACGTCAGCGCACGATCACTTGCTGACCTCATCAGAGGTCACCTCCATCATACTGGAAGCCATGCTTCCAGTGTGATCCAAGGAGAAAATGATTTGTTTCTCCTTGGTATGCGGGCAGGGGAGGTCACAGAGGCATGAAAAGTAAAAGGGAAGGCTTTTCCTTTCCTTTAGGAATGCCCACTAGACAGCAGGGATTTTTTTATTTTTACACATGAGGTGAGTGGCCTCTTGGGCAAGGGTCACTCCCCACGGGGGGGCAATTTATTTCTAGGCCATTTCTGCCCCTTTCGGGGGCAGATCGGTGTAATGAAGTAGAGGATCTAGAGTAAAATTCGTAGGTTCTTTATTAAAAGTATCCCATCCACAGATAAGTAAAACACCTTCACTATACAGCTCTCCTCCAGTCCAACCGCCCTCCTCAAGAATCCAAACCAGAACTTCCACTCCTAAACACTCTAATGTGATGTCAAAGAGACTTCAGCCCAGCCCCTAGCATTCCTTCTATTCTACAATCTAACACACAATCTACCACAATCGGCCTATTTAATTAGGCTGATCTGCCCCCAAGGGGGGCAGAAAACACTAAACACCAGGGATAAATTTTGTTGTTGTTTTTTATGTGGGGGAGCGGCCGCTTAGGCAAGGGTCGCCCCCCTGGGGCCAAATTTATTTTAGGCCATTTCTGCCCCCCTTGAGGGCAGTTCAGCCTATTTTTATTAGGCCAATCTACCCCCAAGGGGGTCAGAAACCAATAGATATCAGGGATTTTTTTTGCGCCAATTTTACGCAAGGGGAGCAACCCCTTAGGCAAGGGTCACTCCCCTGGGGGGAAATTTTATTTTAGGCCATTTCTGCCCACTTTGGGGGCAGATCTGACTATTTTTCTAATGGAAATACACCCTCAAGGGGGAGCAGAAACCACTAGACACCAGGGATTTTACTTTGCGCTAATTTCATCCAAGGGGAGCGACTCCTTAGGCAAGGGCCGTTCCCCTGGGGGCAATTTTATTTTAGGCCATTTGTGCCCCTCTTGGTGGCAGATCGGCCTACTTTTATTAGGCCAATCTGCCCCCAAGGGGCAGAAACCACTAGACACCAGGGATTTTTTTTCTGTACTATTTTAGGTGAGGGGGCGGCCCCTTGGCAAAGGCCGTTCCTCACGGGGGAAATTATTTTAGGCCATTTCTATTAGGCCCATCTGCCCCCAAGGGGGGCAGAAACCACTTAGGCACCAGGGAGTAGTGTGTGTGTGTGTGTTTTGTTTGGGGGGCAGCCCCTTAGGCAAGGGTCCCTCCCCATGGGGGCACATTACTGTTGGCTATTTCTGTCCCCCTTGCAGGCAGATCGGCCTATTTTTGTAAGGCCCATCTGCCCTCGGGTGGGGCAGAAAGCCCATTAGAATCCAGGGAAGATTTTTTTTTTTTTACAAAAGAGGGTGGGGGTATTGCCATACCCCTACCCCAAATACATGGGGACAAAGTTGTCCACTCAGGGGGGGGACAGAAAGCCTACTAGATGCCAGGGAATAAAAAAATAAAACAATAGTGGGGTGATGCCTACCAACCAGTATGGGCATGGTTATGCCCCTACCCCAACTGAAGGGGTAACAGTCTTTCAGCTCTCCCCTAGCATGCTAAAAGGTCTTATTCCAACGGCAAGCAAGAGGACATTTGATTTTTTGGGGTTTTGATTTAACATTTTGGCCATGAGAGCTTGGCTAACTCTCAAAATCATCCCACTTGGAATAGTGAGGGCTGCGCTTTTTGGACTTTGGGACGATGCCATCTAGAAAAATGTACGAGACCTAGACACATCTGAAAACTAAACATCTGGGTGAGTCTAGGGTGGTGTGCTTCACATGCACCCGCATCATTTTCTTAACCACATTGCCCTGAAAACCACCAAATTTGGTTGAAATCACACTTTTTCCCCACATTTTTGTGATGAAACCTTCTGGAATCTGCAGGAATACACAAAATTCTTACCACTGAGCATTGTCGCATCTATACAGATAAAATGTCTGCCCCACTTGTCAGCACAATTTCAACATGTTTTTGGCTCTTCCATCACAGTCATGTGGCCGACCTACACAAGTGAAGTATCATTTTTATCGGGAGACTGAGGGGAACATTGGGTGGTAGGAAATATGTGCCAGTGTTGTGCTCCCACACAGAAATGTGGGGAAAATGTGTGGTTTTTTTTAGCTAAATTTGAGGTTAGCTGAGGATTCTGGGTAAGGAAACACTGGGGGATCCTCGCAAGTCACACCTCCCAGGACTCCCTAGGATGTCTAGTTTTCAGAAGTATCTGGGTTTGGTAGTTTTCCCTAGATGGCTGCTGAGCCCAGGGCCAAAAACGCAGGTGCCCCCGCAAAAACAGGTAGTTTTGTAATTGATCATTTTGATGTGTCCACATAGTGTTTTGAGGCATTTCCTGTTGCAGGCACTAGGCCTACCTACACAAGTGAGGTACCATTTTTATAGGGAGATTTGTGGCTACCCTCAGATTCCAGAACTCCAGCATCGAAATGTGAGGAAAAGTGGTTTTTTGCCAAATTATGAGGTTTGCAAAGGATTCTGGGTAACAGAACCTGGTGAGAGCACCACAAGTTACCCCGTCCTGGGTTCCCCTAGGTGTATAGGTTTCAGAAATATCCAGTTTGCTAGGTTTTCCTTGGTGCCGGGTGAGCTCAAGGCCAAAATCCAAAGCTAGGCACTTTTGCAAAAAACAGGTCCGTTTTCATAAGAAAAATTTGATGTGTCCATGTTGTGTTTTGGGGCATTTCATGTTGCGGACAAAAGGCCTAACCTCACAAGTGAGGTACCATTTTTTATCGGGAGACTTGGGGGAATGCTAGGTGGAAGGAAATTTGTGGATTTTTTCAGGTTCCATAACTTTCTATTACTGAAATGTGAGAAAAAAGTGTTTTTTTTGGCCATATTTTGAGGTTTGCAAAGGATTCTGGGTAACAAAACCTGGTGAGAGCGCCACAAGTTACCCCATCCTGAGTTCCCCTTGGCATCTAGTTTTAAAAAATGCACAGGTTTGGTAGGTTTTCCTAGGTGCCGGCTGAGCTAGAGGCCAAAATCGACAGCTAGGCACTTTGCAAAAAACAGGTCAGTTTTCTTTGGGAAAACGTGATGTGTTCCGACACAAGTGAGGTACCATTTTTATCGGGAGACTTGGGGGAATTCAGAATAGAAGAAGAAGTGTTATTGCCTCTTATCTTTCTCTACATTTTTTCCTTCCAAATGAAAGACAGTGTGTAAAAAAGAAGTCTGTTTGAGAAATGCCTTGTAATTCACACGCTAGTATGGGGACCCCAGAATTCAGAGATGTGCAAATAACCACTGCTTCTCAACACCTTAACTTGTGCCCATTTTGGAAATAGGAAGATTTAATTGATACCTATTTTTCACTCTTCATATTTCACAAAATGAATTGCTGTATACCCGATATGCAATAGAAACCCGTGGAAGGTGCAGCTCATTTATTGGCTCTAGGTACCTAGGGTTCTTGATGAACGTACAAGCCCTATATATCCCCACACCCATAAGAGTCCAGCAGATGTAACGGTATATTGTTTTAAAAAATCTGCCATAGCTGGGAAAAGTTATAGAAAAAAACGTGGTCAGAAATGGGTCTTTTTTTCACCTCAATTTCAATATCTTTTTATTTTCGCTGTTCCTTTCTGTAGGAAAACCTTGAAGGATCTACACAAATGACCCCTTGCTGAATTCAGAATTTTGTCTACTTTTCAGAAATGTTTAGCTGTCTGGGATCCAGCATTGGTATCTCACCCATTTCTGTCACTAACTGGATGAAGGCTGAAAGCACAAAATTTAGTAAAAAAAGGGGTATGTCCCAGTAAAATGCCAAAACTGTGTTGAAAAATGTGTTTTTCTGATTCACTACTGCTTGTTTCTGAAAACTGGTGATTTTAGTACCGCAAACCATTTTCAAGGAAAAAAAACACATGCTTTCTTCTGCAGCACTTTTTTCTCATTTATCTGAAAAAAATTAAATGTTAGCTGTATTTTAGCTAACTTCTTGTCTCCTCCAGGGGAACCCATAAAATCTGGGTACCTCTAGAATCCCTAGGATGTTGGAAAAAAGACACAAATTTGGCGAGGATAGCTTATGTGGACAAAACGTTTTGAGGGCCTAAGCGTGAACTACCCCAAATAGCCAAAAAAAGGCTCAGCACCTGAGGGGGAAAAGGCCTGGCAGCGAAGGGGTTAATTGCATGGCACTCAGATGACCAAAAAGGTGATGGGCTGATTTGAAAAACAAAGCAACTGCATCATGTGACTGTCAGCTTATGCACGTGTTTGGCCAACAGACATTCTACAGTGAAATGTCAGATGATTACCTGCGTACGGCCAGTCTCGATTATGCCACACTGTCATTGTCACTTGCTCCCCACAGTGCTTTCTGTAGGTTCCAAGCGTGACATTGGATTCCGGACTGCCATGTCTGGAGAAGGAATTACAGCATTAGATGTCTTGCTCTGGCTGAAGGTTTTTCCTGCATGTTGCATGGGTAGAAGAGTGTGTGGGGCACTGGAGCAGAACAGTGTGTGTTCAGTGAAGTGTTGTGGGTAGGCCATTATATTCAGTCAAGTTGCATTCTACAGGTGAAGAGGCTACCTCAGTGGTCCTGTTGAAAGCGTATGTGATATGCCAGCATTGGAGGCCTTCTGAAGCAGGTGACTTCTGTCTGGAAGGGGGCCTTTCGGCTTGGCAGATTCTTAAAAAAGGAAGCACTACAGAGGTTGTGGCATGTCTACAAATAACAGTCTCCATAGAAACAAGCATTGGAAAAAAACAATAGGTTTTGCCTATACAAGAGCTATTGGTTTTGTTTTACCATATTGGATACCAGTGTGGCACCTGTTCAGCATGACTAAATGTTAGTGGCATGGAGTGTCAGAGTTGAGTGGGGGAGTAGAGTGTCATAGAGTGGATTTGTCTGAATGTTGTAAGGTGGAATAGGAGGATTAGAGTGTCATAGAGTGAAGTAGAGGGGAGTAGGATTCAGTGGCAGAGAGTGTCATAGAGTGGAGAGGAGTGGGGTAGAATAGGGTGGAGTGGATTGAGGTAGTGGGGTGGACTGGATTGGAGTAGAATGTGATGGATTGGATTGGGATGGTGTAATGCTATTCTTATTTAATCATGAGCTCCATCTTGACCACTGACTCCATTTTGTGTTTAACTTAACTTCATACATCGTCATAGTCAGGTATTTTTCCGCGCACATCTTGTGCAACATGTTTTCGTTCTCTTTCTCACCAATGGCAGGGGCATAACACGGAAGAGTGAGGGAAAGATAAGGATGTCCCAGATAATGTTTATGGTACGGCAGGGAACAGTTCAGTCTTGGGAGTGCACCATGGGATGTGGCCAATCTCTAACTTGCTCTTCCAACACGAACTGGCACAGCCAGCGTTTGGACAACAATTTACAATATGGGGGGGGGGGGGGAGTTTCTAGAATTCTCCTCTCCAGCTTGTTTAAGGTATTTAAAAGGGAAACTTGATGACTGGGGATAGATCAAACTCATTCCGGGAGGGGGGTGCCTTTGCTCGGTTCATTCCCATTGAGGGTGGTTCTCTCTTTCAGCAGTCTTCTGGGTTCCTGACTTGAAGTTGGCAAAGAGATGATGTCCATACCTCGCCCCATGGTGTTGCATTTTTAATTCTTATTGTTAGCTTTGCATTGTGAATGGATATATAATCACTGTATATGTAGATATATTATCCATGATTTAAGTAGTGTACTGTCATTGTTTGTTTCTATGATCATTATTATTCTACTGTTGTGATTATTTTCATAAGTGTATTCATGTTGCTGCATTTGACCTGCACGCTTTCCCTATACGAACCTTGAAAAATGCCTTAAAACATTTATTACTCAGACTAAGGGGGTTATTCTAACTTTGGAGGAGGTGTTAATCCGTCCCAAAAGTGACGGAAAAGTGACGGATTTACCACCAGCCGTATTACGAGTCCATTATCTCCTATGGAACTCGTAATACGGCTGGTGGTATATCCGTCACTTTACCGTCACTTTTGGGACGGATTAACACTCCTCCAAAGTTAGAATAACCCCCTAAGAGTGCTGAATTGTTGGCATTCCTTTCAGTTGGTCTTGTCTCAGTCTGAAATAAAGCAAAAGAGGTGGCTTGAGTGGAGTAGGGTGGATAGGTATTGAGTGAATTGGATTGGAGTGGGGTTTATTGAAATGGGGTTGAGGTGGATGGTATTGGGATAGATTTGAGCGGGGTAGATTAGATTGGATTGAGTGAGTGGTTTGGACTGGAGTGATTGGGCTGGGGCAAGGTGGATTGGACTGAGGTGAAGTGGATTTGGTTGGGTGGGGTAGATTGGATTGCGGTGGGGTATGTTGGATTGAATTGCAGTGGGTTGGATTGAGGTGGATTGGAGTGGGGTGGATTGCATGGAGCTGGGGTGGCTTGGAGTGCGGTGGAGTGGATGGGTTGGAGTAGGGTGGACTAAACTAAGATAGGGTGGGGTGGATTGTACTGGGCTGGGGTGGAGTGCATTTTGTTGGAGTGGGGTGCATTGGAGTGGAGTAGTCTAGATGGATTGGATTGGAGTGCAGTGGACTGAACTGGGTTGGGGCTGGCTGGATTAGGGTAAAGTGAGGTGGATTAGAGTAGAGTGAGGTCTACTGGAATAGGGTGGATCAGAGTGTGGTGGTGTTGATTGAAATGGGGTGCAGTGGGGTGGGGTGGGGTGTACTGGAGGAGATGGGTTGGGGTGGGATGGGGTGGGGTGGGGTGGGGCGGGGTGTGGTGGACTGGGATGGTTTGGACAGCAGTGGATTGCATTGAGGTGAGGTAGAGTAGATTGGCATGGGGTGAAATGTAGTGCAGTGGGGTGTATCAGATTGGGGTGGAGTGGAGTGAGGTGGATTGGACTGAGTGGGATGGATTAGGGTGCAATGAGGTGGATTGGATTAAGTGTGGTGGATTGGACTGGGGTGGATTGGATGGGGTGGGGTGGACTGGACTGCTGTGGGGTGGATTGCTTGGATTTTGATGTGATGGGCTGGAGTTGGGGTAGGTTAAGGTGGTTTGGAGTGGGATGGATTCAACTGAAGAAGGGTGGATTAATATGGACTGGATTGGAGTGAGTGGGGTGGATTAAAGTGGGTTGTATAGGAGTGGGATGGATTGGATTGGAGTGAGATGGGTTGGAGAGAGGTGGGTTTGAATGGAGTAGGGTGGATTGGATTGGACTGGGGTGGGATGTTTGGAGTGGAGTAGGGTGGTTTGGATTGGAGTAGGGTGGGTTGGATTGGAATAGGGTGGATTAGGGAGGATCAGATTGGACTAGGGTGGATCGGACTGCCGTGGGGTAGATTGGACTGTAGTGGGGTGGACTGGAGTAGAGTGGAGTGGACTGGAGTGGATTGGGGTGTGGTGGATTGGGTTGAGGTGTATTGGATTGGAGTGGGGTAGAATGGACTAGGCTGGATGAGGTGGATTGGATTAGATTGGTGTGGGGTGGGTTGTAGTGGGTGGATTGTGGTGGATTACAGTGGGATGAATTGGGATGGAGTGGGTTGGATTGGGGTGAGGTGAGATGGATTGGAGTGGGGCAGGCTGTTTTGGATTGAAGTGTGTTGTTTGGGCAGGTTGGAATGGGGCAGGTTGTTTTGGATTGGAGTGGGACAGATTGGAGTGGGGCAGATTGGATTGGGGCAGGTTGAAATGGATTGGAGTGGGTAAACTGAGATTGAGTAGGGTAGATTGGGGAGAGGTGGATTGCATTGGAATAAGGCATATTGTTTTGGATTTGAGTGGGGCAGATTAGAGGGGGCAGATTGTTTTGGATTAAGGTGGGGCAGATGAGAGTAAGGCAGATTGGAGTGAGTCAGATTGTTTTGATTTGTAATGAGGCAGATTGTTTTGGATTGGAGCAGATTGGATTGGGGCATATTGTTTTGGATTGGAGTGCAGCAGATTGCAGTGGGGCAGTTTGTTTTTGAATTGGGGTACATTGAAGTGGGTCATATTGTTTTGGATTGCAGTGGGGCAGATTGTATTAGGTTGGATTGGAGTGGGGTGGATTAGGTTGGTGGTGGATTGATTGGATGGAATTGGGGTGGATTGGAGTGGGGTGAATTGGGATTGAGTGCGGTGGACTGGATTGGGGTGAGGTGCACTTGGATTGGAGTGGGGCATATTGTTTTTGATTGACGTGGGGCAGATTGGAGTGGGGTTGACTGTTTTTGATTGGAGTAGGGCAGATTGTTTTGGAATGGACTGGGGCAGATTGTTTTGGATTGCAGTGGGGCAGATTGTTTTGGAATGGAGTAGGGCAGATTGTTTGGATTAGAGTGGGGCAGATTGTTTCGGAGTGGTGACAATGGCAAATTAGAATGGGACAGATTAGATTGGGGTGGGTTGGGAAGATTGAGATGGGGTGGGTTGGAGTGGGCTGGATTGGGGTAGGTTGGGGTGAATTGGTGTGGAGTAAAGTGGGTTGGATTGTAGTGGACAGTAGTGGGACAGATTTGAGTGGGGTGGATTGGGGTGTACTGCATGAATATGTGGTAAAGCATAATTTCAGAGATTACACATAATAAACACCATAGATTTGCAATATTTCAAAAAATGTATTGTCATCTTTTGAGAACAGTGCCCACGAGCAAAAACATAAGAAAACATGAGTGAAAAGTGAGAAAAGACAACTTGCCAAAATAAAAGAAAGTTAGCTTTAAAAAACTAAAGATCTGCAATTTACTTTGTCCTGCTGGGCATGATTTTGACAGTCACAAGCCTTCTGTTTGCAGCGCACTAGAAGTTAAAAAAAACAAAATCTACCTCGATCACATTGGAAGCAGCGGAAGGGCACTAATTAAGTTGAATCAATTAGTTGCTGATCCCTGTCCCACACAGAGAAACGGAAATGATGCCAGCATGCCTTGACAAATTACAAGGCAGTAAAGAAGAGTACCAATCAAACCAACAAACGGTGAGCAACGGGCGGACTGCAAGCCCTTTACTGAACACAACAGAGTCTTGCAAATGAGATACATGCGCCAACGCATGCACTCACAGGCTCAACCCCAAAAATGACTGAGTTGCTTAAATGGTTTGCTGTGCTTGATCAAGATATTAGCAGACAAAAACATTATTTTAAGATTGTTTGTACGTTCTTGATAATGTTAGTGGGAGTATTCAGTTTACAGTTTTTACATTATTATCATGGATAAAAAATTGATTATTTTGCAGATCTGTTTGTGCATGGGGTCGGATGTTGCTGGTCTACATTGTTTAATCTTGTTTATTTGTATTAATATTTACATGTTAAAGCATTTCTAAATGTCACCGTGACTCTATCTACAGAGTGCTTGCAGTGATATTTACAGTTATCTGTATCTTTTGTGCAAACGTTAGTTGCACACTCATGAAGAATAATTATAAGTATGCACCTGAATATTACCTGCTCACTTTTTACACATTCCATGTCAGGGTGAAGTCACAAGCACACCCTAAATTAAACTGTGCTCAACCCTTAAGTAGCTTGGCACAAAGCAGTCAGGCTTAAAGTATTTGTAGTAACAGTCTTACTCCGCTGCCGTAACGGTCTGCCCGCATTATTTAGATGTTGGAGGAAAGCCCGTGTTGATGCACATGATAATAAGGTATCTTTGTATATGAACGATACATTTTCATACTCAAACAAAATCGCACCACTGCTGTTAGATTCCCCCATCATGAACTCTCTGTTGACCCCAGCACGAAGATATTTGGTCAGACAGTCTCTGCGATATAGGCTAGAAGTTTAATGGCTGGCAGGTCACATATGGGATAACATTTAGCTGAAAGCCAAACACACACAGGCAGGACTACACTACTATGACCCAAATAAAGCACACATGGCGGCCAGAAAGACATGGACATTCCAAAACACCATAAAGTTAGATGCCACATGTAGTCAGGTACACCTAGCCAACCAGGACGCAACATACACACCACACAAGGTAACCACAAACCCCTCAGGCCAGACATCTCGAAAAGAACTCACTAGCCTACATTTATGTCTATGCCAGGTCGAGGACCTTCTGCATTCTCTGTCTCTGGAATTTATGTTCTTGTCTTCAGGACGGCTGTTTTCATTTTATGGTTTTATGGTCGCCGAGAATGGTATAAAATGTGTTCCGAACTGATGTACTCCAAGGGACAGTCCTCAGAACCGATTCTGTAACTGCTCTCCCGGCCGTAATGTTTGATTAAACAAACTGTTTCCTGTTATGCCAGATGCCTCTAGCCTTTTGTTTTATAAGGTAAATCTAATTTCAACCAACATTTTGGTGAGCCAGCCAGGAGAGATTGGCATCTTGGACCCGACTGCAGCCGAAGGAAGAGGACCCCGTCAGGATAGATTCAAATTGGCGCAACAAGGAAGGTGAGCAGATGCCGCAATTGATTGAAAGTCTTGTTGAATCCGCAGCCTGGAGGTCTGTCCTAATGCAGCCGTCAAAAGGTTAAGAGACCACATCTGATATTTATTCCTAACATTTGGCGTGTGGCAAACTAGGAAACCATAACCTAGGGGAGTCACCTTTATGAAAGTCAGCGTCAGGAAGGGTGAAAATTGTCTTATATTGTGTTAGTTGCTGACTGCTTGGACTGCTGGACATGATGCAGTGATACACATAGGGGTCATTCTGACCCTGGCGGTCCATGACCGCCATGGCGGAGGGCGGCGGAAGCACCGCCAACAGGCTGGCGGTGCTTCCTGGGCGATCAGCGGTCAGAAAAGGGGAACCAGCGGTTTCCCGCCGGTTTCCCGCTGGCCGAGGGTATCCGCCATGGCGGCGCTGCTTGCAGCACCACCATGGGGATTCCGACCGCCTTCCTGCCAGCCTGTTTCTGGTGGTGTCCACCGCCAGAACCAGGATGGCGGGAACGGGTGCCGTGGGGCCCCTGGGGGCCCCTGCACTGCCCATGCCACAGGCATGGGCAGTGCAGGGGCCCCCTAACAGGGCCCCACAAAGATTTTCACTGTCTGCTTTGCAGACAGTGAAAATCGCGACAGGTGCCGCTGCACCCGTCGCACCCCTGCAACTCCGCCGGCTCCATTCCGAGCCGGCTTCATTGTTGAAGGGGCTTTCCCGCTGGGCCGGCCGGCGGTCTTCTGGCAGGCGCCCGCCGGCCCCGCGGGAAAGCCAGAATGGCCGCTGCGGTCTTTTGACCGCGGAGCGGTCTTTCGGCGGGAACCGCTTGGCGGGCGGCGACCGCCGACCGCCGCGGTCAGAATGACCCCCATAGTCTCTGGGTGTGACACAGAGCTGACATCTATGTTTTAAGAGGTGTCTATTCGCTCTACTGCTGGGCATTACAGGGTGGTACACTTATCCCTTGAGTGTGTTAAACAGGGTGATCGCTTGGACCACTCGGCATCATACAGTCCATACACATAGGCTCTGGATGTAATATAGGGCACTCATCTTGATCTTAGGCTAAAGCGGTTATCTCAGCAGTATTGGCTACTTAACACTGTTAGTGTCTGAAAGCAGTGAGAGGTGTGTTCACTTTGGAAGTGTAGGCTCTGGGTGATATAGGGCTCACATCTCAATCTTATTAGGCTAAATAGGTTATCCCAGCACTATCAGTTTCTCAGCACTGCTGGTGTCTGAAAGAAGTGAGAGGTATGTTCGCTTGGACCACTGGGCGTTGCAGATGGTACGCAGAGCCCCTGGGTGTGACATAGGAGGAATTCAGACATTATGGAACTAGGACTACTGGATTCCCAAAGAGTAGGCATAATTTATGTTTTTGCCAAGAAAGGGTATGTAATCCTAGAACTAAGTCCCTTCCTTCTCCACGCAAATCGTTATAATCCTTTCCCTTGGGCTGGTATTAACTAGATTATTGGGCTCCCCTAATTCCTGCACTGCGCAAAGCTTCCTATAGTCTTGGGATAACGTGCTCTAGGAGTGGGCAGGGCTAAAGTTTAGTAGACAGGCCATACCCCTGATTTCTTTTTATGGGCCTAGTCCGCTAACAACTCTGCCAGTTAGAGTAGTGTTGTTTTGATATTGTGATGCTGGTAGATCAATGTGATTGTGTTTGTCCTAAATACTGACTATTGATTTTCTGTCAATGTTTTATGTGTAATGAAGAGAACTAGTAATTCACACAAAATTGTTGTTTGATGCCAAAGTAATGCTCACCATTTTGTCGACAAATTTCTAATGTTATATGAATTAACAATTAAACTTTTTCTAGGGGTGTAAAACCCTTTGTAAATATTTCCCACTACCAGAGTAGACCTAGAACTGCCTGTACACATTCCCTGACACAGGAGAAAAACATATTTTTTAATTATAATAATTATAAAAATAGAAAAGCCAACTGTTTAGAGAAAGAAATATTATAAACATAGAAAGAGAGACTTTGCAACTAGATCCCCTAAAACATGTTAAAGTGAAAGAGTAACAGGACACCTAAAGAAAAAGAGACTACCCGAATCCTATCATGGAGACTCCTCTCGAGCACATGAAAAGTAAGTTCCACAATCAGACAAAGAAACTTAGGCCCATATTTATACGTTTGACGCAAACCTGCGCTAGTGCAGGTTTGCGTCAAAATGTTGAACGCCGGCTACCGCCATTCCAACACGCCAGCCGGGATCGTATTTAAGGAATGACGGTAGCCGGCGCTGCGGCCTTGTTAGCGTCAAAATAAATTACAGCGGAGGAGTAGGGAAGACTGGGGGTTGTGCATCAAAGAATGGTGCAAGTCAGGTTAGAATAAAAAAATAATGACTCTAACCTGACTAGCGTCATTTTTTGACGCACAACCCCCATGGAAATGACTCCTGTCTTACCAAAGACAGGAGTCATGCCCCTCTGCCCAATGACCATGCCCAGGGGACTTCTGTCCCCTGGCATGGCCATTGGGCACAGTGGCATGAAGGGGGGGCCCAAGTTTTAAAATAAAAAAATTACTTACCTCTACCTACTGTAGGTGGGTATCCCCATCCATGGGTGTCCTCCAGCGGTGGGCGATGGTGGCAGGGGGTGTCCCTGGGGGCAGGGAAGGGTACCTGTGGACTGCTTCCATGGTCAGAGACCATGGAAATGAGCCCACAGGTCCCATAATGCCTGCCCGACCCAGGCGTTAAAAAACGGCGGAAATCCGGCTGGGTGCCATTTTTTAAGGCCCGCCTCCTCCTGTGCATCAAAATGACACGGGAGAATAAATAAGGTGCACATGCCTTAACGTCATTTTTTGCATGGGAACGCCTACCTTGCATGTCATTAACGAGAGGTAGGGTTTCACGTACAGAAAATGGCGCACACTCCATAACTTTGGTGCTGGATGGGTCCAGCGCCAAAGTATAAATATGGAGTTAAGTTAGCGCTGGATTTACGCAAAAAAAAAATTATGACGCAAATCCGGCTCAAACAGAGTATAAATATGCTCCTTAGCACGTATAAGTTGTACATGTATACTAAGGCGCACACATATCCTTAGTCTAAACAGGGAACTCTAGACACCAACATAATTGAGCACACTAAATCCTACATGAAGATAAAGTATAAAGGACAGAAGAAGGACAAACGGGAAGCTTTATTGGAACTATGGGCCGTATTTGAAGAGGCCCAGGCCAATAACTTCGACCTACCTTCAGCAGACAAGGCATCCACACCTCCCCTACCATATGCTTTCCTCAATGCCTGTGATCCCCACATTGGGATATACTAATCCACCCATTGAGGGGGTCCAAGGGGCCCCCACTGGACAACAGGCGTCCAGATCTATGTATAGCAAACCAACAGGCTGACAAACCCCGACAGTCCCTATACCACCCCAGTCCAGTGTTAGCGTACCCCAAAGCTTGATGCCTCGTCCGTCATGGTCAACCCCCAGCGGCCCAGAAGACAGGCACCCCAGTTAGGTATGCAGAACAATCCTAAGTATAAGGGAGGTTCGTAGCAATCCTAGACAGCAAGATCGCTAGTAAGAGCGAGGAAAGTCAACACAGTCCTTTAAGATCTGGCGGCGAGGAGGGGGCCTCAGAGTATGCCTAGATAGCAGAGGAAACCACTGAGAGAAAGCTCGAGGACAGGTCCCAAATTAGAACAGCATGCAGCTCTGAGGGTAGGAGGTGGTCTAGGAGGGTTTCAAGGGAAACACGCTTAATAAAGAGGGAGTGAACTCACGCCTCTGAGGCCCAATGCAAGAGTCAGACAGGGCACCCTCTTCCTAAGGAGGATAGGGGTAGATACAGAGCCACAGTCACAGAAGAATCTGAGTTGGAATCATAAGGGAAGCTTCCGACTGGGGCCCACACGTCCCTAGAGCAATAGTGAAGGGGCAAACGTTCAGTGTTGGGAGCTAACCTTTCCAAGCATTTGGGGTAGCGGAAAACGTAAACACTCATAGCACACACATCAGTCCAACAGAAATATCACATAGCATCAAGTCAGCAAAGTGGGTGGTTCCTTAAGACATCCAGCCGCCCTGGTCCATTCCCATGACAAGGACGACGTCTGACAAGGTCCTGGCCTTGCCCCAGGCTCTCCATACATGATGTCTTCCACCTCCTCCTTGATCTCAGGACTTCCCCACAGGAGGCTGAAACACCATGGGCCCAAAAAAGATTTGGTCCAAGGGAGAGGGGGTGTAGGAAAGTACCCTCTTTCTTTGCATGGTTACCCCCTTTTTCTGCCTGATGTCAGTGTGCTTGACTGTGTTCACTGGGATCCTGTTAACCAGGACCCCAGTGGTTATGCTTTCTCTTCCAAAACTATGTATTTCACCCACAAATGGCACACTGGGGCCCCCTTATAAGTCCCTAGTATATGGTACCTAGATACCCAGGGCATTGGGGTTCCAGGGTATCCCTATGGGCTGCAGCATATATGTTGCCACCCATAGGGAGCCCATGCAAAGACTTCTGCAAGACTGCCATTGAAACCTGTGTGAAAAGGTGCATGTATCCTTTCACTGCCGTTTTTTACTACACCAGGTCACTTATTAGCCACCCCTATGGCAGGCCTTCCAGCCCAGAGGGCAGGGTGCAAAGTACCTGTGTGTGAGGGCACCCCTGCACTAGGTCAACCTATGTCCAGCTACATAATGGTAACTCCAAACATAGGCATGTTTGGTATCAAACATGTTAGAATCATCCCCTAAGGCCTTTGCAAGCATTGGTTGTATGATTCCAAACACTCTGGTAATGCCATTTCAGCCTTCTGAGGGTTTCCAGGCAGGCCAAGCTGCTGCAACCTCCCAGACTAGTTTCTGCTAACCTGTTGCTTGAGAAGCTCTACCCCATGGTGGCAGAACAAAGGATTTCCATTGGGAAAATAGGTGTTACAGGCTGGGGAGGGGTAGCCTTCCCAAGCCACTGGAAATGCTTTGAAGGGCACATTTAGTGCCCTTCTTGTATAAACCAGTCTATACCAGTTCAGGGACCCCCAGACCCTTCTCTGGCACAAAACTGAACAAAGGAAAGTGGAGTAACCACTCCCCTGTACATCACCACCCGAGGGGTGGTGCTCAGTGCTCCCCCAGAGAGTCCCTGGGTTTTGCCATCTTGAAATCAAGGTTGGCAGGGAAGTCAGGACACATCTGAGTGGCTAGTGCCAGCAGGTGACGTCGGAGCCTTCCCCTGATAGGTGCTTACCTGGTTAGATGACAGAAATCCCCCTTTCAGGGCTATTTAGGGTTTCTCCTTTGGGTGGTTCCTCAGATTCAGATTCGGATTGCAAGACTCCAGCAGGAATCCTCTGCATCCTCCATTTCAACTTCTCACTGAAGAAACTGCATCTGGACCCTCCAGTAACCTACAAGCTGCAACAAAGAAGCAAGACGCCTCCTGCAACATTGTATCTCCGGCTCCTGCCAGCAACTGCAACAGTTTCCCAGTCGTGCATCCTCTGAGGACAGCACGTCTTCAGCCTGCATCAGAAGGAAGAAGGAATCTCCCTTGAGGTGAAGGAGTCACTCCCCTGCTTCTGCAGCCACCAACTGCAATGATGACTGGCAGTGTGGATCCCCTCTCCTGCTGAGCTGCGTGGATCCTGCATCACGGTTGGTGGACTGAAGTGGTCCCGAAGGTCCTCTCTTCCAGCTGTCCCTTTAGTGGAGGTAAGACCTTGCCTCCCCACGCAAGACAGTACCCCCATACACTGTGTCTTTGCAGCTGCCAAGGCTTGTTGGCATCCTTCCTCCAAGTCCTTCATGCATCTTGTAGCTCTGGCCCCCAGCACTCTATCCTGCGACGCACAGCTTCCTGAGTGGTTCTCGGCAGCGTGGGAGCCTTTGTTGTAGTGCTGCGTGGGCCTCTTCTGCAACTTTCTTGTCCCTGTGCTGCCTGGTGTTCTGTGGGCTCTCTGAGTTGCTGAAGGCTCCCTCTGACTCCCCCTCCTGGGTAGAGTTCACCTGGTCCTTTCTGGTCCTGGGCATCGCCATTTTCCGCTAACCATGAACTTTGCATGTGCCACGGCTTGTTGGTGGATTCCAAGGACTCAAACCTGACTGCAATCCTCCATCCGGCTTGGGACATCATTTGCACCCTCCAGAACCCGACTTCATCTTCTTGGGTGCAGTACTGACTTTTCTTCTCCACTGGTGGTTCTCCGTTTGCACCTTCATCCGGGTTAGCAGGGGCTCCTGCTCTTCCTAGACTCATCTGTGCTTCTTGGACTTGGTCCCTTTCTTCCACAGGTCTTCTTGTCTAGGAATCCATTGTCAGTGTCTTGCAGTCTCTTCTGGCTTTTGCATAATTCTTATTCTCGTTTCTGTGTGTGATCTGAAACGTACTGTGATTTACTCCTGTTTTCCTGTTCGCTGGGGTGGGTTTTGGTACTTATCTTTGGGCTTCTCTAGTACTCCAATCTCCCCTCTACCCACTACACTTGCCTAGGTGGGGGACCGACTTTCACATTCCAGTTTCTTAGTATATGGTTTTGCTCCCCCAGGCCCATTTCGAACTATTGTGATTTTCACTAATTGTACTGTTTTCTAACTGTTTTTATGCCTATTTCTGCATACTAGTGTATTGAATTTGTGTATTACTTACCTCCTAAAGGAGTCTCTACGGTATTTTTGGTATTTGTGTCACCAAAATAAAGTACCTCTATTTTTGTAACACTGGGTGTTTTCTTTCATGTGTGTAGGTACTCAGGCCCATATTTATACTTTTTTAGCGCCGCATTTGCGCTGCTTTTTGACGCAAAAACGGCTCAAATGTACAAAATGCAATTGTATTTTGCAAGTTTGTGCCAATTCTGCGTAAAAAAACTACGCAAATGCGGCACCCCAAAAGTATAAATATGGGTCCACGTGTGACTACAGTGGCATTGCAAGAGCTTTGCATGTCTCCTAGTTAACCTTGGCTGCTCTTCCACAGCTACCTCTAGAGAGCCTGGCTTCTGGACACTGACTACACTACACTAATAATGGATACCTGGACCTGGTATAAGGTGTAAGTACCATAGGTACCCACCACACACCATGACAGCCTCCTACAGGGAGTGCCAGGGAAGGGAGCCCAAAAATACCCATCGTACACACAAGCAGTAAATCTGACCCAGTGGTAAGTTTAATGATGGGGCAACACGCAAGGCCTCGTACTGTTTTCAGGGAAAACGTTTCCAACTTTGGACACTACTAAAGCACAGAGAAAGGGAACCTCGGAGCGACTTTCCAACCCCCTAAATGTAATAACAGTAGAGATCGAGAGGCCTCGCAAAACACTCAAGAGCCCAACGAAGGAGCCCAAAACTAGCCTGAAGGAAACATCGAGAGAAGGGCATAGTCAAGACATCTTGTGCCACTTGGGAGGGTCACATAGCGTGCCACATGCTGGGGCAAGATGGGTGCGCATGTGACCTCAGGCCCTGCTGCAATCACCGATCTACGCTCAGTACAACATGCCTCTTCTTTCACATCCAACTCACACGTGCAGGCCAGTGACACTGCCCCACTCCAAAGACACCTCCCATGCGTACACTAGGGTGCCAAAGGGCTGGCAGCACCAGCAGAACATCAGTTGAGGTTAGAAACCAACCTGATCAACCATTAACACATACCCCTCCAAACTTACATTTGATCAGGCACAGAGAAAAGGGGAAGGAAACCCGGCAATGTGTAGAAAAGAAAAAAGAGAGAATGATGCATACAAATGAAAATGTCTATAACAATGAGCATTATTTCCTCTAAAACAAGGTATCTTGATTGAGGCCAGAAATGCTAACAGATTAATTTAACAAAATACAGAATGCAATGTTCTCTTCTCTTTTATCATCTTGCCCAACAAGTTTGCAGTTTGGCCACTAAAAGTGCACCACCCTTTCTGCAGCTGCACCAGAACCCCCAGCAGGATTGAGAACAAAAGGATTGGTTGCAAATAACAGGGCCAGAAATACTTAAAATGATGAACAATAGTGAGTTCAGCCTTAATGCAAGAAAGGTAGAATTAAAAGCCTCATGGTGATGCAACATCAGTATGTCTAGGACTTGATGACCGCAATGGAGGGTGGGGGTCGTGCTAAGATTGGTGCCTCTTGCTGTACGTTTGTGTCTGGCAATGACATAGACAATGGAACTTTGATACTTGCCATTCGAGCACAGCACTGACTACAGAAGGACATGCATGAAGAGGGCCGTGCCCCTTAGCAGGAGTGGTTCTCCAACTAGTACTCCTGGCTCCACCAGTGGCCAACTGCTTTGTGCATGTCATTCTTGTTCATTATCATTGTATTACTGTGGTTTCCTACAATTGGGGGTTTCCTGCTGTACAAACGCAGTCCACAAATTGGGAAGAGCACAGGTAGCAAGGGAGGTAGGACAACAGGGAACAGACACTGTGACTGTCATCTCTTGCGGCTCAGAAAGTGTAGCTGAAGATTCAACTAGTGGGGAATGTTGATGCGCACAATAATAAGGAATCTTTGTATACGATCAATACATTTTCATACTCAAACTTAATTGCATCACTGTTTTTAGAATACCCCATCTTGAACTCTCCATCGACCCCAGCAAAAACATATTTGGCCAGGCAGGCTCTGCGACCCAGTTCTGAAGGTTAATGACTGACAGGTCACAAGTGGGATAACATTTAGTTGACAGCCAAACATACACACAGGGCAACTTAGATTAAGATCCCACAGACAGGTGGCTACAATGCAACAGCCCCAGGAAATAGGCCCTAATAAAGCACACATGGCCAGAGGGACACAGACATTCCTAAACACCATAAAGGTAGACGCCACATGTAGTCAGGTACACCTAGCCAATCAGGATGCAACACACACAGCACATGAGGTGACTACGTGCCTTCAGGGCTGACATCAGGACAAGAACTCACTGGTCCACATTTGTGTCCACATCAGGTTGAGGCCCTCCTGTGTTCTCTCTCTCTCTGGAATTTATGTTCATGATTTAAAGACAGCTGCTCTCATTTTATAAATGTATGGTCCCAGGGAATGGTATAAAATGATTTCCGAACTGATGCACTTCGAGAGACAGTCCTCAGACTCAATTCTGTAACTGCTCTCCCAGTCGTAATGTTTGATCAAACAAACTGTTTCCTGCTCTGCCAGACGCCTCTAGCCTTTTGTTTTTCAAGGTAAAATCGAATTTGAAGCAACACCCACATTCAAACCGCTGTCTCCGCCAAGAAATTCCACCTGTGTAAATTGCAGGAGAAGGAAAAGGGGATGCTGGCAGGACCACAGCCAACCTTCCCACCATGCAGATTTGGGTGTGCCTTACAGGCAAGAAAAAAGTGGCGGTCTGACCTCCATATCTGAGTTGGTGAACTGGTGGGAAAAGGGATGAAAACTCATCTTTTTCCCCCATTCCACCCCATATTTGACTAGACACGACTGGACAATCCCTGCTATCACTGCTGCCATTGACCCACAGAGAAAACACAACCCCTCCGTCAGCGGACTCAAAGGTAGGGACGCTGCATTGCCACGGTAAGCTGGGTGGGCACTGCGTGGGAGGTCAGGCCACTGCAAACATATACATATCACAATAATTTTTTACAGTTACTGTGAGATACATATGTCGGGCCACAAGTTGGTAAGACACGGATGGAGACAATCTGGTACACAACACATGTCGCACACATACACAACTGTCATTATGCTGCTAGTATTCATTGGCAAATGAATCCTGGAACCACAATGATGGTACATTCAGAACTGTCAACTGTGTCCATGTATACACACTGCCAGGGGACCTGTATTTGTCACAGTGTGCTGCGAGTTGTGTGTGTGAGTCAGAACGTGTATGTGTGTATGCAAAGTGATTGGCTGGGTGAGGGAGCTGGAATGAGTGCTGTGGTTGTGTGCTACCTGCATATGGCTGTGATGTGTATGTTGTGTTGTGTGTTGTGTTGCTGCATGCAACATGAGTGGTGTTGTGTGGTTGTTGTTTTCGTGATATGTGCAGTTGTGTTTGTGTCTGAGTGTGTTTATGTAGCTGAGTGTGTAGTTGTGTCAGTTGTTGTTGTCTATTGGTTCAGTGTCAATGGTGAATGTATGTTGTGTCATGGATGTTCATCAATTTTTGTTTGTGGCATGTACATGTTATGTTGTAGTGGAATGGCAATAGATACAGGTGTGTATGTGGTGTGTTGTGTCATGTGTAGTGCAGGGGGACACGTGGCAAAGGTACAACATGTGTGTAACATGTCTATTCTACAGCTACTGCTGCTGTCTGCTGTCCATTGTGTCCCGGAAGGTCCTCCCTCCATCAGAGAACCACCACCAGTACAACGCTTGTAGAGCTGTAACATCTAAATACAGAGGGTGGAAAAATGTCGACTTGACGGTCTACTCAGGTTCACCGCCGACGCCAAGATCTAAATCAAGCCCTCGGTCAGGCCCACTGAACAAGAGTTCCTTAAATCCTGGTATGGAACTTTGCAAGGTCCCACATCAAGGATGCAGCATGAAGCCTAGGCGAAGCATCTGTCCCAGGGAACTGCATGGCTGAGATGTGAGGTCCTGAACTGTCGATAAGCAGGCCGTTGAGGGGTTTCCAATGCGCAGTCCTGAGTCATGGATGCGTCACACACTAGCTGGTTCTGAAGAGACTGTGGGCTTGTGATGTGAGGTCCTGCAATGTCATTGAGGCTGCCGTCAATGAGAGGTTTGCGATGCAAGGGCCTATGTTGGGGATGTCGTGCAACAGTGGTTCTGATGTGACTGCAGGCTTCGAGGTCGATATGGAGTCCTTTCACTGGAAAAACCCTTGCAGCAAAAGCAATGCTCTGGTTCAGTTCAGGGTTGAGTATCAGAGGTGATGAGTTGACCCGGAAGGATCCACAGACAGGTTGGAATGAGGCCCACGTTTAAGGGTTCAGGACTGCGGTGGCACCACTTTTCAGGGCAGGACTCACAGTTGCAGAGTCCAGGTGCTGGTTACAAGAGACTAGCCCTTGGAGTCACTCTGGTGGTTCTGGGTTCTGGTTACAGGTCCAGTCCTTCTCACCCAGGTAAGAGGGAGAAAGGCAGAGGTTCAGCACAGCAGGCAGTAGTCCTTCAGGACAGTAGTTCAACAAAGTGGCAATCCTTCTTTCTAGCAGTGTCTTGCACAGGTCCAGAAGTGTAAGGAAGAGTTGGTGCCTGAGGTCCAATTTTTATACCTGGTGCATCCTTTGAAGTGGGAGAAGGTTCTTGAGATTTCCCTTTGAACTGCACAGGTTTCCTGTCTGCCCTGCCCTGACCCCAGACTAACTAGAAAGGGGGTGCAATCCTTTGTGTGAAGGCAAGACACAGCTTATTCAGGTGTAAGTGGGGCTTACCTTGCTCATCCTTCCCAACCTGCCAGTGATGGCCCATCCGGGCACACTTAAGCTCTGTATTGTGTTTGGCTGTCTAGGAGGAATACACACAAATGCCAACTAAACCCAGTCATGTGACCCAGAGACAGGGTGCAAAGGCTAAATGGCTGCTGATGGAAAATGCCAACTCTCTAAAAGTGGCATTTTCAAAATTGTAACTGAAAATCCAAGTTTTCTAGAAAAGAGGATTTTTCATTACAGTTCCAAGGACCCCAAACATGAACTGTTCACCTGTGCCCATTTGGAAGTTACAGTGTATTACATGTAATAAGGTAATGTAGGAGGCTGGCCTAGTGTGTAGTGGGTACCACAGGTACTTACACCTTATTCTAGGTCCAGTTATCCCTTATTAGTGAAATGTAGTCAGTGTCTAGAAGCCAGGCTGTCTAGAGGCAGCTGTAGGCAGAGCAGCCAATGCTGAACTAGGAGACATGCAAAGCTCTTGCAGTACCACTGTAGTCACACAGTACTTACACACATGAAAGACAATACTCAGTGTTACAAAGATAATGGTACTTTATTTTAATCACACAATGCCAAAAATACTTTGTAGGCTATACTCCTATAGGAGGTAAGTCAATCACACAATATATACACTAGTAACCAGAAACAGGTAAGTACACAGTAGGAAAACAGTGCAAATAGTGCAAAACACCATAGATTGCAATGGGCCAGGGAAAACACAAACCATATACTAAAATAGTGGAATGTGAAAGTCGGTTTCCCACCTAGGCAAGTGTAGTGTGTAGAGGGGCACTAGGGGTGTAAGAAAGCACCACAGGTGAGTAAAATACCCCACCCCAGAGCCCAGGAAAGCAGGAGTAAAACACAGCAAGTTTCCTAAAACACACTAGAAGTTGTGATAGAAGATAATGCAAGAACCGGAAGAGACTGCAAGACGCCAATGATGGATTCCTGGATCTGAAGACCTGTGGAAGAAGGGGACCAAGTCCAAGACGAAGAAGAAATTAAGAGTCTAGGGAGAACAGGAGCCCCTGCTAACCCAGATGAAGGTACAAAAGTGGAACCACCAGTAAGAAGACAAAGTCAGTATTGCACCAAAGAAGACAGTTGCGGTTTCCTTGTTGATGCAGAAGATGTCCCTCGCTGGAGGGATGAATGTAGTCTAGTTTGCGTTGCTGTATTCTGCCAACAAGCCTTGGCATCCGCAAAACTTGCGGTTAGCGGAAAATGGGGCTGCCCTGGACCAGGAGGGACCTGGTGGCCTCTACCCAGGAGGGGGAGACAGATGGGGCTCTCAGCAACTCAGAGAGCCCTCAGAAGCACAGGAAAATGGGCCTGGACAACGTGGGGGCATCTCTGCTAGTGCAGGGGTGCCCTCACACACAGGTGCTATGCACCTAGCCTTCAGGGTCTGAAAGTCAGACATATAGGTGACTTATAAGTGACCTGGTGCAGTGAAAAGGGCTGTGAAATAGTGCTTACACTATTTCACTCAGGCTGCAATGGCAGTCCTGAAGAAGTGTTTGTATGCTCATTATGGGACTCAAAAGAAATGCTGCAGCCCATCAGGATCTCCTGGAACCCCAATGCCTTGGGTACCTATGTACCATATACTAGGGACTTATAAGGGGGTATCCAGTGTACCAATTTGGAGTGGAATACTGGGTTACCAGTATGTAAGTACAAATTTGGAACCAGAGAGAGCATAAGCTCTGGGGCTCTGATCAGCAGGAGTCCAGTGACACAGTCAAGCAAAAGCAGTGAAACATAATGACAAGTAAGCCACAACCTATGAGCACTTGGGCCCTGACTAGCAGGATCCCAGTGACACAGTAAAAACACACTGAAAAACACTGACAAACAGGCAGAAATTGGGGGTAACCATGTTAGAAAGAGGCTACTTTCTCAGAGGTAACACCACTGTTATCCTTTCGGAGAGGTAGGCCTTGCAATAGTGAAAAAAACTACTTAAGAGTTTGTCACTATTAGGACATGTAGAACTTAAAAGTACTTTTTGAATACATTGCACCCTGTGGGCTGTTTAGGGCCTAGACTATGGATTACTTATATGTATAAAAAGGGGAAGTTAGGGCCTGGCAAAACAGTTATTTTCCCAGGTCAAAATGGTAGTTTGAAAACGACACACATGGGTTGGCAATGGCAGGCTTGAGACATGTTTAAACGGCTCCTTGAATGGGTGGCGCACCCAGTGCTGCGGGCCCACTAGTAGCATTTTAGTTTACAGGTTGTGGGTACACATAGTACCACTTTACCAGCCAGTGACCTATAATTCAACTAAATATGTCAATTGTGGATAAGCCGCATTTACCATGTTTTAGGGATTGAGCACATGTTCTTTAGCACTGGTTAGCAGTAGTAAAATGCCCAGAGTCTGAAGGACAGCAAAAATGAGATGAGCAAAAATGGAGGCGGGAGGCAAAACATTTAGGGGAATACCACCCAAAAGCTGACAAGTGTAAAAGTATTGCATGATTTTAGGATGTTCTTTTGTGCAGTCTTTTATATGTTCTCTGTGGTTGTGCATTGGGCGTCAATAGAATGTTATTGTACAACTTATAGTTAGGACTTTGAGTTGTAATTATTAAGCAATGGTATAGGGAATGGTTGCATAGATATTCCATTTTTAAAAGCACAAAGATTTCTCAGAAATAGCTCCGACCTGAACGCTCTGTAAGGTGAATCCCCCTCGCCCTCCCCACCGTTTGTATTTCACTCACTTTCTGTAGGCAGTGATCAAACGGTAAAAGGGTCGAAAGTAAACACTTTAAAAACACATGGGGCACAACCCTCTCAAGCTGCCGGAAGGCAGATGACTGACCAAACAAAATCTATGTATTGGGAAGTAATATTGGAACTATATGAAACTGGACTCGTTCATTCATTGCCCTTTATTTGAGAAGTAGCCCCTATTCCATGTCAGATGACTATTCTCAATAGCATTGTTTGTGTTCTGTGTTTTGTACAGGTGATGGGTTATGCTCTGTGACTAATTTTGTCCTATAAAAAGCAACTTGTTTCTGATTAGATCAAATGTTATTGCTTTTAACTCTGCCATAAAATAGTCGGCCCTTTAGTTAAATGCAGGGCTACCATGAGCATATCAGAAAAGGCAGGAGCGGGTTGCGTTATTGTTTTCGATTTTGTTGATAGCTTTATGTATCACAAACTGATATGCAAAAATACAAATAGAGACATATTACAAAATAAAAGGCAGGAGCGTATGGATGTATAAACCTGAAGATTGTGGCCCCCATTCCAACATTGACGGGCGGCGGAGGCCGCTCGCTAATGTTGCGCGGCAGAAATACCGCTCCGCGGTCCAGAGACCGCGGAGGGTATTCCAAGTTTTCCCCTGGGCTGGCGGGCGGCCGCCGAAAGGCCGCCCGCCAGCCCAGGGGAAAACAACCTTCCCACGATGAAGCCGGCTCGTAATCGAGCCGGCGGAGTGGGAAGGTGCGACGGGTGCTAGTGCACCCGTCGCGTATTTCACTGTCTGCTATGCAGACAGTGAAATACAAGCGGGGCCCTCTTACGGGGGCCCCTGCAGTGCCCATGCCATTGGCATGGGCACTGCAGGGGCCCCCAGGGGCCCCGCGACACCCCCTACCGCCATCCTGTTCCTGGCGGGCGAACCGCCAGGAACAGGATGGCGGTAGGGGGTGTCAGAATCCCCAAGGCGGCGAAGCAAGCTGCGCCGCCTTGGAGGATTCCAACGGGCAGCGGAAAACCGGCGGGAGACCGCCGGTTTTCCTGCACTGACCGCGGCCAAAGCGCCGCGGTCAGAATGCCCTGCGGGGCACCGCCGGGCTGTCGGCGGTGCTCCCGCCAACCGCGAGCCTGTCGGTCACAGACCGCCAGGCTCGTAATGAGGGCCTGTGTCTTGATATAAACTGTACAGCGGGCTCAGGATCTGTGTTAAACATTTCACAAGGACATTCACTTTTTCGTAATCAGGTGATCAGAAAAAACTCAGTAGGCCATCATAGTGAATTAAATTACAGTGATGTAAACTATTTTTACTCTCCTGGCTCTCACCTTTCTCTTCTAGTTCAGTCATCTGTAATCTCCCCTAAGTCTTATCTATCCCTTGTTCCTTCCACTTTCTCTTCCCTTCTAGCCATCAGAATTTTATTTTCTTTTTCTCAATTTCCTTTTACAATCTGTGCCTCTGTTTATTACTGTCAATCAGTTTCTTGCCAACTTCATTACCACTAGCTCAGTTGTAGAGACATTCGTCACATATGGCAAGTTAGCTTAGCGATATAACCCTCACCACTGACATTTGCTGTAATCTGCTGGTCACAAATCTGCTTTTAAACAAGGCCAACTCAGGCTTCTATCCTTCCAAATGTGGTTCAAGGAATATCACTAAAATGGACGCTCGGAATACATATTATGTGCAGCACTAAAGAATGTCAACATTGTGATCAGAAAGCACTAAATAAAAACAAGTACAGGAATAAGGGGAATGTGGTAATTAGCCTGATGAAAGATCAGGTTTGCACAACGCTTTTCTCTTTCAAAATGAGTTTAAACTCTTCTACATCTATATAGAAAACAAGAACATGCTGGGAAAGCCATTTCCTTGCAATGGGTCCATTTTAGTTTTGCCTGAGTACAGGAGTTAAGCCCAGCCTCATCTTGAAGGCCTGTGCCCTTTTAGCTAGATAACACACTCTGATTTTATTATTCGTTTTTTATTCATTTTAGCACTGCTTGCATTTCAGAAGAAATGTTTTTATTTTATAAGCAGTTGCTATTCTGTGAAAGCGTCATTATCAGTAATGTAGGTATTAGATTGTCATCATGTTCTTTTGCTGTAGATTTGACAAAGAACAGAATGTGAACATGTCAGGCACTTTGCTATCATCTTGCCAATACAAGTTTGGGTGCACAACCTAATGTTTAGGTACCTACCCACGTCAGGATGTCTGCACCTACAATAACATGTGCCTTATAAAAATACCTTGGGAGTCTAAGGCCATTAGAGGGGGTTCCACCCAGGATATTCCATTTATACTGCACGTCACTTTGAAGCACACCTCAGCCTTTGGGCCATATTTATACTTTTTGACGCAAAATTGCGCCAATGCAGTTTTGCGTAAAAAAATGTACCGCCGCCTAACGCCATTTATTTGAGCCACTCAGGCGTCAAATTTATACTTTGACACACAGCGGCGCAGACCACAGGTGTGAGTCATTTTTTTTACTCAAACCAATGCGTCTTAACGTCGGAAAGAAAAACTATATTAACACAGCAAAAATGACTGTGAGCCAGTTTATGACGTCGCAAACCGGATACGTGCCTTTTTTTGACGCAATAGTGTCAAAAAGCGGCACAAACACTGCAAAATGTGCTAAGGAGAGCCAGAATGGATCCCCGATGCTTGGACAGACCCCAGGAAGATGACAACAGACCAGGAACCAGCCAGGAGGACCCACACAAGACCCCGGAGAGGGAGAAGAAGAAAAGAAAGTGTTGCTTCAGTGCAGAGGAGCAGGAAATTCTGGTGAAAGAGGTGATGGAACAGCAGCACCATCTTTTTGTCACCTCAAAATTGCCAATTAGTAGGAGAGAGGCAATATGGCAACAAATTGTTGACAAGATAAACAGTTTGGCAGAAGTGCGGAGAACAGTCATTGAGTACAAGAAACGCCGACATGACTGCAAGCACAGGACCAAGGAAAAGATGGCCAGGAACAGGAAGGCAGCACTGCAGACTGAAGGTGGTAGTCCAGCACCGCAGGAGGCCCTGGACCACATGGAGGAGATGGTGGCAGCTGCCATCCCTTAGGAGTTTGTCACAGGGATTCAAGGACAGGACAGCGCAGACTACCAGGAGACAACACAGATACAGGGTAGATTGCATGGGGAATTAAAATGCACAAATGTTAACTGGAAGTGGGGGGTGGACATACCTACTACACAATGCATGTAAGTCATGATAGTCAGGGAGTGGCATGGGTAAATGGGCACGGTACGGGGGCATGGGCTGTTCAGAGGAAACCTGGGCACAGTACTACACCAACAACCTTTGCATGGGGGTAGGCTGCCATGCCAAGGATGTTGGAAAGGTAAAGCCAGTCCAGGAGGGTGGGTACAACGTAAAAGTGGCCTGCTGTCACACGATAGCTGGTATTCTCCCTACATGAACTAGGGCTCAATTAACAGTCTAGGCCATATCTTCAAGTGGAATGTAATACTGACAACAGTTGCCACTACCACCTCTGCTGTGTGTGCAGTTCAAGTAGCTAATGGCAGTAACGTCCCCATGGATCAAACACACCCAAATTAGAGGGTTCAGGATGACAACGTTATAAATCCCCTGAAATCAATACAAATGTTCTAATCTTGTCAAATGTGAATGTCCATAGTTGCTACAAACATCAGCCATTGTCATAAACATTATGAGGTACACAGCACTAATGTCATACCCATGCTGCATATGTCAGGGTCCACCCTGTGCCTGGGTCACAATCGCTCCAACGACACCATGCAACATCCCAAATGTCATACTGCTCAGACAAAAGCATTGAGGAGGAGGACATATATGTCACCGGCTAGTGAAATTCACCCTCACAGTCAGAAGAGGAAATGGAACACTGCTAGGACCATCAGTGCAATCCAATGTAGCAAACATTTCCCAACATCAACATTACACACTACCAATGCTGACATATGTAGTGTTGCATGCCAGTGCTATACATATAGCTGGATGTGAAATATCTGAGACTGGCTCAGTTCCAGATTGTTAAGTGTGGTGCAAGTGCCATCAGAACACCCACAGCCAGTGCAAGGCCTCACCATAAGAATGGAAGTAGATGGAGGGTTGAGTAGGACAAGAAGGTGGCAATATACAATTTGGCCAGAACCAACACCTAGAGGATGTGATGCAGACAAGTCCCCAAACTGACCACGCTACATGTGACATGCAGGTGGGGCATAGGCCTGGGAGACTGCTAATACTATAGACAGGAACAATGAAAAGGAACCTATATCACAATGTGCAACAAATAGGAAGGCAGGCATGTCACATCACAATTGCCACAACACAGACACACTAATTGTACAATATCTCATTGCAGAGGACAATGGCTCTCATGTGGATATGCCTGCCCTGGACTTCCCTGATTACATAGATGACAAGCTGAAAAACATCAGCCAGCAGACCCTCCAAGATGTCCTTGGAACCCTCCAGACCCCACCTTCAGTCGCAAGGAGGAACACAGATACAGCAGCCATCACAGAGGACCCACCCACCACCTCAATTGTACGACCTGCCAGCTCCAACCCAGCTAAGGACTCTGACGACACTGGCACCAGCTTTGAGAGAACTGTAGTTGGAGTACAGCGGGAGCTGGCCAAGGAGGTGCGGGTGGGGATGGCAAATATGGCAGCCAGCCTAGAGGGGGTGCGTTCGTGCATGATGTCAACTGCAGAACAGGCAGCAGCCATGCAAGGGCGAACATGAATCTTGAAAGAACTTGAAAAAAGTGTGAAGGAAATCAGCACAACTGTAAGAGAGTTGACACAACACCTCCAACAACAAACCTTTCAATGTGTGCACAAATGCAATATTGACCCCCCAGGGCCGACCTGGCTGCCTACCACAGTGATGTGGCTGCTATTCTTAAGAACCAGCAGCTCCTCCTTCCTGCAGTTCTGCACTTAATAGCCCCACAGTTGGCAGTTTCCGAGATGTCTGACTCCATGTCTTCAAACACTGAGGTGTGTGTTGCGCCTTCACATCCACCACCACCAAGGGCAGAGGAAACAACACACACATCAGAAGATGAAGATGTGGAACAGATCACCTTCACCCATGAGAGTACCTGGTAGCACTAGTCCCTGCCATCTGGCCACTTATAACCAAGGTCCTGTGCTTTGTAACATGTCAGTCTTGCAACAGCTGCTCTCAAGCACTGTTCTCCAGCTCACTATTTATCTTGTCAATCTGCCCTGTAATGGTCTCTCACTAACTCATTGGCAAATCATGTCCCTCTGCACTGTCTGACACTTCACCCCAGCATGTCTAATGACATGTCCTTTTGCACTTGTGTAGGATCACAATGGAAGGTGTCACACTAATGGACTCACAATCATGGACAATGTAAATATAGCACTACAGCACTTTATAATAAATAGCACTTACACAACCACTTTGTCTCCGTGTAATGTGACACATCAACCGTGAGAGAGATCAGTGATGTTTGCCTCATGTCAAGGATCATAGAATGTCAAAACAACTGCCCTACAATAATGTGGGCTGATAACTATGCACTGTGGTCTGGATTGTACCATCATCTGCCCTTCCTGAGGGTTAATTCTGAGGTAAATAGAAACTATACAGTATAATGCAGTGTTGGACAGAATAAGTCTTCTTCAAGGGATGTCTAAGCCAAAAATTATTGTCATCAAATTTTTGTTCCAGACAATCTTTACGTATGTGACATTTGACCCACATTTTTCCTCACACACACCATACAGCAGGAATGGATGTGTATGAGTGTAGGTACAAATAAATAACCTGGCTGAACAATGTAACTAATGATAGATGTGAGTTATGTACACTATTCCACATGAGATTATACCACCTCTCACCTTATATGGCTTCACTTGAACATCAGGCTGCAGGCAGACGTAACACAGTGTCCTCAATACCAAATCTGGTCCCATAGTATGTGAGATTGAAAACATACATCAAAAATTAACAACACATTGGGATCCATAGTAACCTTGAGTGGTGGGTGCAATGGATGGAAGATTCTTAGCAAAGTAGTTCTGGTGTAGCTGCCAATGTGACAGCTCAATTGGGATTTAGTTGCAGGATGGGACACAAATGCAAATACTAAAGAGACACTGTTCACCCATGCCAAGGCCCTGATCCCCAAGCATATGTCACATACTGTAAAGGAGTACCTAAATATTTACTTCACAGTAAAAAAGGATAAGAAAACCTGGGGAAACACCTTAACCAACCTAACCTATCCTAACTACACATTACCCAGAACTGGCCCTAACTAACCTAAGCTGAACTTACTTATCACATTTAACTAAAAACACTAAATATCAACCCCCCACCCCCCTTATCAGACGGCACACATGGAGGACAACATATACTAACCTAAACACATACTATCTTATACTAAACAAATATATATGTTTTTGTATTGTTATATTTGTATATATTTTTTTATTATTATTTTTTTTAAACCCCAAAACCCCAACATCATCCCCCACCCACCCACCCACACACATAATAAAATAACACTTCAAAATATCATACCCCCAACCCACTACTACTAACTAAACTACCAGCCTATTCTAACTTAACATTAAGCCCCCTAAACCCACTAATTAAAAGAACCAGAAAAGAGGAGGGATGGGAAGGAATCATGCCAGAGGGTCTAATTGTTACAAGTTCGCCCTCCGCAGGGTCTTCTTGATGGCACGCACCATCTTATTCATTTGTGACACCTCCTGCTGCAGCCTGTTCATTCTCCGCAACATACGTTGCATGTCACGTTGCATCACTCTGAAATCTGCAGGGTCAATGACTGTAGCAGGGATGGTCTGAGTGCCAGTTGCAGATGTGTGTCCTGTTGGCGGTGCCATGCTTATAGCGGGAGGTGCAGGTGCTGCTGTCAGTGGTCCTGCAGCAGTGGTGGTGCTTGATATGCTTGGTGCCACCTGGGTGGTAGGGGTGGTGCTGGTGGTGGTGGCTGATGTGTACACCGAAGGGCCCCCCTGGGCAAATGCCCTCCACACTCCTGAGGCTCTTTCATGGCGATAACGCCGTGCCATGTGGAGGAACCCAGACTCCACATCCAGAATGTGGCAGTAACGTATCGCCCGGCGCTGAAACTCATGAATCTGGATGGCATTCATATTGGCTGCTGTTAAACAAGATAAAGCCTAACATTAGGTACTTCATTGTGTGAAATAGCTACTGATGAAAATCAGACAATACATCTAATGCAGCTGAAACAGGCCATATCACCATACAGATCACAGATTCTCCCTGAGGAAGTACATGCCAACGCAGCCTACACATGTCCTATCTAACAGCACAGCAATGTTCTAAAAGATGTGTAACAACTTAAATGACCTATGCATCATTGTTCAGCCATTAGTCACGTAAAAAAGGCTGCAAGTCCTCCACATGTGACAGGCCAAATAATGACTATCTTCTGAATGACAATCAAGGGCCACAAGATCTGTGATTTGTAAATGGAATTGCGAGGATGGAATGCAGTTGCTAATCATGAGTGGGTACCCAAGGTTTGGACAAGTGATTTACAGATTTACATGTCTGTGTATTAAACTTGGATCATCACACCTAGGTACACATTTGATAACCCTAAGCCTGTGCCTCGGGGGGTGAACAAGCAACACATACTTTTAAACATCAAGGACACCCAGGAAGCTTTGGACAGCTGTACATGGGTTTGGGCAGTCCACCACAGGTAAGGAGGATATCCAACTAGGATACACCCAAAACGTGGACAATCCCATCCACATTTATGTTTGTAAATGCAGACAATTGTCAACATCATTTAATACCACTAATACCTGTTTTACAACAAGCAGATAGATGCAAGCACACATCTGGCCATGAGCTGCATGCACACGTATGACATTGTACTCAAGTGCCACATACACGTAGCACAACATGTGGAGCTACATGCTGCTAGAAAGTCAAACATACAGTTGAACATGTTCCTTAGTGAACAGGGAGGCTCAAGTTTGTGGGTAAGACTTTGGCATCCCTATTCTGTGAGATTCAGGGTCTGACTTGCCAACTAAATCATGAATATGCACCTCTGCAAATTTTTCTTTATAAAAATTTCAAATACAAATGTCACCCTTTTCACATGGCCATGCCTACAGGGCTGCACTAAAATCCCAAATTATGACTATAAGCTACTGATTGTCCAACTCAAAGATGGAAAAAAGTGATACTCCACTAGTAGCATATCTGATCATTTACCAGCACATCAAACCTTGCCATGTGTCCAACACACAGGAGTCAATCACACAACAGCTGCAAACACAACACAGAACTGAAATATCTACACTTACTGGATGTGTCTAGGTCTGCAAATCGAGACACTTCTCCAATTGTGTAGGGGGCAGGTCCACCTGTAAAGCATGGAAGGGAGAAATGTGCTCAATGTCTGTGCACTGTACAACACTTCCAAATAAAATTACTGTGTGTAAAATTAAATCTGAAAGCCCAGCCTCTCAGGCATGATGATTCTGCAACAGACATACCACTGCAAACAGGTACAGACCCCGTCACTCCAGTGAGTGATACACATATATCTGCACGCATGCAGTGGCCCTAACTATCATGTGGTGAGAAACATGCTCCATCATTTGGTTGCAGACTCATTTATGGAGTGTACTCCTCTCATCATTTGTAGTAATGAGAGACATGCAAAGCCACTTTCCTGGAGCACTGCAATACCAGTCACTCAGGCATTGCGGCTTGTGCATCAAGGGACAATCATTTACTGTGTGACGCACCTTTGGGTTGATTTAAGGCCATGATTTATAATGCTTTCTATGGTCCCTTACATTGAGGGCCTGTGTTGTGTCTAGGTTACATATGCCACATTAACAGTGTACCCTGAGCCACATTTGCCCCTATGACACCATAATGGCAGGGATCCTGTGCATTAATTGGTGACAGTTTGAGGCTAGCCATGGAATGACCAGTTTTAATATTTGGATACAACAAGGAGATATATGTTGACAGTGTATATTGTAGTCATCCATGACAGACTGCATGGGCACAGGTGTAGTCATTGCACCTGAAATGTGTCACTCATTGCCCTGTGTACCCACTATGGGTTTTGGAAATCACAGTGAGCCACATTCATCATCTTACATTTGCCACGTTGGTTGATCAGCAGCTATACAGCAACCTGACACTGTCATATTATTAACACATGGTTTAGCAAATGTACCACTGTGTCAATCATGATGATGTAGGTTTCAATTTGTATGTACCTTCAGAATAGCAGCAGTCACAGGAATGCTGGTCTTCTGATCTTAGCATACACCAATGTCTGTGATAGCCTTCATACTGGGAAGTTAGTTATTAAACATATCCTGCACTAGATCAGCAGGGGTGTGCCAAACAAAACTAGCAAAGTATTAGGGAACTTTATATGTATGATGGAATTGGTCAGGGGTCCCTTGCACAACATCATGCACGTAATACATTGTGACCATGCATTCCCCAACGTCAGGTATTCCAGGATGATCCCATAATTGATGAGAAGTTCATGGCTATAGAGTAACACAGATGGCAAATGCATTAGCTCTGTTCCAGCTATTGTGCCCAAAACCAATGTAAAACACACAGGTACAATGAACAGAGGGCCATAGATAATTGTTATCCCTCAATTTGTATAATTTGCTTCATTTTATGTGCCACACCTATGGAAAGTAGAACCAAACATTTAGCTATGAACCCGTGTGCATTACTTTTGGCATCCATCCCTAATTTAATTGCGTCACAACCAAGTCAAACTATCAGCCTAAGATGTTTCCTGAGGTTAGAAAGAACTTGGTACGTATGGGTCAGAATCCAGTTCAGGCATGTATCAGAAATAATTTGGGGACACATTACATCTTGAAAATATCTGGTGAAAAACATGTCTTTCCTGGTAGACTCACAGACCATGCCTAAAACATATGTTAGAGCCACATTTGCATCCTCTATTGACATGAAGGTAGCACTAATTTACAGGCTCTCGTTGTGTTTTGTAACTCAGTGCAGCTGTTGCATCAACAAATGACGGTAATGTGTAGCAATTATTGTATAACTCAGGGCCACTGTATGTTTAACTTGCATTCCACATGTCCAAATACATTGCCTGCAGCATATGAACAAATTTGCTACTGTCACTACAGAGCATTTAAATGTGCACATTACTCTGAATTGTACTCACCAACAGGGCCACCAATCACAATCCCCAGATGGTCCAGCAGGTCTTGCTCCCTGGCAACAAGGTCAGCCCAGCGGTGTATTAATTGGTGGTCGTTGCACAGTGTGTTGTATATGTGTTGCAGATGGTACAGGACCTTTGACCACCGGAGCCTCCTTGCCTCTGTGTGATACCCCTGGATCACCCTGCCACCTGCTTCTATCATCAATGGGAGGAAGTGGCACACCAGCCAAAGGAATCCCCCCAGCTCCTCCTCACCCATTCTACCGAGACGTGGCCTAGCCAACATGCTTGAAATAATAAAGGAATTGGGGTACAGAGGATAATGAAGGGAAAGGAGGAGAGGGAAATGAAAAGTAAATAATCCTAAAACAGCCCAACTATCCCCAAACTTACACTACCCACAACAGACTCCCAACAGTACAAAGACAAAATTAGACACCAGAAATGACAAAAATACACTTACACAGGATACCACAGACACTTAGAAAACACCAAAAGACAATATAAAGAGCACACAGGAAACAAATTCACAATATTCACAGAGAGACAAGTCCAAACACAGCCACACAGTCAAGAAAAATCCCAGACTGCAAAGTGAAAGTGAAAGTACACCCACTGTACCAATTCTGTAAACAGGAAATCCTATTACATCACTTCCTGCCTCAAATGCGGTGCGTTTTTATTATGATGCGTCAGAATATTATAACGCTTAGAGTCTGTGCGTCATTTTCTTTTTATGCACATGCTTAGAAATGACTCTGCATCCATATTTTCAAATATTTTTAATTGTTAACCAATTTCAGGGGGTACAGTGTGGGAATTACCGCTCAGGGCCAATGGATGTATCATGGCAGTGAGCGTCATTTATCTACACATATGCAGCGCTTTTTGATGCATGTATGTCTTTTTTGACGCGTGTGCGTCAACATTTATGTCTTTTACTGGGTTTGGGACATTGCTCACAATTTTATAGCTCATGACAGCTGTCACTATACAGAGATAGGCTGTTTGCACCTACATTGTGCATTCCAGTGTATGGGCACATGTGGCAGATCACACTACTGTGGACCATGATCCTCTAGTTGTTGTACCAGATTTGCATTCTTCAGTGACGCAATAGATCCCCACACTTTTGGAATACAAATTGGCATTACCCAGTTTGAGCAGGTTGTGCGTCAATAGAGGATAGCAAGGCTACGCAACTTAATACAGTAACTAATTGCCTTTGTGTCAATGTGTGTGAATTGGCTATTACTATTTTAGTTGTCCCACTGTGTAAACATCACAAGACGTGTTTTCATAAATGTGCTTGTATGCATGTGTTGTCAATGTGGACAACCATCAGATGCTATTCAGTGTGGAAATGAGTAAGGAAATGTGTTTGTCATACATGTAGCAACAAATGCTGTGTGAACTTCCCAGATTTTTGGGACAAAAGCATCTCCCATGCCAAACTATGCACAGGATAGATAGAGAACGGTTGATCATGGCAATGTTCCAAAACTAAGCCATCACATGTCCTGGAATGTTGGATACCACTTCCTGGTCACTTGTTTCGATACTACCCATGAGTCAGGCTTTTGAAAATGCTATGTGGGTACAGTGTTTGTGACACCGAGTCCCAAAACCAATCCATTCAAGTAATGTCACTCCACTGTTTGAGTCATATAAATAACCTATGTTTCTCTTGTGGCAGTGGAGGACCAGCAGACCAAGTAGCACATGTTCACATATTTCCAGTGTTTAATTGCACAAACGTGTCCAGTTCAAGTGTGTGGGCCCCTGTGTAGCCTGTGTCAGTATTGGGGTCCATGTTGTCACAGTTACGTGCAGGTCTAGTCATGAGTCTGTGGAGCCATTCCCTGCATTAACAAAAGTATCCTTCACAGCTGAATTGAACGAAAGCCAAAGAGGAATTGAGAACACACATGGGGATAGTCCAGCTATGGCACTGCAGACGTTTTATGAGACTGACAACAGGGCAAGCTTGGTGTGCTCACAAAGTTAATGGATCAGTAATTTTAAACCGGCAGGTTTCGTCACAACATTTGTACACAGGTTGGCCTCTAAAATTCCCACTGCAGCCAGAAACATCAGTGCCTCTGTGCTGCTTAATCTCACAGCTTTTCACCACGCAAGCCCCATCAATATGTTGGGGCCGATGTGAATCAGTGTGTGGACCGTCAGGGTACAAACATGTGTTGACATTTCATGCACATCATCAAACGTTGTTTGTTGTGCTGGAGGCACCATACCCAATCCATGCATACAGCCATGGTACACTGTCACTATTTGTCACTCATGCATATATAAAACCCAGACAAGGGCTGGGCCGTGATTAGGCTATTTGAAGACATGTCCCACCCCATGATACGATAAGTAAACTGATTAAGCTATACAATGTATTTGAGTATTAATTGTAGACCTACCTGACACAATACCCCAGGAGGAATGTGAGGGCATGGAAAGCAACTATGAGACAAATGTAGCCACAGGGAACCATTATGGTAACGCAAAGACAGGAAGCAGTCAGGCTAACAGGATGCAGGGTCAGTCTGGAACAAAAATGAACAAAGCAAATACACAGTGAGCAGACTGAGACTGGTCGAAGCTGGAACAACACTGGGTAAAATGTAAACTGTATTTGTCCTGTGTGCTGCAACATTACACAATAACCCAAGGCCTGTGTTACACAAGTGATTTATACGGCAGTGCATAACAGGGATATACATATAATGGCAATTTCTATGCCGTTCCAGGCAGCAGCAGGGGCAGTGCATGTTCAAATGGCTGGTCTGCATGGAAGTGCTCACAGGTGTGTGCAGCTTCAGTCTTTCACAGGTCATGTAGGTGAGAATCAAGTTCAAAGGGCCAACAGTACCTTTCACATGGGAAGCAATGGACAGGTGATTACAGGTCTTGCAGACTACGAGGCAGTGCATTATCCGACCAGAAGTCCATGCAGACAGATTAACTATGACTATGGCATACCATACTAAAGAGGGAAGCACACTGGAGTCAAAATGTGAGTCTGGGTGTGTGTAGATGAAGGATTATCTGGGTGCAAATTGTCCATTTCCAGGGCCCCCTAGAGAAGGGTGGGGAGAGACAGAAAATGTGGCAGGACTTATGACCTGGGATGGCATGTGCAGGGGATGTCTTGTGAGCAACATTTGTGTGAGGAGGAACATTCCCCTCTATGAACGAGACCCACAAATGGCTGAAGAGGAGGAAGTCCTCCTCTTCCTCCTCTTCAGCCATTTGTGGGTCTCGTTCATAGAGGGGAATGTTCCTCCTCACACAAATGTTGTGCAGGATGGCACAGGTCAAAATGATCTTGCAGACCATTTCTGGTGAGTTTAGGATGCTGACTCCGGTGATGTCGAGGCACCTGAATCTTGACTTCAAGATGCCAAAAGTCCTCTCGACTATGGAGCATGTCCTCCGATGTGCCTCATTATAGGCATGCTCTGATGCTGTGCTTGGGTGTACAAATGGGGTCATGATCCATGGCTGGATCCCATAACCGCGATCAGCTGAAAGAGAAAATAAGTGAGAACATTTTGATGTTGCTTGCACCATGATTATCACTTTGCATGGCAGTTGTTCTCTTGTGTTGTATGTGACTCATCTGTGTTTGTGTTATTGTGTGGAATCCTAGGCTTCTAGGCTGTACCATTAGCATTGGGCTGTTTCATGTTCTGAACTGGTTTTTGGCTGATTGACCGGATGTCAGCAGTATTTTTGTAGACTTGCAGTACATTGTGTACTCCTGTGCATTATGTCATGTGAAAGAGGTGTCCATGTGTCTTAACTGGGGGTGACATGATACTTCCATACACAGAATCAATTCCACAGTGGTGGTAACACGGTTGCATCCATATGGCCTGGACATCCCATCCAATTTAACATATGCAATAGAATTTATTAGACATCAGTGAGGCCCTTTGATTTGACTAGGTGATAATGTACAACACATCTCCATAAGTTGGCAGCACTGATGTGTTGACAATTGACAATGCACAGATATCCCTAGTGTGACAAGTTCTCTACAGACCTATTTCTCTGCCCTTGCCGAGTTGGCTCATGTTCAAACGTGTACCTATACTACTGAACCTGGACCAGTTCAGCTGGCTAACGTGGTTGTGAGGTTGACTGTTTGAGTGTCAGAAGGTCCATATGCCTGTAAATCTGTTGTGTATATGTGTAATTGTCTCAAACCATATGTGTAGGAATGTGCACTTTCAATATTGTCACATCATTATGTGTTCTTAGCACAGTCCAATTGCTTATTGGTAGTGGGCAATGTCAGAGCAGGAGTGATGTCAGATATTGGTACTGCCTCAATGATTCCATGTCACCTTCATTAGAATCCTCATCATCATGCTATGTGTCTCATGGTGTTTGACCTTCAGCGAAACACATTACACACCCCTTACACAGTACTTATTGCTTGGAAGGGTGTTTGAGTGTTATTGATGTGATGTTGAAAGATTAATCTTCCAAGTTGTACTGCCAGTTAAGGCCATGTTATTGTCATTGTGTTGTTTTAAATTGGTCCCTTGTGTCTCTGGAGTGGCATCTGTTGTTATTTGGATCTATCATTTGTCCATAGGTGTGTATCCAAATGGGTCAGGATATCACACATGACTAGCAGTGTCACAACCTCAGTGTCTTCCTGGCCACATGTCAATGTAGTGGTGTATGTGTTGTGTGTCCTACAGGGTTGCTGTGCTGTGTGTATATAAGTAGGTTTCTGTACTTACTAACAAGTAGGCCATTTCCATATCGTCCATCCTGGAAGTGTTGATTGATGGTGCAGTGGCGGAAGATGAATGAATCATGTACGCTCCCAGAATACTTTGCCACGATGTTGGTGATCAATCCCCGCTGATTGACAATGGCCTGCACAGGGATGGAGTGTGTGTGCTTCCTGTTGCGGTATAGATGTTCGTTTGCAGCAGGTGACACGATGCGTACATGTGTGCAGTCAATGGCACCAAGAACGTGTGGGAAGCCATTGATTTGGTAGAAGTCCTGTTTTGTCTCCTGCTGCTTCAGCTGTGTGTTGGGGAAGCTGATGTGGCGGGGTGTGAGGGAAATGATGGCATCCAATACCTTGGGTAGGAAGGCAGAGAATGAGGGCTGTGAGATCCCGGCAACCAGGGCACCATTGGTTTCAAACAAGCCACTTGCCAACATGTGCAGGACAACTAGCAGCTTGGTCTATGGTGGAATGATGTGGGGTGTCTGCAAGCTGGGTTCCAACTGTGGCTCAATGTTGCGCAGCAGCTGCTGAATGGCTTGCCAGTTGAGTCTGTACCTCTGGATGATGTCTTGTTGCCAGAGTCTCAGAAGCGTTGTCCTGGTCCGGAATATCCCCTCCTGCCTTCTGCATTGCCTTTGGGGTCCCTGCTGGTGTTGTGGAAGCTGCTAGTGTTGGTCCTGTGCTCTGCGTCTTCGTGCATGCTGGATGAAAAGCACCTCCATGTCTTCCTTTTGGAGCTCTGCTGTTGCTTCTGTGCGTTTTCCTTAAGTACTGGTGTGTGTGCCCCATTTTAACGCCTGCCCTGATCCAGGCGTTATTTTCTGACGCAAATCGGGCTGTGCGTCATTTTCCGACTTCCCCTTCTGGCAGTGCGGGTTTTTTGCGCTATAGCATAAATATGGCGCACTGGTGTTTAAGTCATTTTTTGGACAGGAATGCCTACCTTGCATGTCATTGACGCAAGGCGGTTTCCCGCATCCAGAAAATGACGCACACGCTGAAATTTTGGTATTCGCGGGGTCGGGCGTCATAGTATAAATATGGTGATAGGTTTGCGCCGAATGTGCGTCAAAAGATTTGACGCACATTCGGCACAGACAGAGTATAATTATGCCCCTTTGTGTCTCTACAAAGCCTAATTTGGAGACTGGAGGCCGATCTTGTCCTAAGGTAATGAGGGTTGGGTGCTTCTCATTGACAGGGCCTGGACAGATAATGCTTATCATGCCTCGCTCTCTTTAGAGTAGAAAATACGCTTTAGGGAGGAATTTGCATATTCATGTTTATTGCAATATGTTGGTGTTGTTCATCTATACATCGCTTATTTTTACAATCCTGGTTCTGTTATTCCTCATTCAAACCATTGCAGTTCATGCATTTTATAGCAGATTGCAGTCTTTTCGATAAATGTAGTGAAAACTATCCTGCATCTTCTTTCTTGCTTGCGTGTGCGTAAGAGACTTACTGCTAACAAGAGAAAAGTGTAAGACTTGTTCCTCTGCGATTTCCCTGTCCATGCGCTAGGCTGCCACAAATCACTGTTACTATTTTGGGTTTTGGTGAGGTGCTGTTAGAGAGTCAGGATTGGGCTGACAGCTGCCAACAGGGGTAGGATTGACTCAGTCACCAACATGCAGAGGTGCTGCCCCCCCTAATCCAGCAGTCTTGTAGCGATAGAGGTGCCACCAACTATGGTGTAGGCTCTAAATTACGAGTCTCCTGAGTATCTCTGTCTCACACACACTAATGTACCCTAAGTACCATTATACAGAGACGTCCGTGGTCTTAGGGACAATCCTCTTCAGCTGAATAGGGAGTACCTATCTAGACTGTAAGTTGTTCAAGCTTGAACCTTAAAAAGAATTAATTTTCCCATTGGTGTTCCCAAATGTGATACCTTCTCCTTAACATGGCAAATGTCATAAACATCCTAGAGATCTGCAAAGAAGCACGCACGCAGGTTCTTATAGCCAATGGCTTAACAGATGAGGGCGGGCAAATCACATTTGTTGTGGAAGCTCATGAAGCATACCAGAAACATTTTATTCTTGGGTCACTTTACCTGAAGTAAATGACAATTCAAAGACATTTCACATCTAGAGAATGTCGAACGTACCACAGAGGAACCAAACTTACCAGCACCTAGAATTACCACTTTCTTATCAAAACTGGTTCAATGCCAGCCTCCACATTTAATGTAAAAAAGATTAGGTCCTTTAGGTAATGATGGACCAACTTGGCCCACGTTTGCCACATCCACAACATATCTCAATGTGCAGGTTATTCAATTAGTTGACATACACACACTTTACAATGAACTAGTAGCAATATATGGACGACTAATGTAGGAGGCTGGCCTGGTTTGTAGTGGGTACCAAAGGTACTTACACCTTAAACCAGGTCCAGTTATCCCTAATTAGTGAAATGTAGTCAGTGTCTAGATCCCAGGCTCTCTAGGCGTAGTGTGGATGAGCAGCCAAGGCCTAACTAGGAGACAAGCAAAGCTCATGCAATACCACTGTAGTCACACAGTACTCACACACATGAAAGAAAATACTCAGTGTTTCAAAAATAAAGGTACTTTATTATGGTTACACAAATGCCAAAAATACCATAGAGACTATACTCCCTTAGGAAGTAAGTAATACACGAAGTAAATACACTAGTATGCAGAAATAGCTGTAAAACAGTTGGAAAACAGTGCAATTATTGAAAATTACAATAGTTAGAAATGAGCCTGGGGGGGCACAAACCATATACTAAGAAAGTGGAATATGAAAATCGGTTTCCCACCTAGGCAAGTGTAGTTTGTAGAGGGGCACTAGGAGTATTAGAAAACACCAAAGGTAAGTAATAGAACCCACCCCAGAGCCCAGAAAGCAGGAGTAAATCACAGTAACTTTCCTAGAGCACACAAGAACCTGAGAAAGAAGATTATGCAAGAACCAGAAGAAACTGCAAGACACTAACAATAGATTCCTGGACCTGTGAAAGCAGGGGACCAAGTCCAAGAAGCACTGAAGGGCCCATGGAGTACAGGAGCCTCTACTAACCCGTATGAAGGTGCAAAAGAATAACCACCGGTGAAGAACTACAGTCAGTACTGTACCCAAGAAGACAGATGCGGGTTCCTGGTTGGTGCAGAAAATGTCCCACGCCGGATGGATGATTGCAGTCTGGTTTGCATCGCTGGATTCCGCCAACAAGCCTTGGCACACGCAAAGCTCATGATTAGCGGAAAATGGCGCTGCCCAGGTCCAGGAGTGACCTGGTGGCCTCTACCCAGGAGGGGGAGGCAGAGGGGGCTCTCAGCACCTCAGAGAGCCCTCAGAAAGCCAGGCAGCGGCACAGGAGTCACACAGCATGGGGACAAAGAAGGTGCAAAAGGAGGCCCACGCAGCACTACATAAAGGGATCCCACGCCACCTGAGAACCACGCAGGAGGCTGTGCATCACAGGAAGGAGAACTGGCGACCATAGCTGCACGGTGCATGATGAACTTCATGGAAAGGTGCCAACAAGCCTTGGAAACTGCAAAACACGTGGTGCATGGTGGTACTGTCTTGCGTGGGAAGGCAAGCTCTTAGCTCCACAAAAGTTGGACAGTTAGACGTCTGGACCTTCGGGACCACTTCATTCCACCACCCGTGTTGCTGGATCAACAGAAAAGGGGACCCCAAGCCACTGGTCCTCGGTGCAGAGGGGTGCCTGCTGAAGCAGGGAAGTGACTTCTTCAGTTCAAGGGTGATTCCTTTTGTACTTCTGGTGCAGGCTGAAGACTGGCTGTCCTATGAGAATGCACGACCAGGAAACAGTTGCAGGTGCTGACAGGAGTTGAAGATACAATGTTGCAGAAGTTGTCTTTGCTTCTTTGTTGCAGTTGCAGATTTCCTGGAGGGTCCAGATGCAGTTTCTTCGGTAAGAAGGTGAAGTAAAGGGTGCAGAGAATTCCTCCTGGAGTCTTGCAATCCAAATCTGAGGAAATACCCAAGAGGGACACCCTAAATAGCCCTGAAAGGGGGATTGGTCAGTAACACAGGTAAGCACCTATCAGGGGAGGGCTCTGATGTCACCTGCTGCCACTAGCCACTCAGATGCTCCCTGAGTTCCCTACCACCTTGGAATCCAAGATGGCAAAACCCAGGGACCCTCTAGAGGAGTTCTGGGCACCACCCCTGGGGTGGTGATGTACAGGGGAATGGTCCCTTTCCTTTGTCAAGTTTTACACCAGAGCAGGAACTGGGGGTCCCTGAACCGGTGTAGACGGGATTATGCAAGGAGGGCTCCATCTGTGCCCTTCAAAGCATTCCCAGAGGCTCTGGGTGGATACCCCTCCCAAGCCTGTAACACCCCTCTCCTAAAGGAAATACACTGTTCTGTCTTCCTGTCCTGTCAATCCCCAGGAGGGCAGAAACCTGTCTGTAAGGTGACAGCAGCTGGGGCTGCCTGGAATACCTAAGAAGGCTGCAATTGCAGTACAGGGGGTACTCTAAGGAGCCCCCAGAGTGCATGGAATCATACAACCAATGTTTGAAAAAGCCTTGGGGTATGATTCCACCTTGTTTGATACCAAACATGGCCATATTTGGGGTTACCATTATGAAGCTGTAAATAGGTAGTGACCTATGTATAGTTCATGCGTAAAATGGTGTCTCCACACTCACAAAGTCTGGAAAAATGGTCCTGGATGACTTGGGGGCACCTCTGCTAGTGCAGGGGTGCCCTCACACATAGGTACTCTACACCCAGCCTTCAGGGTTGGAAGGCCTGATATGTGGGTGACTTATACGTGACCTGGTGCAGTGTAAATAGTTGTGAAAGGGTGTATGCACCATTTCACACAGGCTGCAATGGCATTCCTGTAGAAGACCTTGTGTGGGCTCCCTGTGGGTGGCAAAAGAAATGCTGCATCCCATAGGGATCCCCTGGAACACCAATGCCCTGGGTACCTAGGTACCATATACTAGGGACTTATAAGGGGTGACCAGTATGCCAATTTTGGGTGAAATACTGGGTTACTAGTATGTAGTGACAACATTTAGAGGAGAGAGAGCATAATCACCGGGGTCCTGATTAGCAGGATCCCAGTGAACACAGTCAAACACACAGCAGAAATTGGGGGTAACATGCCAAAAAGGGGGTAATTTCCTACAACAAATACAGTTTATAATGTGGACTTTGAGTGCCGCCCCGGAGGGCTTCTCCAGCTGTCCATCAATTAGCCACTAGAGGAATTAATCCTCATACAATACAATCAATAATAGGCAAAGCACCCACGGAATGGGAGAAGATTCCATCTGGGCAGCACAAAAAACAAATCAGCTGAAAGTAGTATCTTCCCATACAGGACCCCACGATAAACATAGAATTATTCTCACAAGGAGCTTGACATTCTGAATGGCCCCCTCAATTGAGGACTGTGCCACATGGGGTACAGTCTTCGCCGCAATATACACTTCCACACATGGTACCCTTACACTTGCCAATTTGTCGGGAGTTAAAACAAATTCAAAGTGAACACAGGACAGCCCTGGCCCTAGCCCTGGACTTGCGGATGAAACTGATGGTCAATCACTATTTGTAGAGGGCAACTACTCACCTGTGAGGGTCTCATGGCGCTGGGGGAGGTGGGAGGAGGCAGACAGAGGCTCATTCGAAGAGCCACGTCTTGAGGTTCTTTCTGAAGATGGCAAGCAATGGACTTTGTCTGAGGTGCAGGGGTAGGCTGTTCAAGCTGAGTAACATCGACACAGTCTACTCAATCATTTTTAGCAATATTTAAGGGGAAGCAGCAATATTGGTAATTCGCCAATGACCCCAGGAGATTCCTCAACAGAACCAGGAGCGCGAGCTGGCAAAGATTATCTCTGAAACTTATACTAGTATAGATCAAGATAGTCTGGGGGCCAGACAAACTAAACCACAAATTCAGAGTACCACGCCTAAGGAAGGCACTAATCAAGTACCAGAGAGTTCTAAAAAATTATTAAATAAACAAAAACAAAATAAAGACAAAAGAAGTCAGTGAGGAGAATCTCCACAACCTTAGACCTCTGAAAGAAGATATAGGCGGTCATTCTGACTTTGGCGGGCTCCACAACCTTAGACCTCTGAAAGAAGATATAGGCGGTCATTCTGACTTTGGCGGGCGGCGGAGGCCGCCCGCCAAAGTCCTGCTGTCAGAATACCGCTGCGCGGTCAAAAGACCGCCGCGGTAATTCTGGGTTTCCCGCTGGGCTGGCGGGCGACCGCCAGAAGGCCGCCCGCCAGCCCAGCGGGAAACCCCCTTCCATGAGGATGCCAGCTCCGAATGGAGCCGGCGGAGTGGAAGGGGTGCGACGGGTGCAGTTGCACCCGTCGCGATTTTCAGTGTCTGCTTGGCAGACACTGAAAATCATGGTGGGGCCCTGTTAGGGGGCCCCGCGACACCCGTTACCGCCAGCCAGGTTCTGGCGGTCAATACCGCCAGAACCAGGCTGGCGGTAAGGGGGTCGGAATCCCCATGGCGGCGCTGCCTGCAGCGCCGCCATGGAGGATTCCCAAGGGCAGCGGGAAACCGGCTGGACTCCGCCGGTTTCCCGTCTCTGACCGCGGCTGTACCGCCGCGGTCAGAATGCCCATGGATGCACCGCCACCCTGTTGGCGGTGCATCCACGGTCCCCGGCCCTGGCGGTAGTCTACCGCCAGGGTCAGAATGACCGCCATAATCTCCGAAATAGAGAAACTTTTAAAACTCCTGATAGATATCAATATACTGATACACGTCTCTCTTGCTCCTTTGAGGACACGCCGTATAAACGGAGTGAGAAAGTGGGCTGGTCAGAACACCTCACTGACTACACAAAGCCGAAGAAGGACTCATAACGTTCCTCAAAAGCTTACATTAAAAAGGAGGACCAATCTACACAATAAAAGCCCAAGTTAACAAGATACAGGTGGCAGCAATTTCCATTAAACATGCCAGCAACGCTGAGAACATTGTTGAAGAACAGGACATAGGCAGTGACTATGTTAGAAAGCATGGCAGAGATCACGGTTTGTCGTCTGAATCTTATAGATCATTTGGATGTGACAGAAACAAATTACTTTCTGGTCATAGAGACGTCTCCCTCCCCGACAGAGTTTACAAATTAAATATCCAAATTGAGGGGACAAAGAGCTCACTATTGAAGTAATATTCTGGGAAGCACTTAACTGTGAATTTCTGTTGCCAGAAAATAATTGTCAACCTGAATTTGCCCGCAAGCTCCCACATATGGAGATGTAATTTTGCCTTTTGTCTTAGTCCTAGTTCCAGATGGGGTAAAGGAAGCGTATACTTCTGATTGGGCTTTAGCGCAGGCTCCGCGTTGTACCGCAACCATGCAGGGTGGGATAAGGATTCCTCATACCATGTAATACATATTAGGTCCACACCCCAGCCACAACCTCAATATCCCATTAAACAAGAGGCTAAAGCCCCAGTGAGAAAGAGATTCTCACACAACACGAGTACCAGTGAGTAATTGAACCCTGTGTCTCTGCAATAAATAACCCCTTCATTCCCTCATGCAAAACCAGACCATTCATATAGCATAGTCTTAGATTACAGACACTTCAACGATCATAACTGCACCTATGCCACTGTGATGCTATTAATTGTGTTTGACCAATGACTTTGTGTTTCACCACTGCGCATATTAGTTGCTCAATGTTCACCAGTAGCACATTATGGGGGTCATTACAACCTTGGCGGTAAAAGGCACTTACCGCCGTGCAGAAGACCGCCAATACACGGACACACATCTCGGAATCTGCCGAAATACAGACACCCACACAACACCGCCACACCAAAGGTCAGTGATAAACTGGCGGAAACAAATCCTCCACCTTCACGCCAACAGAAACACGCCCATGCTATTACGACCCAGAAATCCACGCGGCGGTCTTTCAACCGCGGTATTCCATTGGCGGTACACACCGCCGCGCTCAAAATACACACACAGCTCCAAAACACCGCCACATTGGACAATTACAAATACACACACCTGATGCACATACACACACCACTCCCACACACCCAATACTATATAAAACACACACCCACATCACCCACAAACTCCTACAACCCAAAAATCACGAACGAAGGCCAGAGAGAGAGCACAGAATAGACAGACCCCATCAAACAGTGGCACACCACACCATCACCCACACAACATCCACGCACAAAACACCACACAGCACTACACTCACCACACTCATCACTACATACACCACCTCACACATCACACACACCACCCCATGTCACGCCAAAGACACCCCCGCTTCTCAGAGGAGGAGATCAGGGTCATGGTGGAGGAAATCATCCGGGTAGAGCCACAGCTATTTGGCTCACAGGTACAGCACACATCAATAGCCAGGAAGATGGAGTTATGGCGCAGAATAGTGGACAGGGTGAACGCCGTGGGACAGCACCCAAGAAATAGAGAGGAGATCTGGAAGAGGTGGAACGACCTACGGGGGAAGGTGCGTTCAACGGTCTCCAGGCACAACATCGCGGTGCAGCGGACTGGCGGCGGACCCCCACCTCCTCCCCCACAACTAACAACATGGGAGGAGCAAGTCTTGACCATCATGCATCCTGAGGGCCTCGGAGGAGTCGGTGGAGGATGGGACACTGGTAAGTCAAATCTTAACTATCATATCCCCCACCCTACCTGCATGCTAACACACACCCTCCCATATCACTCAAAATCCTCACTAATGTACCCATAACACAAACCACCCATCCCAACACCAAGCCCTGCATGACACAACTAAGCATGGGCACCGCTCACTAAAGCATGCCCACTGCACATACCCAGAACACCCCCCAACCATCATCACACAAACCCACACACAGGAATGCTTGCACTGGGGTACACAAACACCCACCCATTGCACACCATTACACACACACATGCAATAATCATGCTCTTATGCCCCTGCAGGAACCCAAAGGACCGTCACCACACCAGAGGTTCCAGACAACACCATTCCACCCCCAGAAGAGGCCCACAGTGACGAGAGCAGCTCTGCCCTACTGGATCCTGATGACCAGCCCGGACCATCGTGGGCCTCGGGACAGTCGGTTCCCCTTGCACAGGCACAGCCCAACACTGACCTTCCACCCTCTGGGAACACCAGCACAGCACCCACCCAGCTGACCCATACCTCCCTACCCAGGACAGGTCAATCAGCGGTGTGTCCACCACTACAGGGAACCCAGGATAACCCACCACCCCAACAACAACAGGGACCTGGGGGCAGTGGTAGTGGGCACACGGTCCAGGGGACGGAGGCACAGGAACACAGGGGAACTGGGAGGGCTGCTGTGCGACAGGGGGCGGACAGGCCACGGGAACCCACTCTCCACGAGGCCCTATCCTCCATCATGGGAGCATACCACCACTCCCAGGAGACGATGGCCACGGTCCTGGACAAGTTGCAAGAGACCCTGCGCCTGCAGGAGGAACAGTATTTGGGGTTCAGGGAGGAGCTCAGGACCATCAGCTCCGCCCTGGGCACCATCGTAGGGGTGCTGAAGGACATACAGCACACCATGAGGGACACCGTGGCACTCCAAGGGGCCCCTGACACTAGCCAGGACGATGAACTGCCCACTACCTCCGCCGGCGCTAGTGGACAGGAGGCACCGCCACAGGACCACCACACCAGCACCCCACCCCCTGCAGACGGAGAACCACCACGCAAGCGGTACGTGAGATCCAGGAACAGGACAGAGCAAGATGGCAAGACCCCCGCCAGGAAATGAGACCACCCTGTTTGTCCTCCCACTGTACCACCTTGTTCCCCTGTCCATACTTAAACTGCCCCAGCTCCACTTCCTATGCCCAGATGGGCAGTGCACCTGTGAGACTAATAGACTGGACTCTGCCATGGACATTCCTCCACCATCACCCATCCTCATTTAACAAACCCCTCACATTTCTGAGCACTTCAATAAACACCCTTGAAACACAAAACAATCTGGAGTCAGTCTGTGATTTAGTAAATATGTATTATCAATGACAGTGTCATAATGGGTTTCCCATTGTAAGGCTAACATACCTATGTCACACATCACAAGTCCTTGAAGGATGCAAGCAGATGACACGTTGGTAACCACACCTGTGAAACCGTAATGGAAGGGTACAACTCAGTTACCAAATAGTGTTTGAATTCGAGAAACAGGCTAGAGGTAGACGTGTGAAAGTTAATGTAATGTTAAACATGAAAATGTTCTCACCTGTGTGTCACTGGAAATATTGCTGTATGACTGACTCCCTGTTGTCGTTGTCTTCTTCCTCAGCTTCGTCCTCATCACTGTACACAGGCTCCACAGGCCCCACAGCTGCTACAACACCGTCATCTGGATCATCCTCCTGCAGAAAAGGCACCTGGCGTCGCAAAGCCAAATAATGGAGCATGGAGCAGGCGATGATGATCTGGCACACCTTCTTCGATGAGTAGAATAGGGAACTGTGGCAGGCTTTGGCGGTACAAAAAAAGGCTGAGACTGAGTATTTAGGTAAGTGAACCAATATTTTACTTTTCTTTTACTTTGGAAATACAGTCCAGTATACGTTCTATGTTTTCTTGGGGTAGTGTTCAGTTCTCCGTTAATTGTTGCGCTTTCTTGTTTCCTTTTCTCTCTTCTAGGTCAGTGATTGTTGGGTTCTGGAGGCTCCAGCACGGTTTACCGGAAAGGGAAACAGAAAAACGCGAAGGTGAGTGGGGGGGCTGGTTCTGGAGTTTATCTTAGGGGAATTGGAGGGGAAGGGTCTCCGAGAGAGAGAGAGTGAGGGTATCCCACGGTGAATGTGAGAAAAAAAATAATTTCTAATTGTGCCTATAGTAGATCTTAGTGCTCCCAGTTAGAGGGGGAGAAATACTTTTCCTAGTTGGGGTGTGCCGTCCTCCCTTTTCCCTCTCCCACCTCCCCTGGTCCCTTCCCCGGTGCCCCTTTAGCTGTAGTCTCCTTCGTCCCCAGTAGGGACCGTACCTTAGAAGGCCCCGACCCTCCTGGGTCGTGGCGGGATCCTCGGCTACTCTGTTCCGATATCTCACTGGAATTGGCGTCGGTCTTCTCGCCCCCTGCGAAGACTCGTCTCTCGTCCTCCTCGTCCGGGTTCTGTTCTCCGTCCTCCTTCCTCCGCTCCGTGGCGTCCTCTCTCCTCGCCTGTGAGTCCGTCCTCGTTTCACTGCTCCACCGCCGGAAGTCCGTGTCCGATGCGTCCAGTAGCGTTCCCATGTTACCATGGGAACGCGGAAACGACGTGACGGGGTTGGCTGAAAGGTTCCTGTGTAGCGAAGGAGGAGACGCGGTCTCGGAGACCCGTCTACACACCCCATCCCATGAACGGTCCTGGTCGAGGACCGAAGAGGAGGAGGGGAACCGGGACAGGTAATCTGCGGGGCCTTGCTGAGAACCCGGGACATGGCGCACCTGGAAGGTAAAAGGTTGGAGTTCAAGGAACCACCTTAACACTCTGGAATTGGAGTCCTTGTGGGAAGCAAGCCAAGTAAGAGGAGCGTGGTCAGTATACAGTACAAAAGGTCTGCCGAGAAGGTAATATTGCAAGTTCTCTACCGCCCATTTAATGGCCAAACACTCTTTCTCAATGGTGGGGTAGTGGCATTCGCGTGGAAGAAGTTTCCTACTGATGAAGACAACCGGGTGGTCAAGTCCCTCCTTATCAGGTTGAGTGAGCACAGCCCCGAGACCGATGTTAGAAGCGTCAGTATAAAGATGGAATGGTCTAGAGAAATCAGGACATTGTAATATTGGGTCTGTGGTAAGGGATGTCCTTAACTGTTCAAAGCTAGTCCTTTGAGAGTCTGAAAACGGTGCTAACGTGTTGGGGCGGTGTTTGGCCAGTAGATCAGTAAGAGGGGCAGCGATAGTGGAGTATCTAGGTATGAATCTACGGTAATAGCCCACCAGTCCTAAAAAGGATCGCAATTCTTTCTTGGTTTTTGGGGGTTGGACTTGCATTATGGCCTCAATTTTATTTTTTTGTGGTTGAAGGGTCCCATTGCCTATCATATAGCCTAGATAGGAGATTTTTGTATTCCCTAAAACGCACTTCTTTGGATTAGCCGTCAGACCGGCTTCCTCAAGGGCAGTGAACACCTGGTTGAGATGCTGGAGTTGATTTAGCCTGGTATCGCTATAAATGACAACGTCATCTAAATAGGCTGCTGAGAAGGTGTGAAAGGGTTTTAACAGCCTGTCCATCAACCGTTGGAAGGTAGCAGGGGCTCCATGGAGACCAAAGGGTAGAACTGTGAACTGATATAGGCCGGATTGTGTGGAGAATGCTGTTTTCTCTTTGTCTTCAGGAGCAAGTGGAATCTGCCAGTACCCCTTAGTTAGATCCAATGTGGACAGATATTTAGCTCTTCCTAACTTTTCTAAGACATCATCTACACAAGGGATAGGATATGTGTCAAATAGTGATATGTCATTGAGTTTGCGGAAGTCGATACAAAACCGGACAGACCCGTCGGGTTTTGGAACCAGAACTACGGGAGAATTCCAAGGGCTAACAGAGGGTTCAATTACTCCTAGGGCTATCATTTTCTCTATTTCCTCCTCAATGACATGTTTCCTAGCCTCGGGAATGCGATAAGGTCGCAGTCGGATAGTCTGTCCTGTAGGTGTTTTTATTTTGTGATAGACCAATGAGGTTCTTCCAGGTATGTCAGAAAAGAAATGTGAGTGTTGTTTTAACAGGGCGGACAGTTGTCCCTTCTCAGTTTCGGTTAGAGAGTTGTTAATACAAGGAGTACTCTCCGTCTGTTGTCTTCCCAAGGGAAAAGGTTCTAGATCTATCTCTTTGCATGGTGAGATAAAGCACCCCGTCCCTGGTTGAGTATCTAACCTTTCTACGGCTTCCCATTTCTTTAGGAGGTTTACGTGGTAAATTTGGGTTCTTTTGGGGTTGGCACTTAGCTCTATAAGGTACGTGACGGGAGAGACTGCTCTAATGACCCTATAGGGTCCCTGCCATTGAGCTAATAGTTTCTGTTCAGACGTTGGTCGCATTATAAGGACTTGATCATTCGGGAGAAATGTACGTAACTTACTTCCCTTGTCGTAATAGACCTTTTGATTGTCTTGGGCCTTCTCGAGGTGTCGCCGTACATCCTCCCATAGATTTTGTAAGTGGGTTTTGAGTTTATGAATATATTCTAGCAATGGTTTCCCCTCCTCTTCTTCCTCTTCCCAGGTTTCAGCTGCCATGTCCAGAAGACAACGTGGTTGTCTTCCGAAGACCAATTCGAATGGGCTATGACCCGTAGAGGACTGTTCGTGTGTTCGGATGACGTAAAGAACTAAGGGTAACTTTTGATCCCAATCTCTTCCAGAGTCGTCTACTATTTTCCTCAACAGTGTCTTTATGGTACGGTTATAGCGTTCCACTAGACCGTCCGTTTGGGGGTGATAAACCGGCGTTTTTTTTGGGCAATTCCCAATAACTAACATATCTGTTTCATAAGGTTTGACATGAACGGTGTACCTTGATCCGTAAGGATCTCTTGGGGAAAACCTGTCCTAGTGAAGACTGTTATCATGGCTTGTGCCACCGTTTTGGTAGTCATACTTGATAAGGGAAGGTCTTCAGGGTATCTCGTCGCATAGTCTACTATGACCAGAATGTATGTGTGCCCCCTGGACGATGGAAGTAGTGGGCCGATTAAATCCATACCCACCCTGCTAAAAGGAATGTCAATGATGGGTAGAGGCTGTAAGGGTGCTTTCCTGGGTATACCTGGTTCTGTGAGCTGACATCTGGGACATTGTAAACAGTACCTCCTAATGTGGGAGTAAACCCCCGGCCAATAAAACTTCCGTAGGAGGTATTCCTCTGTCTTTTCCCTACCAAAATGGCCCCCTCCTGGCTGATTATGTGCTAGGAAGAGTACTTGGTTCCTATACAATTCCGGCACTACTAATTGTTGTTTGATTTCTCCTGTGGTAGCTATAGTAATCCTATAAAGAAGATTTTTCTGTACTAGGAAATAATAACCCACCTCATCCGTGACTTCAGTTTTAGCTGTTCTCCAATCATGAGTGAGGGTAGGGTCTTCTCTCTGACAGGTTCAGAAGCTTACTGGAGCGTTACTAGTCTCTGCTACCACCTTTTTGGGTTTTGTATCCTCTCGGGTTTCCTGAAATTTAAATTTCTCGTGTCTTTTCTCACTTAGGGTGAGTTTTCTGCGGCTTGGGGGGCATTCAATAAAGCTATTGGAAAACGGAGCTTCAGTCCACCACTCCGGGTTCTCTTTCTGGGTTTGGGTTTAGTCTAGCAGATGCTGGAACCGGATATAATCAGTCCCGATAATACAGTCTTCAATCAACTGGTCCATAACCCCTACGGGGAGGAAGTCGTGATATTCACCCCATTCTAGCTCGACAATTGCCAGGGGATACTGCTCTTTATCGCCATGTATACAACAAATAGTGACCCATTGACTTGAGGTTACGTCTATGGGGTCTATTAAATTTTTTCGGATTACGGATTGACTACAACCCGAATCAATGAGGGCAGAGAGGAAGCGCCTGTTTATTTTTATGACTTGTTTGAATTTCGCATTCCCCTCTCCCGTACATAATACCCTGCGTCGGGTAACCCCTATCTCCATGGGTTCAGCCCCTTCTGTTTTCCGGGGACATACCCTTGCTATATGGCCCCATTCCCCACAACTAAAGCATTGTGGTAGATGCATTGGATGACCCTCCCCCTGTTTATGTGTTCCAGCGTCTTCCAGTGGGTACCGCGGGGTTGGTTTTGGTGGTGGTGTGAGGGGCTTTATGGCTGGTCTGGTCTGTAGGAGTTTCACATCTGTAGACCGGTGGTAAGCACAAGCCAGATCTATAGCAAGCTCCGTATCCACCTTGGGATGTTGTCTTATCCAGTTTTTAGTACTGGTGGGTAAGGAATCCAAATACTGTTCAAGAATAATTGTTTTAATAACATCTTCCCTGCTGGTTCCTATAGGGCCCAACCATTTTAGTGCTAAGTCTTTGACCCGGAAGTGAAAGGTACGAGGGTCCTCATTCTGTCCCCATTTTACTTTCCAGAATTTTTATCTATAATACTCTACATCATGACCAACCCATTCCAAGATACTCCTTTTTATGTCCTTGTATGGGGTGGTACCTCCAGGATTAGCAGCTTGGTAGGCCGTCTGTAGAATTCCCATGAGCAATGGCGCAATGTATTGACCCCATCGGTCCTCAGGCCATTGAGCGGAGGAAGCCACCCGTTCAAAGTTGGTAAAAAAGGAGTCCGGGTCTTCCCCTTCCTGAAATTTTTGTAAAACGGAACTAGGGGCATTGGGGTGTACTTTACTGGCTGCTATGGTATCTGTTAATTTCTGCAGCGCAGTCTCATGTACAAGCTGGTTGTTTGCCAAGATAGTGGCTTGGCTTTTTAGGGCCGATTGTAGCGCCTCTCTGTCTTCCTTAGCCTCCCGTTGGTGTGCTTCCCATACTAGTTGTAAATGACGCTGGCCTTCCGCCAGCTGTTTAATCATGTCCTCCAGGGTGGGTTTGTCACTCATTGTATATACCGCCAACTAGCCTTTGGGAAAGGATCCCACTTCTGACACCACTGTGGCAGGCTTTGGTGGTACAAAAAAAGGCTGAGACTGAGTATTTAGGTAAGTGAACTAATATTTTACTTTTCTTTTACTTTGGAAATACAGTCCAGTATACGTTCTATGTTTTCTTGGGGTAGTGTTTAGTTCTCCGTTAATTGTTGCGCTTTCTTGTTTCCTTTTCTCTCTTCTAGGTCGGTGATTGTTGGGTTCTGGAGGCTCCAGCACGGTTTACCGGAAAGGGAAACAGAAAAACGCGAAGGTGAGTGGGGGGGCTGGTTCTGGAGTTTATCTTAGGGGAATTGGAGGGGAAGGGTCTCCAAGAGAGAGAGAGAGTGAGGGTATCCCACGGTGAATGTGAGAAAAAAAAATATTTCTAATTGTGCCTATAGTAGATCTTAGTGCTCCCAGTTAGAGGGGGAGAAATGCTTTTCCTAGTTGGGGTGTGCCGTCCTCCCTTTTCCCTCTCCCACCTCTCCTGGTCCCTTCCCCGGTGCTCCTTTAGCTGTAGTCTCCTTCGTCCCCAGTAGGGACCGTACCTTAGAAAGCCACGACCCTCCTGGGTCGTGGCGGGATCCTCGGCTACTCTGTTCCGATATCTCACTGGAATTGGCGTCGGTCTTCTCGCCCCCTGCGAAGACTCGTCTCTCGTCCTCCTCGTCCGGGTTCCGTTCTCCGTCCTCCTTCCTCCGCTCTGTGGCGTCCTCTCTCCTCACCTGTGAGTCCGTCCTCGTTTCACTGCCCCACCGCCGGAAGTCTGTGTCCGATGCGTCCAGTAGCGTTCCCATGTTACCATGGGAACGCGGAAATGACGTGACGGGGTTGGCTGAAAGGTTCCTGTGTAGCGAAGGAGGAGACGCGGTCTCGGAGACCCGTCTACAGGAACCACCTGTCATATGGAGGCACCTGAACCTGGCGTTCAGGAGGCCGAAGGTGCGTTCGATCACCCTCCTAGTCCTCCCATGGGCCTCATTGTAGCGTTCCTCTGCCCTGGTCCTGGGATTCCTGACTGGGGTCAATAGCCAGGAAAGGTTGGGGTAACCAGAGTCCCCCAATAGCCATACACGGTGCCTCTGGAGTTGAGCCATCATATCAGGGATGCTGCTATTCCGCAGGATGTAGGCGTCATGCACTGAGCAAGGGAACATAGCATTTACCTGGGAGATGTACTGGTCTGCCAAACAGACCATCTGGACATTCATGGAATGATAACTCTTCCTGTTCCTGTACACCTGTTCACTCCTGTGGGGGGGGACCAGAGCTACCTGGGTCCCATCAATAGCACCTATGACGTTGGGGATATGTCCAAGGGCATAGAAGTCACCTTTCATGTAGGCAAATCTGCCACCTCAGGGAAAATGATGTATCTCCTTACGTGTTTCAGCAGGGCAGCCAACACTCTGGACAAGACGTTGGAAAACATAGGCTGGGACATCCCTGATGCCATGGCCACTGTTGTCTGAAAAGACCCACTTGCAAGGAAATGGAGCACTGATAGCACCTGCACGTCAGGGGGGATTCCAGTCGGATGGCGGATTGGTGACATCAGGTCTGCCTCCAACTGGGTACATAGTTCCTGGATAGTGGCACGGTCAAACCGGTAGGTGACGATGACATGTCTCTCTTCCATTGTCAACAGGTCCACCAGCGGTCGGTACACCGGAGGATTCCGCCATCTTCTCACATGTCCCAGCTGACGGTGCCTACGAAGGACAACAGCGAAGAATCAGTCATTATTCCTCCAGGTATGTACCCACAGTTACACAGAAGACTACACCACTCACAAAACCCTTCCTGTATGTGTGTTGAGTGTAGGCCTAGCTATGTGTGACGCAGAGGTAAATTAAGCCATGTGGGCCCCTGAAATGGCGGCTGCCTGACCTCTAAACTGGGACAATGGGATTGTGGGGTAACTGCTCTGGCGTTGTACACCGTCGCGGTAGGCGTTCGTAGACCGCGGCGCAATGCTGCATCGGTTAACATTGGACCCTATGGGTCCCAGGAGCCAATGAATAGGTGCACCGGCGGTGATGATGCGCCCCGCCGTGGACGTCACCACCGCGGACGTCACTGCCATTTTCTATCTGTTCAATCACTAGATACCCGACCTTCGACAGGAGAGGACCTACACTGCAAGTGCTGCTATGACCTCGGTCTGGAAGCGACGATGGCTGCTGCGTCTGGGGAAAGGGCCCCTGCCTTTACTGCACAGGAGTTGGAGAAACTGGTAGACGGGGTCCTCCCCCAGTACACGCTACTCTACGGTCCTCCAGACCAACAGGTAAGTACACAGGGAGCACATTGTATGGGCTAGGCCTGGGTGGAGAGGGCTGGTTGGAAGAGGGAAGGGGGCAGAGTTCATAGAACATTAATGCATGGGAATGAATGGGCCACATGGCCAGAGTAGGGAGGGGGCCACTCACAACGACGGTGCAGTTGGTAATGACTGTTCCTCTTTCCTTGTGCATGTCATGTAGGTCAGCGCCCACCAGAAGAGGGACATTTGGCGTGCCATCGCCAAGGAGGTCCGGACCCTGGGGGCCCACCAGAGACGGGGCACCCACTGCCGTAAGAGATGGGAGGACATTCGCCGCTGCAGCAAGAAGATGGTGGAGGCTCAGCTGGGGATGGCCTCCCAACGTGGGAGGGGTGCCCGTCGCACCATGACCCCCCTGATGTTCCGGATCCTGGCGGTGGCCTACCCGGAGTTGGATGGGCGCTTGAGGGCATCACAGCAGACACAAGGGGGTGAGTACAACCTCATTCTGCGGACTTTGCATGCAGTGGAGGTGTCTGGGTGGGGGAGGTGGGCTGTCGGTGTCCCTAGGCCAGGGCGAGTTCGGTAGGCAAGACCCCTCCATTATGTAGGCCATGTGGCACTCTACCCCACCTCAGCAGAGTGCCAAGTCGAGGTATAGTTGCTCCTGTGGCATCCATGTGCGCAGATGTCCACCATTGCCATGTAGGCCATATCCCAGAAATTGCATGTGCAGAGGGCAGGAGAACGGCGTAATGCAGGGGGCTGCTGTGTCTGTCTTGTCCGCCAACGGTAGCGGTATGCCACGCACTAAAACTCTCTTTCTTCTGTCTCCCCCCCTTTTTCTGCTCTCCCTGTCCTTTTGTACATCAGCATCATCAGGCGGAGGTACAGTGGCACCGGAGCACGAGGGAGCTGCATCCCACATGGCCATGGAGGGCCACACCACGGACTCTGAATGCACCAGTGGGACGGAGGGCGAGGGGAGTTTCACGTTGGCCACCGGATCACCAAGCAGGGACACGGACTCGTTCGCCGATGGGGGCTCCCTTGTGGTGGCGGCACCATCTGTGCCCCCCACCTCTACAGGTACAGCCGCCACCTCCCCTACCAGCCCCGCCCTCCCAGCAGCCCCTCAGCGCTCGCCCCGTGCCCGCTCACAGAGGAGGGTGGGCATCACGTTCGCCCCAGGCACCTCAGGCCCTGCCCCAGTCACCCCTGCTGCCCTCAGTGAGGAGGCCATTGACCTCCTCAGGTCAGTCACTGTTGGGCAGTCTACCATTGTGAATGCCATCCAGGGTTTAGAACGAGAGTTGCAACACAGTAATGCATTCCTGGAGGGCATTCATTCTGGTCAGGCTGTCCTTCAGCGAACCCTGCAATCTCTGGCCTCAGCACTGATGGCAGCCATTGTCCCTGTGTCTAGCCTCCCCCCTCCAACTTCCTCCACCCAGACCCAATCTCCTGTACCCCAGTCCATCCCAAGCACACCTACAGACCAGCATGCACACAAGTCAACACACACAAGTAGCTCAAGCAAACATAGGCACAACACACACCACAGTCACTCACGCAAGCCTCACCCAAGTACAGACAGAGCAACATCCACTGCCTCCACTGTGTCCCCCTCCTCCTCTTCTCCCTCCTCCCTCCCAGTCTCGTCTACACACACACCTGCATGCACCACATCTACAGGCACCATGAATCGCACAAGGAGACCCAGTACCACAAGCCGCTCACCTGCACTCACCACCTCCACTGCCATTTACACATCCCCTGTGTCCTCTCCCAGTGTGTCTGTGATGCCACCTCCCAAAGTACACAAACGCCGGCAATCACTCACCCAACATCCATCCACCTCACGACAGCCTCCAGTACCTGCACCTGCACCCAAAACAGCTAAAGTGACACCTCCGACAACCACCTCCTCTTCCTCCACTCCCAGACCCCCTCCAGCTACCCATCCCAGTGTTCGTCAGAAACTGTCCCTCTGTAAAGTTGACCTCTGTGCCCCCCCCTCCAATTCCTCAGTCCTGTCGTAGCGCCTCAGCCAAAAAGCCTCCAATACCAGTAGTGCGTGTTCAAGGTTTGTGGAGTGCACCGGCCACCAGGGCAGGCAGTATGACCCAGAGCCAAGGCACTGGCAGCCCACCCCCTGTAAAGGCTCTAAAATTGGAGAGTGGACGACAGGACCGTGTGAAGACTCCTGGTGGGACAACAACTCACATGGGTTCCAAGGGGATTGGAGAGTCAGCTGTGACTCCACCAAAAGTGGGGAAGGGCCAGAGGAAGTCTGCCCAGCCTGTTGTGAGTGTTACGGCGGAGAAGTGCGCCATCATTTCCGGCGGTCGAGACACAACCGCCAGCACCGTCGTCACTGGTCCAGAGACCACCGCCGGAGTCACAGCCCAGGCGGGCCCAAGTATCGTCACTGGTCAGGAGACCACCGCCGGAGTCACAGCCCATGAGGGCCCAAGTATCGTCACTGGTCAGGAGACCACCGCCGGAGTCACAGCCCAGGAGGGCCCAAGTATCGTCACTGGTCAGGAGACCACCGCTGGAGTAACAGCCCAGGAGGGCCCAAGTATCGTCACTGGTCAGGAGACCACCGCCACCGCTGGAGTCAGTGCCCTGGAGGACCCCGGCTGCCACAGCCCCGCTGGGCAATGATGGAACGTCATGCCACACACCAATGCCCAGTGTAGAGAACGTCATGCCACACACCAATGCCCGTATCAGAACCGCCATGTCAAAGCACCGCTGAACAGTCCAGAACCGCCATGGCTAAACACCGCTGAACAGGGCAAAGACCGCCATGGCAAAGCACCGCTGAACAGGGCAAAGACCGCCATGGCAAAGCACTGCTGAACAGTCCAGGAACGCCATGGCTAAACACCGCTGAACAGGGCAAAGACTGCCATGGCAAAGCACCGCTGAACAGTCCAGAACTGCCATGGCTAAACACCGCTGAACAGGGCAAAGGCCGCCATGTCAAAGCACCGCTGAACGGGGCAAAGACCACCATGGCAAAGCACCGCTGAACAGTCCAGAACCGCCATGGCTAAACACTGCTGAACAGGGCAAAGACTGCTATGGCAAAGCACAGCTGAACAGTCCAGAACCGCCATGGCTAAACACCGCTGAACAGGGCAAAGACCTACATGTCAAAGCACCGCTGAACAGGGCAAAGACCGCCATGGCAAAGCACCGCTGAACAGGGCAAAGACCGCCATGGCAAAACACCGCTGAACAGGGCAAGCACCGGGTAGGAATGAATGGACCGCCACATCAGGCATCCTTCTCCCAGGTGCAGCTGGGACAGTGACAGGACAGGAACTTTCACGGGGAGACTCATCCAGTCTGGGCACCAGTCCCCCCAGTACCAGTGGAGACCTGCATCTACTTGAGAGACTGTGGCTTTGCACTCCCCAGGATGGCACAGTGGGTAAGCCACCCACTGTAGAGACTTGAGAGACTGTGGCTTTGCACTCCCCAGGATGGTACAGTGGGCAAGCCACCCACTGTAGAGACTTGAGAGACTGTGGCTTTGCACTCCCCAGGATGGTACAGTGGGCAAGCCACCCACTGTAGAGACTTTATAGACTGTGGCTTTGCACTCCCCAGGATGGTACAGTGGGCTAGCCACCCACTGTAGAGACTTGAGAGACTGTGGCTTTGCACTCCCCAGGATATATCAATGGGCATGGAGCCCCGTCGTGGATCTGGCTTTGCTGTCATCCGGCTGAGGTGCCCCCCCTTCCCTTCCCCCTGAGGTGCCTGTAGTATTTCTATCTGATGCCCCGGCAGTGTTCTCTCCGATTGTGGTCAGGTATCCTTTGTGGGCCTCACCCATGCATTTTTGGACTGTTGGTGCACGGACATTGTTATGTACATATCTGCACTACTTCTCGTCTTGTATATAATTATGACTGATTTTCATATATATATCTGTATATTTTTGTATGACATGTATATTGCCACATTACAATGTTTGACCAAATTCCGCTTTGTCTTTGCATTCTTCCGGGGGGATTGTGGGTTGTTACTGTGATTTTTGTGAATGCATTGGTGTGTATGTTGTAATATGCGAGGGTGGGGGTGGGGGTGTTTGGTGGGTGTCCCCCTAACTTTTGCCTCCCCCCTCCCCGTGTCGTAGGTGCAGTACTCACCGTTGTCTTCGGCGCCTACGTAGCTGTTGGTCGTAGAGGAGCAGAAACACAAGGGCAGGGAGTATTTGGAGTTCCGGGTCCATGGAGTCCTCGTTCCTTGTGGGATGTGTTCAGGTGAGCGTTTTCCCATTGCAAAAGCTGTTTCCGCCGTGTTTTTAACCACGGTGAATCCGCCCCGGAAAAGGTGGCGGATTGGCGGGTTATGATACTATGGGCGGTACTTTGTCTTCCGCCTGTCTGTTGGCGGTGACCGCCGCGCTGCTTGTCTGTACCGCCGTGGCGGGCGGTGTGTTAAAGTGGCTGTCTTTGTTGGCGGTTTCCGCCAGGGTCATAATTCCCTTTTTTTGTCCGCCGGCCTGTTTGCGGTGTTACCGCAGCTTTAACACCGTCCGCCAGGGTTGTAATGACCACCTATATGTTTTGTTCAGTTTAGCTGCGTATTGGCTTTGACATGGCATTAGCCATTACATCCTATATTCAGTTTAGCTGCCTATTGGTTTTGACATGGCATTAGACATTACATTCTGTATTCAGTTTAGCTGCCTATTGGCTTTGACATGGCATTAGCCATTACATGTTGTGTTCAGTTTAGCTGCCTATTGGCTTTGACATGGCATTAGCCATTACATTCTGTATTCAGTTTAGCTGCCTATTGGCTTTGACATGACATTAGACATTACATTTGATATTTAGGTTAGCTGCCAATTTGCTTTAACGTGGGGTTAGACATTGCAGTTGAGACATTGCAGATGAGCTGTGTTTTTCCAAGCTGTGTTTTTCCACAAGATGGACCAAGCTGTTTTCTTCACACCAGACCATAGCTGATAAGAGCACGTAGATTTTGTGTTTACCTCGCCATCCAGTCTGAGAGTCAGTGAGCTCAGGAGAATTGGCCTCTCTCCAAGGTTCTTCAGCTCTCACACTGAGTTTGCTTTTAAGGATGACTCTGGACTACAGAGAGGTAGATTGAATCTGCTTCGACTTCAGACAGGAACTAGACATCAGTTGCCTGTCTCCCGTTTGGGTAGAAAATCTCTTTCTCGCAGTTGACCGGAGTCATCAACTTGCAGACCCCAGAAAGATGAAGCTGAATATAGGCCCTACCGCCTTGCCCATACGGTGATGAATTTTGACTTTTATGCTTTGCTTTGAAGTTATGCTATGATATAATCACATCTATTTGCTGTGTACATTGCAACTGAGAAGTACTTTGATATATTTTGCTTTCATTGCTGCGACTACTTTTGAACGTGTGCTTCCAATCTACTAATTCCATCTCTCAGGAACTTGTGGGGGAATTAATAACAATAAATGTCTTCTTTAAAGTGCATTCCAGAGAGGTTCTGTAAGCTCGGTTATGAGATAAGAGGGAAAGCAGAACAGCCACACAAAACAGACATAGCACAGCACTAATTAACAAAATAGTGTGCAAAATATACCAAACAACCTTGGATAGTTCCAATGTTTTTTTCTGCCAAAATCTAGCGCCTGAAAGCCGGGATCTAATCGTTTTTATCTCATTAGGATCGCAGCATCACTTTTGCTGATTACCTCAGGGTTATAGAAACAGCCCAGGGTTGTTCTCAGCTTGTGTAACATCAATATTACATGATATTGACACCAAGGCACTGCCCAATGTGGATGATATTTATCTCACAATCAACTAACTCAACACTCATGTTGCCAGGGTAGATCGGATCATTATTGGATTCGCTGCTCAGAGCTATAAATTCAATTTCAATAAAAATTGTTTTTCTCAGTGTCCTATTCCAGAGATATGAGTTATCAGATGAAGGCAAGAGCCTGGCCCCCCACTTTTTAGAGAAATGTGCACTACTTAAACCACCAAATACCATTAAGAAACTAGTCATTACTGGGTTTCTTCAATTTTGGCAGAACTACATACCTGATACGACCCATAAAACAACTTTATGAATTAATTCATCCAGATTTCTCAAACAATGGACTCCAGAACATACACACCTCCTCAAAGAACTTTATCCGGACATGCTAGAAGCAAAACACTTACACAGATGTAGCAACAAAACAAACTTGGTCATCAGAATAATTGCTGGTGCCATTGGAATCACCGATGTCACTTTCAACGAGGGTGCCACACTAACCATAGCATACAAATCTCATTTGTATTGAAATGCAGAACAACATTTGCACACACAGAAAAAATACTGACTGCTGTATAGACAGCAGTCATTAAGGAGAGGCCACTAGCCCAAGGGAAATGCATTATTGTCATTACCCCAGTACCAGCCTTAGAGGCTGTTACCAAAGCAAGAGTTCCTGAAGCTAAAGCATTTCATACACGCTGGATTCAATAGGTGGTCTCCCTGACTGCCACTGATGTTGATTACAGTTTTGACCCAAAATTACAAACACAAGAATTTCTTCAATGTGAGCTGGAGTACCCCGCACCTACTAACATAGTACCACAGGATCAATATCAGACTATCATTTACATTGATGGTTCAGCACAATCAGCTGTAGGCCCAAAACATCAATATTCAGCTGCTTGCCCAGCCGGAAGTGGGGTAATGAGAGATGGTGCATTCCACCCTCAAGGTACCTACATGCAGACCTTAGGGGACTGAACTGCACAGCTGCCAGTGCTTAGGGCTCTGTAGTGCTTGCCTCTTATTTAGTTTCTAAGCACTAACATAACACAACAGAAATGCACTTCTGAGGTCAAAGAAGACTTTTATTGTTGTTATATGAATGACGAATTAGTAGCTTTCAAGTCCGCGTTAATCAAACAAAATATATCAGTTTGCAATATACACAGCAGGTTATATTTATAAGATATTGAATGCAAAGCAAAACAAATACTTCACCGTGTAGGAACTATTTACAGCTACATCTTTCTAAGGTCTGCAAGCTGATGACCCCTGTCAGCCGCGAGAAAGAGTTTCATCTACCCACACGGGATGCTGGCAGCTGGCGCCAAGCTCCAGCACGAGGTCCGCAGATTCGAATCTGACTCTCTGCAGCCTGTTACATTCGTTACAAAGGTGTGCCCCCTCCTCTCAGACCTGGGAAACTGAGCAAGCCTTTTGGAGACTGGCCAGGTCTCCAAGACTACTCCTGTTCCCAAGCTCAAGCGAGGAAAAACAACGCCCATGTACCCTCTCTTATCAGGTCTAGTCTACTGTGAGAGCAAAACATCTTGGTTCATCTGGTGCAAAAACACAGCTTGGAAAAATACAGCTTGGATTCTCAACTGCAATGTCTAACTCCACGTTAAAGGCAATGGGCAGCTAACCTAAATATCAAATGCAATGTCATGTTAAAGGCAATAGGCAGCTAACCTAAATATCAAATGCAATGTCTAGTGTCATGTCAAAGCCAATAAGCATCTAAGCTGAATACAAAATGCAATGTCTAATATCATGTCAAAGCCCATAGGCAGCTGAGCTGAATACAAAATACAATGTATAATATCATGTCAAAGCCAATAGGTAGCTGAGCTGAATATAAAATGCAATGTATAATATCATGTCAAAGCCAATAGGCAGCGGAGCTGAATATCATGTCAAAGCCAATAGGCAGCGGAGCTGAATACAAAATGTAATATATGATATCATGTCAAAGCCCTTAGGCAGAATATCTAATAGCATGTCAAAGTCAATAGGCAGCTAAACTGAATACATCATGTCAAAGTCAATAGGCATGCAATGTCAAAGCCAATAGGCGGCTAGACTGGATACAGCATGTCAAAGCCAATAGGCAGAATACAGAATGTAATGGCTAATGCGATGTCAAAGCCCATAGGCGGCTCAACTGAACAAAACATACCATGTGCTACTGGTGAACATTGAGCAACTAATATGCGCAGTGGTGAAACACAAAGTCATTGGTCAAAACAAAACTTATCAAATGGCAGAACATTCCGCCCTTTGACCAATGAATTTTTGTTTCACATATCTCTTGTTTCAAACAAAAACAAAAAAAACATCAGCACAAAAAAACATTATCAGCCAATCAGATTTGAATGATCAAAACAATCCCTGTAAAGCAATAGAAGTGAATTAACACATTGATTTCATAACCTTTCACATCAGATACATCTATACAGAAAAGACTGGGCAATTTTTATACTCTGAGTGAGTCTCTAATTCAACAGTGTTAGCAATTTGATGTAGCATGAGTTCTGCTCATGTAAAGAGGCACGGTCCACCTGAAAGGTTTGCTGGAAGATAAGCAAAAGTCAGAGTTCCATACGAGAGGGAAAAAAAAAAACACAGCTTAGTTCCATTGGAAGAATGCAATCAAACAAGTTGAACTTGAACTGAAGGCGCAGTTTGCGCAAAATGGATCCATGGTGCTGGCACTTTACTCAGCCAGGTTCAGGTTGGGGATTCGGTCCCTTCCCCGACCCCACACGCACACACCGGAAGGGGGACCACACAGCACACTCAGGGACAGTGGCGAAACGTGGTAGGATCTGTAAAAGAAACAAGTATGACTTTTCTTGCAAATAACATTTTTCATTTAAACTGCACCCTTCCTCTTTCTTTCCCTGTTTTATAATCAGCAGGACGTTTTTGGGGCCCTTTGTTATATTCTCTGCAGGTTCTGGAGGGTCACTTGGGGCTTCAGCCCACACATCAGTACTGAGGTTTTTATCTGCTGCGCCACAGCTTCCCTTTTCTTGCACTGTCAGAAGGGCTGGGGCAGACTCATTCTTTACCAAACCTCCATTCACTGCACTTTTGTCAATTTGGGCCATTCTGTCTCCAATTTGTGTGAATGAATCAGATTCTTTTCTAGGTATCAGCATAATTTCGATTTTTCCTTGGTAATCTGCAGCAATCACTCTCCCTAAAACCTGATCAATTTGCCATTTCTGATCTGGTAACTTTCCTCTCCCCAACTGCTCTGTGACTGCTTGCATGACAGATTGCTTTTGTGCATGCTGCACAGTTTTTATCAAATCTAGGGGAATGTGCATCTCTCTCATCTCTGCCCACCTGTAAGTGGCTTTTTCTCTCAGCTGTTCACATTTCTGGGGCACCCACTTAGCCATCCCCACTAAGGCAGAATTCTGGGTGAACACTTCTCTCTCTGAATTTTTCTCATTAACATCTGCAAGGGAATTGAACCAGTTAGGTGCTAAAACATTAGCAATGAACCAAAAATCAGCATAAAAATGACACATCTCACGTAGCTCTTGCTTTAAAATCTGACACACATTATACAACGCTGTTCCTTCTACTGTGCCAGAAAGCAACATTTCAGTCAATGAATCATTAGTAAAACAAACATGCTTTTTATCTTCAGTAGACACAAATTCAAATGGTGCACACAATTTCATTGATAACTCTTTTACCTGTGGTACTCTAGCCCTGTCTTGCAAGTACCAGATCCATTGTATGATTCTAGCTAGGGGCACTATTTTCTTTCCTTGTTCATGATTTAAATATACATCAGTTTTTTCTTCTTGCACTGCGCAGAAACCTAAAGTCTGCATTATTTCATTTGCCAAATCACAAGCGCGCAGCTGCATATTATTTTTCACAGTGACCATATACAAAAGTGTTAGGATTTCTCTCAAATGAGGGCTATTCTTTTTCCAAAAATCAAACAAGCTAATGAAAGTCGGCTCTTGCTCTAAAATCTTTCGTTTTACTTGTGCATTTTGCAACGGTAACTCGTAAATCACATTCTGGTCTCTCTCGTCCCTGTTATCAGTTAAGGAATGCATTTTGGCTGCCAAAAACCCTGGCTCACACGAAAACTCAGTGCAGCTCGGAGCTGTCTTAACCCCCTCATTACTGGAATGGGACAAGAAAGATTCTTCAAAAACAGCCCTTTTATAACTTTCAGTCGGGCTAATTTGCTCACGTAAATTCCTATTTTCATGTTCCAACTGCCTACATTTCTCCTGCATTTCTCTGTAAGCAGATAAAGGTATCCAGACCTTTCTGTCATCATTACTTCCAAAACACACGTTTTCTACATATATACAACGGGAATTATTTCTCAAAACAACATCAGGCATTTTAGCTACACATGCATTTTCTTCTGTAATTCCCCAAACAGAAAACAATTCACAGTTTTTCTTAGCACCATCAGGCAGTTCATCAACACATGTATTCTCAGACATGGTCTGCTGTGCTACTGTGATTCTCCAAACAGAAAACAATTTCTGTAATTCTCCAAACAACAAAAACAATTACACTTTTAAAGTGTGCACTTAGAAATCTACTAACTCGTCAAACCCCTTCTTAATCACCTCTTAATGACCGACCCCACGACTCCAGGTACCAATTGTAGTGCTTGCCTCTTATTTAGTTTCTAAGCACTAACATAACACAACAGAAATGCACTTCTGAGGTCAAAGAAGACTTTTATTGTTGTTATATGAATGACGAATTAGTAGCTTTCAAGTCCGCGTTAATCAAACAAAATATATCAGTTTGCAATATACACAGCAGGTTATATTTATAAGATATTGAATGCAAAGCAAAACAAATACTTCACCGTGTAGGAACTATTTACAGCTACATCTTTCTAAGGTCTGCAAGCTGATGACCCCTGTCAGCCGCGAGAAAGAGTTTCATCTACCCACACGGGATGCTGGCAGCTGGCGCCAAGCTCCAGCACGAGGTCCGGCAGATTCGAATCTGACTCTCTGCAGCCTGTTACATTCGTTACAAAGGTGTGCCCCCTCC